>NC_044254.1:21622043-21932162 GCF_003957555.1 Calypte anna | reverse complement strand
GTGGTGGTACCCATCTGGCTCCCAGCTCCAGGCTTTGACAGCGGATACGGGGTGGGAAATGTGTACTGTGCTCTATGCTGTGTGAGCAGTACTGTGCTTCAGGGTTTCAGGTTTAGCTGTGTGAAGCATTGAATGCAAGGCCCTGCTTGAGAACAATTTGATCTGGAGGAAACAGGAGACTGTGACTCCTCTGACCTCCCTGTGGTCCACCAGCAGGCTTAGTGGCACAGAGGCCTTAGGAGCCCTCTCTTGAAGATTTCTGGCTCAGCAGGTTCAAGGGTAGTACAGGGCCCTGTGCCTCCTAGGTATTGATGGGAGTCTTGCCTTGTCTGCATCAGGAGCTAGACCTCAGCTACAGAGTTGTGTTTTGTTTCAGGATGAAGGTTCTTTTCACCTCAAGGACACGGCCAAGAATGTCTTGAAAAGCCTGGGAAGCCAAGTTGCACCATTTCTGAGCTGGAGAGACATGTGGACATTTGTAGGGAAGAAGGGAGGTGAGTCTAGCACAGGCCAGGAGGGGGTTCATGGCTTCTTTTGGGGGGAAAAGCCGGTTGATGACAAACCCTTCTGGGTGAGCAGGGAGCAAGTCACAGGGAGTGACAGCTCTGCTCCTGGGAGTGAGGGAAGGGGATGGTTGGCAAAGCATGGCCCTTCAGCAGCTCACTGGAGGCCAATGGGATGAGGTGCCAAGCTGCCACCCTGAGCTACAGCCCTGGGTCATGCCTTAACACGACAGGGATGGGCCCTTCCAGACAGTCCTGACCCTGTGTCCCTGCTCCAGGGGAAGTATACGGGGAGAAGCATGCCAAGTCACCTGCCCTCTCAACCTGGGGTGACCCTGTACTGCTGAAGACAGAGGTTCATCTGACATCTGTGGAAGGTAGGAAGTGCTCTGCAGTGGCAGGTATCTCTGGGAGGTGTCTGCCTCCTGCTCTTCGTGGTTTTGAGACAAAGCTGTGGGTCTGTTAGCAACATCCTAGGATGGATTTAAGGCTGTTTGAGATGGGGATAGTAACTTTTAAAATGGGACCAGCTTCCTTATTCCCATGGCAATTCCAGGCATAATTGTTGAGAAAGGTAAGAGTGTCACCTCTCCAGACCAGGCCTGGTCCAATCTTTTCCAACTGTTGGCTTTGAACATGGCCCATTGCTGCTCAGACAGGCCATGTGATGGGAATACCTCCTGTGGTTACATCCTGCATTCAGAAGTGTTACTTGGTGATGGCTGAGCCCAGTGAGAGTCACTCATATGGCAGTGCAGCCTGGAGCACTCAGGGTGAGGCCCTGGGGATGAGCACTCCGTTTTTCCTCCTTGGTGCCTCCAGATGCTGAGTGCCATTGGCCTGACACGGAGCTGAACCGCCGCCGGAAGAGGTTCTGCAGCAAAGTAGAAGGTTATGGCAGTGTCTGCAGCTGCAAAGACCCCACACCCATTGAGTTCAACCCTGATCCCGTGAGTGCAAGGGCAGAGGATTTGGGGCAGGCTCCAGGAGGGAGGGTGTGGCTGGACCCAGGTGTATTTGGAGCTCAGATGCAGAGCCCTCTCCTTAAGCACCAGTTTTTAACCCTTGCAAAGGTGCTGTGAATACACTTGGCCAGGACTTGCTGCAGAAGAGGAGTTCCCTTACCCTATACTTGCCATGGCTACCAGGTTACCTCAACCTCAGCTTGAGCAGCAGAGCCTGTACGTTTGGAGACAGAGCAGTTAGAGAATCATAGCATTGTTTTGTATGCAAAAGGCCTCTAGGAGAGTCCTACCATTAATCTGGCATTGCCAGGTCCATGGTGACCTTTGGGCTGTCCTTGGTGCAGTGGGTAAAAGTTTGGTTTGGGAGCTGGGTCTGAAGTGGGATGGAGCAGGGAAGCTGGCAGTGTTTCCAGAAGTGTTAAATGGAATCCTGGTTGGTCCCGAGCCATGGGGTAGGACTGTGCAACTCTGCTGTTTAACAGCAGGACTGATCCTAACCTCATGGATCCTGCTCTCAATGGCATGGCTCCCTCAACCCCAATTACATGTTTTTCTCTTCCAGCTCAAAGACAATAAAGTCTTTGATGTGCCTGTAGCTGTCATTGCAGGGAACCGCCCCAACTACCTGTACAGGTGAGCACTTCCAGGGGACATGGCTTCTCTTCTCTATGCCCAAGACCAAGCATGGCCCAAGCCCTCTTCTTCCAGCTGCTGGCAGGATCCAGCCTCCACCCGGGGTTGCACGGGCAGTGTGGGTAGAGGTGCTCAGACAGATCCTGGGAAGGGGAAAAGTTCAGGGGTAGTAGGTCCTGCTCCCCCGCTGTGCACTGTCTCCCCCACCTCAGGGGATCTGTACCCCTCTGCTGAAGGGCCTGGGCTCACTGGGGCTGTGCTGCACTCAGGTCCCTCCATCTCTGCCCCCAGGATGCTGCGCTCCTTGCTGTCGGCTCAGGGTGTCAACCCGCAGATGATCACGGTCTTCATCGATGGCTACTATGAGGTGAGAGCACCCCTTGAGGTCCCTGTAACCAGGTCCTTGGCACCTCAGCCAAGAGGATTGGTCCTGGCCTGGTGCTTGGTGGGCTGTGAACCTCTTCACCCTTCTGCTAGGGGTCACCTGCTTTTTCCCCACTGCTACGCTGTCAATCAGCTTAGCTGAGCTGTGGGTCTGGATAAAGCTGCCTTGGCCCTCTCCAAAGCTCAGATTTTCCATCCTCACATCAGAAAGAGGGTGGTGTGCAGGAGTGAGGTGGTGCTGCTGGGCTCTGACAGTTTCTTTTTCTTGCTCGATAGCTTTGAGCAGGGTCTGGGTGTAATGGTGCCTGTCCACTTCCTTGCATAAAGTGGAACAAATCAGTCCAGCTGTGTCTGTCCAGCCCCACTCTTCAGTAAGAGGTAGACAGACCCAAAATGGTCTGTTTTCACAAGGCTCGTGAAAGCTGAGGCCAGGCAGAGCACTTGCTAACCCCCATCTCTGCAGCAGCCCGTGAGGTATAGTCTGGTTGCCTTGTAAAGAGAACAGGATCATTCCCTTGCAGGACCCTCGTACCACTGCCAGGCTGTGGGGCTGGGGAGCTGGTTTGTTTATGCAGGCTCTTACTGCAGCAGTGGTTAAAGATAGCAGCATCCATTGCCATGGCAACTAGAGCAGCATCCCTCAGCTATGAGGGGGCACCCTGGATGCTTGTGCTGCCATGGTGGATACCAGGGAAAGGGGGAACAGTTGGTGCAATGGGAGCTCCTCTCTTTTGTAGCTAGGAGGTGGGATGGACAGTAAGGGGATGGAGAAGCCCTTGGTTGGGCCTTCTTTGGGTAAAGATGTGTCAGCCCAAATGTGGATTCTTTCTTCCCCCAGGGCAGGTGTGCTTGGGCAGAGAGGTCCCTTTCTTGGCAACTGTGAGAAAAAATGAAGTTGAGTGTGGTTTCAACTTAAAGCAGCTTATAAGGATTCCTGGCTGTACCTGTCTTCTTTCCCCACTGTCCGTGGGAGACTGGGAATTCTGGGTGTCTCAGATATTTGTGGATACAACTTTGAGTCTGCACACCAGTAGGGCTAACAGAAACTTCTGGCAAAGCTTAAAGGCTGAAGGGCCAGGAGGGTTTGGCGAGCTCCTTGCTGCAGAGTTTACAGTACAGCAGAATTTTGAGCCTTGCTTGCCCCCAAAAGGACAGCCAAGTGCAGGGGATCCCATAGGCATATTGTTGTTGTCCCAGGGGGCCAACGCTGGCAGAAGCTGAGGAGAATGTATCCAGGCCCACACATTTGATGACCTTTGTATCTTTTTGTTCCAGGAGCCCATGGATGTTGTGGAGCTGTTTGGCCTCTCAGGAATCCAGCATACCCCCATCAGCATTAAAAATGCCAGAGTTTCCCAGGTGAGAGACCTTTCCCAGATCCTGGGAAAGTTATTTCCTGGGATATGGCATTCAAAGGAGGCAAGGCTAAGCCCTGCATCTGTGCCAGACTACCACTCCCTGTGGTCCAGGGGCACCAACATGTCTTTTCTTGCAGCACTACAAAGCCAGTCTGACTGCAACCTTCAACCTGTTCCCGGTGAGTGAGACCTCTGCCTGTGCCCTGTCTGCCTGCTTGTCTGTGGGAGCAAGGCAGTGCAGGGCTTCCCTGGGATTGTGGCACCTGTGATCCCCACCTCATGGGAGCTGGAGCTGGGCACAGGTGGGAAACACTGCTTCATATCTCTGCTCTTTCTTGGTCCTGTCATCCTGACATCTCTCCTTGCCCTACAGGATGCTAAATTTGCTGTGGTTCTTGAGGAAGACCTTGACATTTCTGTTGACTTCTTCAGGTAAAACCTGAGCTCCTGTTTCAGTGAGGCATTTCCTAGAAGCTCTGTGGCTGCTCAGGAGAGGTCAGATCCCCTGCCATGCTGCAGCTCACCCATCCGAGGCTGAGCAGTCCCCAGACAACAGCTGTAGCAGAGCTCTGCCTGCAAAGAGTCTTGAGTCGCCTGTCCTGACACTCAGTGCAGGATGACTTTGAGGTCTGGGATCTCTTCCTAGTTTGCTTCTTGTGGAGGCTGATCCATTCTGTACAGACACAGTTGTGACTGTCTCATGGCAAGAGCACAGGGTAGCATCTACCAGGGCTCCAGTCCTTTCATAAGGAGGAGGGACTCTGATAGAACAGGAGGCAATATTGTCCCCTACCCATGGTGGCATACAGCTTAGCTAGTTTGTGTGCCCCTCCCCTCATCTCATGCCAACAATCAGGCAGCTCAGTGCAAGAGATGGGTTAGACAGTCCCATAAGCTGGGGGTGGCTTGTCACTTTTTGGCGAATTTGCCTTGGTTTGGCTGTGGGAGGAGTGTTTGACCAGAGACTGGGCAACTCTTTCCTCAGCTTTCTGAGCCAGTCAATACACCTTTTGGAGGAAGATGAGAGCCTGTACTGCATCTCTGCTTGGAATGACCAGGTGGGTGAGGGAGATCAGTGGAGCAAGAACACCTCTGTCCTGTGTTGTTCCCCTGTCAGGCTGGGGCCCAAGTTCTGTCTATATAGCAGGGTGTCCCCCCACCATCATCCTGGGTGGGTCTGTCTCCCCAGCCCTGAAATGTTCAGAAGTGTCCCTGCAAACCACTGTCCTGTTCCTGCCCTGTGATTCCCAGTTGCTGTCCCCTGCTCCCTATGCTGGGGGTCTCTGTGGAGAAAGATGCACCCTGTTTTGGCAGGGTAGGGGTGCATTCAGGATGCTGACTGCTCTCCTTAACATCACAGGGCTATGAGCACACAGCTGAGGACCCCTCACTCCTGTACCGTGTGGAGACCATGCCAGGCCTGGGCTGGGTGCTCCGGAAGAGCCTGTACAAGGATGAGCTGGAGCCCAAGTGGCCAACCCCTGAGAAGGTGAGTACCCTAGAAGGGACCTGGTCTCCTACACCCCCATCTGCCCATCAGCAGTCCATGATAATCACCCAGACCCTGTAGATACAGCTCTTGGCGGGACCCTGCCTCTCCCTGAGCTTTCTTTGGGAAGGGTGCCCAAGCAGGAATGGATTTGGGACAGACCTTGAGAACCATAAAACCAGCCACAGAGCTGTCTGGAGCCAGCGTAGGCAGGCTGGGGCCAAAGGGGCTAGAGCTGGTATAGGTATCCAGCAAGGTCCCTGGATGACCACACTACCAACTCATGTTCCCCAAACTTGCATGTGAGTGGCAGTTTTCCCTCCCCAGCTCTGGGATTGGGACATGTGGATGCGGATGCCGGAGCAGCGGAAGGGCCGGGAATGCATCATCCCTGACATCTCACGCTCCTACCACTTCGGCATCGTGGGGCTCAACATGAATGGATACTTCCATGTGAGTGACCTCCCTCAGCCCCCAAGCCCCATTCCTGGTGCTGAGCTCTAACTCGGCCACCTTTCCAGATAGCAGAGGTGCTTGAGGTGACCTCTGAGTGCTGCTGACTCCTGACTGAACCCCATTTTCCTTCCCTTCTCTTTCTTCCTCCCAGGAAGCCTATTTCAAGAAGCACAAGTTCAACACAGTTCCAAATGTCCAGCTTAAAAACGTGGAAAGGTGAGTGCTGGTCTGAATGAGATCTGGATGAAAGAGTTGCTTGACCTGCCCCTTGTCCCCTTGTGCTGGGGACATCTCCCTTCCTCTTCTGGAGCAACAGCCATAACCTCCAGCCCCAGCATTCTGGACACCCCTGGGGAATCCTTGCAGTGTGTTCTGTGAGGCTGGATTCAGCTGCCCTGTGCATCTGGTGGATATGTTGAAGGGTCACATTTTTGCTGCCACATCCTTCAGGCTATGTGGTAGTCCCTGCTTTCCATTCTTTGGTTACAATAGACCTTTTTGTACTACACTGGGGCAATCTTAAGTGAATCCTCTTGGGATGATCCCTGCTTATCAAACAGTGGCTCTGCCCTGATCTCTCCTCTCTTCCTTCTCCAACAGCTTGAGGAAGGATGCCTACGAGACTGAAATTCACCGTCTCCTGGGGTAAGTGCCTGCAGGATGGTTGGAAGACTATGGGCACACTGGGTCAACCAACCAGTCCAGAAGCAAGGAGGGAGCTGGCCCTGGCATCTGCAGCCACCACTTGGCCTGTCTGAAGTGCCCTTCAGTGCGAACAGGAAAGAGGTGATGTCCTCTCTCACTCCCTCTTCTCCTTCCACAGTGAGGCTGAGGTCTTGGACCATAGCAAGAACCCCTGTGAGGACTCCTTTGTGCCTGACACTGAGGGCAAGGTCTATGTCATGTTCATCAGGATGGAGCAGGAAGCAGATTTCACCACCTGGACTCAGCTTGCCAAGGTGAGGCTCTGTCATGGCCCTGCATTGATCTTTGCATCACTGGGTCATCTGGCTTTTGTTCTTGGGTTTGCCCATGACCTCTGGCTCAGCTCAGCATTCTTGCTGCCCTTGGGTGGTATTTAAGCTTTTGGCTACCCAGGACAGAAGCTTGGCTCTGTGGAGATAGTTTTATGATCTCCTTATGTGGGACACCAGGGGCTGAGCTTTTCTGGATGATTCTGTCCTTGGCATGGAGGTGATGGTCAAATCCCCTGTCCTGAGGCAGGGATGGGAACAGGTTCCCCTCTCTTCACTCACTGATGGTCTCTGAGGGGTGCTGCTTGATCAAGATGCTGTTCCCTCTCTGCTGTGTCTCGATGAGAGGCAGCAGGTGAGGCTTTTCCCTTGCCAGTAGACACCTGGTGTCTGTCCCCAGACTCTGATGTCTCTTTTTAACTTCCCCACCATCCTAGTGCCTCCACATCTGGGACCTGGATGTCCGTGGGAACCACAAGGGGCTGTGGCGGCTCTTCCGCAAGAAGAACCATTTCCTTGTGGTGGGGGTCCCTGCCTCCCCCTACTCGTGAGTATCAGGGGCACAGCAACTGGGGTAGTCCCCCATCCTCATGGCACTGTCCCCTGGCCAGGGCACTGTATCATCCCTTTTCTGTCCCAGTCCTGAGGCATACCACCCCCCCTACCACGTCATTGTGGTGAAAGGGGGATGAGATACGTGCCCAGGGCTGGAGGATGTCCCAGTGGGAAGGAGAGTGGGAGTGGGCAGTGCTGCTGGGAGTTGGTTCCTGAAGGAGACCACCACCTCTGCCTGCTCCCATCCAACCTCCTCACTTGCAGGTCCAAGAAGCCCCCATCAGTGACACCAATCTACATGGAGCCTCCCGCCAAGGAGAAGGGGGCAGTGGCAGTGCCAGCAGTTGCTGCAGCAGAGCAGACATGAGACTGGCAGCTGGGAAACGAGGGGGACCAGGAGAAGATGGAGATCTCCATGGTGCAGGAACAGAGGTGGCAGCAGCTCTCAGAGGCTGGTGACTGGACACAGACTCCCATTTCAGGCTGCAAAATGAGACCTGGAGTTCTCTCTCCAGCCCCTTGTTGTGGTCTCCCTCTCCCTTGCACAGGACAGGGTCCTTACCATCCCAGGAACTTTTTTTTTTTTTCTTTTTTTTTTTCTTTTTTTAAACACAGACTCTTTACTAATGCTGCTCCTGTTGTCCCCCTGGCTGGGCAAGGTTGGAAGAAGCAGATGCTCAGTTGGGTGCTGAAGAGGGCCTCAAGAAACACCTCTGCTTCCCATTTTGGTCCTCAAGTCCTGAGAAGGCAGCATTTTGATGTGCAAGTGCTGCAGCTTTTGAGCTGGGTGTTATTTATTAACTCTTGCCTGGCTGGTTCCATCCCCAGTGGTAAAACACAGGGTGAAGAGGGAATTATCCAGCAACTCTTCTATCTCCTGCACAATGGATGCACCATGAAGACTGTATGCTGGGTTGGACCCACCAGCTTTGCTTCTTATGCTGCAGCCACTGATGCAGCCCAGCTGACAGAAGGGAATGCTGCAGAGAAGCTGAACTTGCTGTGGACACATAGGGGACACCCCATGCCCCAGCACGAGTGCAGTCAGATGCCCCTTTCTTTTCCCTGCAGTTCCTGGAGTTGGAAATGACTGTAGATGGCAGTGGACCAGCCTGTGTGCAGCAGCTCAGGCTGTCCTCACCCACCTTCTCTGTGGGGAGCAGCCCGGCTCCTCAAGCTGTGGGAGAGGGTTGTAAGTGCCTTGCAGAGCAAGATGGGAGCAGCCAGAGGGCATCCTCCAAGCTGCAGGGACAGGATGGACTTGGGGTCCTCTGGAGCCAGAGATGCAGCACTCTGGTGTGGTCCTTGCCTGTGGTACTCTACCCTCCTTTCTGGCCAGGTACCCCCAGCTCTTCCTGAGGGCAGAGGGGCTTTGTTCTCCTCAGTATTCCCCCTTATCATGGTACGTTGCTAGCAGGGAAGCTCTGAGCTGAGCTGGGATGGGCAGCCTGGCTGTCCTGCTATGGTGCAGAGGGAGGGGGACCCTATCCCTCCTCCCGTGCCTTAGGAAGGACCCCAGGGCCCCCTCCTGCCCCCAGTCACCCGGTACTAATGCTCCCCCCAGTTGGGGGCAGTCCTGGTTCCCTTGCTCAGTGCACCTTCCTGTCTCATCCATGCAGCAGGAGCTCTGTTCTCTACCCAGATCCCCCAGCTTTGGGCAGAGATGCTAAGCTCTGGCTTGCCTTTTAGAGGAGGATTTGCTGCTCAGTCCTTTCCCTGTGGTCATGGGGGCTCTTCCCCTTCATTTTGTCACTGTGAACTGAGCGTTGGGGTCTACACTACACTAACTTATTTATTTATTGCTTGTGGGAAGGGGAGGATAGCAGGAATGCAGCCTGGAGAGCTGACAGTCCCCAGCCTGCATGGGAGCAGTCACTGGAGGTTTGTATCTTGTCCCTCTGGCTCCATCCTTTGTTCCCCTTCTTCCTCCCTTGTCCAGTGTAGGAAATCTGCTCCCCTTTGGCCAAAATGGGCCCTGTGGGGACGCAGCACAACTCGAGTGTGACCGCAGGGACTCCACTCGTGGTCCCTTGCATGCCTGTCCCAGCAGGAGGGATGGGACAGATGCAGGAGGGAGATCAGAGGGTACAGGGTCACACTCTTGAAATATTGGTACTGGGCTTGGTTTCAGCCTTGCCCCTCTCTGCCATCCCCAGCACTGCCTTTGCTGGCACTCTAGCAGTGGGCAGCTGGGCTTTGCAGGAGGTGAAGCAGGTCCTGACAGCACGATGGGAAAGGGAATTGGTTTCTTCCTGGGGAAAGCAGCTTGTTCCCCTTAGCTTGCTTTGGGAAAACTTCCATGGCTCTCCACAGATTCCCTTTCCTTAGCATCTGTGTCCCCAAGGCCTGTTTTCCCTTCTCCCTGAAACTAAATGCACCCCCTTTCCCTTCTTCTCTGGTGGGGTTCAGGCTTGGCTTCCTGCCCACTCCTCCTGGGGCTGAGAAGGGTGTTCCTACTGACAGGGAATGGTTAAACACGAGTTCCCCATTTTGCTGACTGCCCATCAGTGACCAGAGGGCTTTGGCTCTCACCAACCGTGGGGCTCAACTGGTGGGCTTCAAGCTCCCCCCTCTCTGCACCCCCCATGGGCATGGCCTGCTGGGTGCTGTTCTGTGCAGCAGCCATGGTCAGGCTGGGTGCCTGGGCATCTCCAGGGCTTGCTGCTTTCACAATTGAATTATTTTTTCAAGATTAAACATTGCAAAGCTGTTGAGCCTCGTGTGTTTCATGGCTGGTCTCAGGCATGATCCAGGGCTGTGGGAGTCTCTGGCTGTGGCCACCTGCCTCAGAAGGACAGACCCCTCTTCTCTGTGGCATCTCTGCACTGCAGGGCTAATGGTGGCCCTAGGCATTTGCCCTGCATCTCCCATGCCAGCAGAGGTCCACAGTGCCATTCTGCAGTAGCTGGCACAGGTTTGTGAGCTGTTTTCTTCTCAAGCTTTATCACCTTTATCTTCAGCAACCAATGGAAACTCTGGCCAGCTGCCTGGGCACTTGCTTGCTGTATCCAGCTCCTGTGCTTCTCCCAGAGCCTCCAGCTGCTCTCCCCAAAGCAATACAGATCCATGGCCTGGCTTGGTGTCCCCTCAGGGGTCAGCAGGATGAAGTGTCTACATGTTGTGGGGTGAGGGACAGCAAGAATCCAGCCCCAGCACTTGCACCCCAGCAGCCTGAGCCCTGTGGGGCTGGGCTGCATTTTGGCCTCTGATTGAATTGGGTTTCTTTAAAGGAAATGGGGTCTGTGAAAGGAAATTTGGACCACAGGACCCCAGAAAAACTGTGACAGGAGAGTGTTAGCCACCAACACGGAGTGGTCATGACCTGCATCCCATATTGGCTTCCTTCTGCTCCCCTGCCCACTCCCTGCAGCCAGGCTGGGCTTCCTCTTAAGTGGCTGCCACCCCGTCCCTAGGGCCAGGCACAGCTTTCATGGTGATATTCCCTTGCCAGAGTCTTTTTCCTGGAGCTGTTGGGTTTCACCTCATGGCCCCCTGGTGCTGATGATGTTGCCTGAAGGGGCTCAGTCCCAGGGAGCTTGTTATGGCATCCAGGTGCTCCCCATCCTCCTCACCTCCTGGCTCAGCCCAGAGGTGCTGGAGCATCCCTGGGTGTCCAGGGTCCAGCCAGGTGACTGTCCCAGTACCTGCTCTCCATGGAAAGCCCAACACACCAGCTCCCACGGTTCATCCCAGCTTGGCACCAGCTTTAGCCCATGCTGCCCGAATTGTGGGTTGCCAGGTCTCACCTGGCCCCACGCAGCCCCCCCTGCAGCTCAACCTCCCTGGCTTTGTGCAGCCGTACAAAAGAGAACCTGTCTGGGCTGCTTTACGTCCCAGGAGTTGGCTGATAATTAAACAAAAGCAAAATAGCCTTGGCATGAAACTTGACCTTTCCAGAGCTTGAGGGGGGGTGAGGGGGAAGGGCAAATTTGCATGATGTCATGTGGTGGTTGTTTTTATGTGTTATGCTTGTTTGGTGGGGACCTCTGTGCCAGGGTGTGGGAGTCCTTGTATTGCAATGATGAACTGGGCT
The DNA here is from genome assembly GCF_003957555.1 of Calypte anna. Lineage (NCBI taxonomy): Eukaryota > Metazoa > Chordata > Aves > Apodiformes > Trochilidae > Calypte > Calypte anna. The sequence continues at coordinate 21,920,812 of NC_044254.1, read as the reverse complement.
GTGGGAGACAGGGTCCAGGCTGACCCAGCCTTGCCCCACAGGTGGAGGGAAGCACCTTCCAGCCAGCATCCTCCAGGATAGCACACATCTACAAGATCATCCCCTTGGATGAGGGATCTCAGTGCTGGAGGGGTGCCAGTGCCTGGGGCATGCTGGCCCTGTCCCCATCCCTGTGTGGGAGGGAAGCAGTGACGCTGTGCCCAGGCCACCAGCAGCCCAGGTCAGGGGGCAGATCCCAAATATTCAGCACCCTTGGCTTTATAAGGAGCCCAAGGTGCCCAAACAGCTTCCAGGAAGAGGCTCAGCTTGGTTTCTCCTCCTGTTTCAAGCTACCCGATGTCCCTGTCCTGCACCCAGCCTGTCCCTGTCCCTTGCTGCACCTTCCCAGCACAGGGCTGCCACCTCCTCTGCCCGGACCTAACAAAGCCCAGCAGTGAATTAATCTTCAACTGGGTACCCAGAATTATTGCTGCCATGGTTATTACACCGTGTCCTGTTCTGCAGGGTGTTAATCTTTAACACCCCAGGGTCCATGTCAGCTCCTGCCTGCTGCCTTTTTAACAGCTTCCTTTTTAGCATCACCTCCTTTGATATCTCAACAAATAACCAGGGAGGAGATGGGGGGAGGCTGCCCAGGAAACACCCTTAGAGCTGGGTGGGCACACAGGATTTTCTCTGGGGCAGAGAGCAGGAGAAGGGGAGCCAGGGAGGAGGGTTATGCCATGGAAAGGTTGCATGGCCTCACTTCTTCCCCCTGGCCAGCCCATGCCCTTCAAGGATGTCCTCTCCTCCGGGAAGATCCTGGCTCTGCTGTTGCAGCAGGTGAGGGGAAACTCCCTGCAGAGGGCACTCCTTGTGCCAGGTGTTTGCTTTTCCTTCCCACTCACTCCCTTTAGCAGCACAAACCCAGAGAGCTACAATTCCTTCCTCCAATTCATGACCACCCTGCCCATCCCCAGAACTAGTTCCCAGAAGGGAGTGGGCAGCTCCTTTCCCAAAGTTCTGAGTGCTGCCCACTCCCTGCCAGCACAACCCCCTCTGCCACCAAGGATTTTGTCCATTGTGCCCTGGGCCAGGGGATGCTGATGGCAAATCTGCTCTGCAAATCTCCTGGGAATTTGGCCCATGTGTAGCACCCACCAAGGCTGCAGGGGGGCCAGGTCCAGCCCACCCAACCCAGCCCCCAGCCCCTTCCTCATTGCTCCCCAGGAAGCAGCACAGCTGCTGGAATCACAGAATGTTAGGGTTTGGAAGGGACCTCTGGAGATCATTGAGTCCAACTCCCCTGCCAGAGCAGGATCACCCAGGGCAGGTCACACAAACACCTCCTTGGGTCTTGAAAGTCTCTAGAGAAAGAGGCCTTGAGGCATCCTGCTCCCTTTCAGGCTCCAAATGGGGTTGTTTCCTGCAGCAGGAAGGTCCAAGATTGCTGAAGTGACATCGGGCTGGTTCCTGCTTGGAGCCACAGCAGATGGGATGGGGCTGGAGATGCCATACTCTTTCCAGGAGGTCCAGGCAAGTGGGGATCTGCGTGCACCCCTGTTTCCCCTCTACCAAAAGAACCCTGGAGCACAGAGACCAAATGCTGCCCATTTGCTGAATGGTCCCCACACACAGCCAGGTCTCTCCTCCTGCCATCCTCATCACCTCTCCAGCTGGGAGAGGGGCACGTCTGACGCAGGAGAGAAGTAAAGTCTTCCCTGAGCCCAGCCCCCTTGCCCTTCTCTTCTACCAGCTCTGCCCATCCTGGAAGATTTCTTCCTGTGTTGCTGTGGAAAGGTCAGCACCTGCCCAGGGGTCATCGCCCGTGGTAGGTGGCACCACCCATGGCCAGAGAGCACTAGTCCCTGCCAGGGAGACTTCAGCCTCCTGCTGTCCCCCCACCTGTGTCATGGGTAGAAAAGAGGAGCCCCCACCCCAGCACACACACCCTAAAAGCTTCTTGGGCATCTCAAGTCCAAGGACACCTTTCTGAGGACAATAAGGAAGTTTCTGTGTGTTCCTACATGTTCCTGGGAACATGTCATGCACTCTGATAACACAACTGTCAGGTTTTTGGGGTGCTGCCAGGCACCCTGGAGAACCAAGGAGTCTGGGCAATCAGCCTAAGGGTTACATGGTGCAGAGATGCCTAGTGGTACCCATATGGGTTGGTGGGGTTGGGGCAGTGGGCTGAGGTGCATCCCAGGGCTGGTGGATGACCAGCATGGGGTCTTCTCCAAGGAGCCAAGCAGTCCTGGCTGTGCCTGGGCAGTGGGAAGCAGAGGGCAGGGGGACAGGGGGAGCACAGGGGAGGGAGGTGGCACCAGCCTGGCTTTCCCCCCACTGCTGCTCTTCATCTGCCAGGGGAGTAAGGAAGGGTGATGGGGAGGAGTTGCATCCGGGAGGAGAAACTGGTCCTTCGAGTTTCCCGGAGCAGGTGGAGGGGAGGAACCAAACTGGTGGTTGCAGGCTCCTTGCCAAACCTCAGCTCTACAGAAACTGCCTGCCCTGCTCCAGAGAAACCCGCAGCAGGGAAGAGGTGTGAGGTCGGGCATCACCTCCAGCACTCCCCACCCTGTGGAGATGATGGCAACAGGAGTCAGCTTTGCAAGGTAGCCCCAAAAAGAGATAGAGCTCCAAAAATCTGGCTCAGTGCCAGCTGGCAGCTCTTAGAGCCATTTGGCACCTGTGGGGCTCCTGGGCACCACAACACCTTTGGGAAGGGCTTTGGGCAGTGCCGGTTGCAGGTGGCTTCTGTGTGCACAGAGAGAAAAGACAAGTAAAATCCTGATGTCATTCATGAGACCACTGGTTATAGTGGAACCAGGACCCTCACCTGTCAGGAAGGAAGAGGAGTCCATTTTCTGGCAGCTTCCCCACACACCTTGCCGTGGGGCGAGGCCAAAACCCACATCCCCAGGGCTGAGTCACCCAGGGTGGGGAGCAGGTCCCCATATCTGCCCCATTGCCTTTCCTGCCAGTGTGCTGGGTGCTGGATGGTGCCGGGCAGACACCAGTCCTCGAGCAGCCACAGCAGGGCTCTGGTGCAGCCCATGCCTGGTGCAGGAACTGATAAGGGGGGGGCTGTGGCAGGCACGGAGCAAAGCAGTGAGGGGGGAGGCTGTTTGCACACTGGCCTCCTGCCCCACTGCTAATCAGCTCGTCCTTCCCCATCACCACCCTCCTGCTCTGCCCCACAGATTGCAGAGATTGGGAGAATGGGGTGAAGCAGCCTTGTCCCCCAAAACCCCTGCCTTGGCCTCAGTTTTGAAACAGGGAAACTGAGTCATGGCAAGTGGATGCTGAAGGTGGGATGGCTGGCTGGTGGGGAAGCCAGGAAGGGAGCAGCCCTTCGGAAAAGGGGTGGCTGGAAACCCTCCCAGCCCCCCCACCAAGCCTCCCACCATCCCCACACATCGAGGCACCATAAATGCATCACACAGGTAGTGTGGGATGGAGATGCTTGGAGACGGGGCTGGCTGTGCCCTCTACCCCAACCCAACCCATTTGGGGTTCCTGGTGCTGATGGGGACACTAGCACACCCCCAACCCCAGCCCCCAGAGCCAGCCCTGCTTTTCAAACCAGGCTGAACCAGCGTTGCTGAGCTGGCACAGAGCGGGCGTGCAAGGTCAGGGGTGGCCCCCACCACTCCCCGACTGTTGTGCAAACACCGAATTTGTTGTTTCCAAGCACCCGAGCAGGTGAGGAGCCTCAGTGGAGGGGGGGCAGGGCTGCAGGCAGGGCTGTGCTGCCTGCCTGGGGCTGATGGAGCAGGGGGAGGGCAATGCTCCTCCAGGCAGGTGCTCGTGATTGAAGGCAGCACCCAGAGGGACACCAGAAAATTATTTGTATCCAAGATGAAAAATTTATTTGTTTGTCCTTACAGCACGGAGAGGGGCTGGGCCATGAAATGATGAGAGGTATGGGGCAGCCCCGTCTGCCACTGGGCCAGGGCCCAATGAGTCTGTGCTTCATGCCAGGGCAAGGCAGCCACCAGCCAGCGCCTGGTGGACAACACAGTGTTTAGGGGACAACCCAGTGACAGGGTCAGGGCTGGCAGAGGATGGGTGCAGGGGTAAATACATCATCTTTTGAGGGTGTAGTTATCACCTACAACACCTTAGCTGGGACCAGCCCCCATTCAGTGGGGTGATGCAGGGGAGGGCACAGAGCAGCTCCAGCCCCTTGCCCTGATAGACCCCATCCAGGGACACCACGGGGACAGCATGGGAGAGGTACAGTACTGGCCTGCAAAGGTTTAATCAAGACATCACCATGCCACTGCTGGATCTGCAGCAGTGATCAGCCCCTGTGCCACTTTTTCTCCCCAGAAAGATTAAGCAGCTTCCCCTCCCAGTCCCCTTCAGAAAAAACAAACAAAAAAAGAAAACACAACCCCCCCTGTCTCTATGTACAGACTCAGTGTGCCACATCAGTACAAAAATATACTCATAAACTCTACAGATCCCAGCTCAGTAGATCAAAATCTATAAATCACAGCATCAGGCCCAAGGAGCAATGGGGTCCCCCTCCCCACACCAAGAGTACAGCATGGGCACATCCCAGCCCGGTGTGGGGAGCAGATCATCCTCCTGCCTCCTGTGGTCATTTGTGATCCAGCTGGCAGTACAGGTACATGGAAACCACCATGGCTGCGATCTGGGGGTGACAAGAAGCAAGTCAGACCTCACAAGAGCGTGTTGTCCATGCCCCTCCTTCAAGACAGGTTTGGGTCACAGCCCATAGCATCCAGCCCCAGTGCACACAAGGAGGAAGAGCTGGGTGTGCACAGTGAATAAGGCTCAGTAGCCCTCTTAGGGCAGATGGTGGTCCATGAAGCTGCATCATGGTCCCAGCATCACTGCCCACCTCCATGTCCAAGGAGGAGGCAGCACAGAAATACTCAGGAACTCACCTCCAAGGCAGCGATCCCAGCTGCCACACCACCCACCACACCTGAATTGGTCTTGATATCTTCCAGGATCTGCTTGAAACAACCCTGCAGGAGGTAACCAGGCAGGTGAGAATGTGAGCAAGAGGTAGCCATCCCCTAACCACTGGGAAACAGCATCCCAGGAAGAAAGGTTCAATTCTCTGATGGACAAGGGATGGAGACTTCAGGAGGAAACTCATCCTGGACCATTAGGCCACAGCACAGAACAGGGTGTAGGGGGGGAGGAGGAGAAAAGGCAAGGAAATCACCCAAAAAGGCAGAGTGGTGCCTGGGGTCATGCTCAGCTCCAAGGGTGCCACCCTGGTGCAGAGCTCCCTTCCAGGACAAAGCGATGCAAGCAGCTTTGCTTGTCTGCACCAGGGACAAGCCAAGGTCACCACAGCATCTCACAGGACTTAAAGCCTGTGTGATACCATGCCCAGAGCTAGGGCTGGAGCTACAGGACAGGTATCCCCCAAACCAGGCTCTGGCAGAAGTTGAGAGCCACTGCTCCATCCATACCGTGACATTTTTTTCCGCAGCGAGAGTGTCACTGCAGGGCTTCACGTCCTTGCAGCAGGGTGCTGGGTAGGTGTGGTTGTTACTGATGTACCACGGGGAGTCTGTGAGGTCTGTGTAGTTATTCAGGCCACAGCAACCAATCTAAGAGAGGAAGAGATGGGGAAAGCATCCTACAGGTCCCCTTGCTGGCTTGGACACGGTCTAGACCCTGCTGCCCCAATTCAGGTGGTTACCCAGCACAACCCAATTCTGGGAGAGGTGCTCAAGAACCTTCTTGGAACCAGGATTTTGTTCCACTTTCCAGCATGTACAGCTCTCACCCCAGCAATGGGACATCTAGATCCCAGACGAGTAGATCCCAGGCATCCAGGAAGCAAACCCCTGCACATCCAGGGCCATGACCATGTCTCCATTCTCACTGTGATCACCCACCCAGGTGTGCATCACCAAGTCTGTGCTGACAGCATCCTGACCCACAGCTGTGGGCCCAAGAGGCCAGCATACCTCCCCCATGGTGACATTCCAGATTTGTGTGAAAGGATCATCGTTCCCAAACTTCTCCTTCAGGAGAGGGGTCACCACACCCCTCAGCAGTACTTCTGCCTGAAAGAAGAAGCAGAGAAACACCTTCAGAGAAGCCCTTAGGGAACACCACAAAGCCAAGAGCCTCCATACTGATTTAAGCCCATGAGGAGGAGACCAAACAGCCCCAGCATGGCCAGGAGCACACCACACCACATCCTTTTGGCCCAAAGACAGCTTGGCCCCTTCCCCACTAACCCATGTGTTCTGAGTCATCTGATAAGCAGCACAACCCATGGAGCCAGGAATGACGCTTGCCCTGTGGTTGACTTTTCCTGTGCCTAATGAGGCAAAGCCCATGAGGGTGTGAGCAGTCACCTTTCTCCTCAAGTGGCTTCTAATATGGCCAATAAGAGGTTAGGTTTGCTCAGAATGAAGCATTTAAGCACTTCCTCTCCTCTGTGGCTCCTACCATCTCCAGAGGTGGAGAGGTGTCCAGCCTCTGCTGGTACTGGACTACAGGTGTTCAAAGAAGCAGGTGAAACTTGTACCAAACCCTCATTTCTTCAGGGCAATGGGAACCCCTGTGCCCTCCACCCTCACACCAGTTCCACCACCCCAGCCTGCCCACATGCTGGTGCCAGCAGGTACCAGCATATCTGCCTCCTTGGCAGTGCCCACCTCTTAGCTTCCCCTTCCACGGGCAGCCCTGCCAGCCCCTCAGTCTCCTGTTTTCCCCAGGGAAAGGACAAGTCCCAGATTAGCCCAGCTCAAGACTCAGATATGCCACTCACAAGACCTGTGTAGACCAGAGCCACCACAGCAGCAGCAATCTCAGCAATGAAGATGATCAGCACCACGGCGAAGAACTAGGATACAGCAAAAGGAGGTCAGAGCAGGACCAAGGGCCACAGGACCCTATTTCAGGGTTCAAGCCCCATCTCATGGCCTTCAGCTCTGCTCTAATGCAGAAGCAGCACAACCTTGGGGTCCTCCTGTCTGCATGAGGATGACCTCTCTGGACATTCTCTGAGAGAAACCTGTGCCCAGCACCAGCTTTTGCTTCCTATCAGTCTTGCCCAGGTCAGACTTTGGGTCCAGCATTGCCTTTTCAAGGCCCATTCCAGCCTTCCATTACATGGGAATGTCCAAGGAGAACAACTCCAGAGGGAAATCCGTCCCTCAGATCTCACCCACCAGAGACACAAAAAAAAAATGAAGCTTGATAATGAGATTAGTCAGGTCCATACCAACATCAGGAGACACTTGCTCTCCTTCTGGGCACCACAGCACCCAAGAAAGCCGATGACAAGCAGGATGGCACCAATGACGATGAGGAAGTAGCTCACATTCACAACCTGCAGGACACTGGAGGAGAGTGCCCCAAAAATATCCAGGAACGACTTTCCATCCACTGCAACCCAGATGCCAACTCCCAGGAGGGTCCCACCACCGAGCTGGGAGGAGAAAGACAACATCAGCTCCCGGGAAGGCAGAGATCTGGGATCTGGGGGAGGCAGAAGTATTTCTCCCCTCTGCAAGTTTTTGCCATGCCAAAGAAGGATTTTGTGGCTGCTGAGGGCAGCTCAGGGCGTTGCCACCACATACTTGGGGCAGCTGGATGGGTCACTACCCCACAACACACCCCATCACCAGCACACCCCTGGTTGCAGTGTCACAGCTGCTCCCTTCCCCAGCCCAAGTGGTTTCAGTGTCAGCAGCAGGGCAGAACCCCCCGTTCAGAGCACCAGTGCCACCTGCCAACCCCTGACCCCAGAGGAACCCACAGGGCCAGCTCAGACACTGGCCACCATCACATTGCCACAAGTTCCTCTGTCCAGGGAGCAGCTGAGCAGCCCCTGGCCCCAGATATTCACATGCTCCTGGTGAGATCAGCTCCCGGCTCCAGCCTTCCCCAGCCCTGCCCTCCAGACACTTGACCTTCCCACCAGCCCCAGGTCCTGGCAGGAGCTTCAAGGAGGAAAAGTTTCACCAGAGTAAGGGGGGAGACTCTGCATCCCAACTTCTCATGGCCATATCCCACCCATCCAGGTGGCACCAATGTTCCTGCAGAGCCAGGATAGCTCTCAGGAGCTCCACTACACTTTGTCCTGGGTCGGAGGTCTGTAGACCTCCAATACCCAAGACCTCCAACACCTCAGGTCATTGTCACACACATGGGATGCTCCTCTACAGAGATGAAGCCCCCCAGGCCGGGACCCAGCAAACCCCCCTGCTCAGAGGCACACAACACTCCTCACCAGAACTTCAGCACAGGACATGGGTAGCTGATGCAACAGCCACTGTCCCCAGCAGAGCCCAGCATAGTCCCCTGGGCTTTGGCTAGAGCTGGACACACAGCCAGAGACCCCCCCAAGCCCGGGGCTTTAGACCTTCAGCTTGGGCACAGAGACCAGATCTTGTGCCCCACCAGAGGCACAAACCCCACCTGCACTCAACTGCCCACAGTCCCCCAAAAAAGGGGCACAGAGGGGCAGGAGAGCCCTGGCCAGGCATCACACATCCCATGCTTGGCTTAGGGGGCCCTCCGGGAGCCGCTCCTGCAGACCCCAGGCCCCCATCCCAAGTTCCTAGGGCAGACGAGGGGGCTGCCCTGGCTCACCCCACACACACATCCCCCTCCCAGACAGGGACAGCAGCTGGGGTGCACTTACAAATATGGCCAGGTTGAAGAGGATCATCATGACCTTGATAAAGGTGAAGCACCCCATCTTTGCGCCTGGGGAGAGCAGAGAGGGGTTATCAGGGGGAGCCCCCTCCCCGACACAGCCGCTGCCCCACTGCCGGCGGGCTCAGCCCCCCCTCCAGAGGAACCTGGGGGCTCCCCACGGGCAAAGAAGGGGGTGAACCCCACGGGTTCCACTACCCGAAACCGCCGAGTCCATCCTACCTGAGTGGAAAGCAGGCCCCAGAACCCCGACCCAGCCTGCCCCGAACGTTCTGCCTCCCCCGCCCCGTCGCCACCGCCCTTTAAGCGGGCGCGGCCCCGGGGCCACCTCCCCCGCCGGACCCCCAGCCCCGCCCGGCCCGGCCCCCGCTGGGGCCACCCCTCGGGGTGTCCCTGGGTGCCCGGTGGCTTGCTGCCCTCTGCTGCCGGAGCCACCAGCCCGGGGAGACGCGGCCAGTCGGTTCCCGCGCCCATCGCCGCGGCCTCTTGGCGTGTGTGTGTGTGGGGAGATGATGCCCCCGTCCATGTACCCCTGCCACTGTCCCCGCTGACCCCACCCGACAGAGCCACGCTGAGCAGGGGGCTGCGACCCCGGGGATGGGGAAGATTATATCAGTTTCGGGGGTGTTGCCCCACGGGGGGTGCTGCAGGCATGGAGGGAGGCGGAGGGTTACCACCCCTCTACCCTCCTCGCCAGAGGTGCTGGGCACGGGGCTGGGATTTTCCGCTCTTCCCCCGGTCACACCCCCCCTGTGCCACCCGCTGCCGGCAGGACCATTGTTGGATCACTCCATCTTCCAAGGGGGTTGCTGGGGGTGCGCTCCTGGGGACCGCGCTGGACTCCGCGGGCAGAGATCACTCCAAATCCCAAATCTCCAACTTCCCAGACGAAAACAGAAGTGGTCAGAGGAGAGTCCGAGGCAGCGCCGTACGAGCGGGTTTGCAATGGAAAAGCCAAAGCCGTACGGGCCGCCCCTTTCTGTTGTTCAGGGGGACAGATTTTCCCTGGCGGGGACACAGCAGCACCACGGCAGGAGAGGACAGTGACAGCCATGGCAGATGCCAGCGCTGGACCAGGTCAGGGGAGACCTGCCCATTGCCTAAGGGCTGCCAAAAGTGATTTTCTTTGGGAAGATGCTTTGAAAGAAGGCCGGTTTCCCACAGAGGGGAGCAGCACACTATGGGATGCTGCATCTCTGGGCCTAACAGGCAAGGATGGTCCTCGCCTGTCCAGGATGCCTTTGGGGCAGGCACTTGTACTGGTCCCCTCCCCAGCACCCATAGTGTGTCCCTCCACTTTTGTCATCAAAACAAGGAGTGCTGCAGGAGGCCAGGGAGCCCTCATCCTGCAACAGCAGGCAGCAAACACAGGGTCAGGATGCTGGGCATGATCTGCCTCACACCCACCTCCCCTGAAACCCCACAGCAAATTACCTACCTGGCCCTAATGATACATTTCAGCAGGATGAAGTCAGCCACGTTGGGCTAAAGCCAAAGCCTAGTGGTATCTGGGGGAAGCCTTCAACCCCCCACAGGCACACAGGGTATTAATGGGCTGGAGCCAGGGGCTTTAACCCTTTCCTCCCCTCTGCCTGCAGTTTCAGCCCTTCCCTGCAGCAGCTGCCCACCCAGAGCTGCCACAGAGCTGCTCAGAGTGAGTGGCAAATGCAAATTAAGACCTAAATGCAAATTAAGACCTCCATCATATTGCCCATCTCCCAGAAGTTGCCCCATCCCAGCCTGACCCTATTTGCTGCACTCAGACCTCTCACCCTAGAAAAAGTTTATGGCAAATACATAAATACTTGCTCTCATTCTCAATCATCCTCAGCCAAAGAGAAAAGCAAAGGACAAGCTATGGCAGCTCCACTCACCTGCCCAGAGCTCAGTGTCACAGCCTGGGGTTTGTCTGCTCCCCAGCATTGCCCATCTGAGTCCCATGAAGAAGTCAGGGCTGGATTTTCTGGCTCTCTGGGAAGGCCTGACCTGACCACAACAGAACAAGCCAGGTGACATTCCCATGTCCCTCCTGCCTGACAGAGCCCTGTCACATCCTTGCTATTCCCATCCCTGCACACAGCAGCTCAGCTGGACCCTGAGCATTCCCTGAGCAGGGATAGCTCTCCACCAGGACTTGGGTCCAGCAACTCAGCCCTGGGAAGCTGAAAGTAGAAAAACGGCCATAAGTGGTCACTCCTGAGGTCCTCTGTCCCCAGCCCATGCCCTAAGGGGCATTTTGGAGCAGCCACACATTTCTCTCTAACAATCCATCTGCTTGGGAGTAGGTTGGGTGAGGGGGCATCTAGACCTCACCCAGAGGGATATGGGGTGCCCTGACATCCCTCTCACTTCCTGAAGCCTGCTCAGCCCCCTGGGTAAATTAGCAAATACTAACAAGCCTGAGCAATCTGCCAGCAAGGAGGTCAGGTGGGTCCTGAGTGGGGCTCACTTGGCTTAATGCCATCTACAGGGACCCAGCTGTCCCCCTCATACCTCAGTTTCCCTCCTTGTAAAGCATTGGATAACCCCATCCAGATGGGCACCTTACAAAGGGCTCTCATGTGCATGTTTTGGAACAGCAGCATCTGTCCAGCTGTCTGTCCAGCATCCAGTTACCTGGACAATGGTGGATGGGTGGACACACCACAACGTGCCAAAGATAAACCTGGCTGCAGATTTGTGAATGGAAGCTACTGAATGTTGCAAATTTGTGCTGGATTCATCTCTTTCTGCCTCCTGCTGGGGGAAATAAAAATCTACAGGAGCAAAATGTTTTTGACATCCTGAAGATAAAATATTTCCATCCTCAGCTTCAAAAGGTCTGAAAGCATTTTGGCCAGAGATCTGAGGAAATCACCAATTCCTCCACCTTGACAGGGAGCAGGGTGTGAGGCCACACCAATTTTCCTGCAGCTGCAGCTCCCTCTTTGGGGGAACCTTTCCCATTTCCATGGCCATGTACAAACCAAAACCTGAATCCAAAAACCAGAGGTTACCCCATCAGGTGCCATGATCTGTCCCATGCAGAACCTGGGGTGACAAGTGGGGGCCTCAAGCATGTCCCAGTGGTGCTTCCCCTCCGTGTGAGTCCCTCAGGGTAGGGATCTGCTCCTGCACCTCATGTAAATGATTTTAATCATGATTCTGTTCCTAGCTGTGTGTTAATGCCATTATGAGAGGCTCGATGACATCTCCCTGCCCAAGTATCAGGCTGAGCTTCTTCCCATATATTTATCCCCCATAGGGTGTCCCCCCATGCCTGTCCTGCTGCCGGCTGCCTGCCAGCATCCCTCCACATAAGTTTTCTTGTTTCTCATGTGTCTAGGCTAGTAAATCCCTCCCAAATTAATTAACAAGAGCCATGCAGAAGCACCAGCTGCTGTCAAGCAGCACCAGGGGGGTTTGGGGATTCAGAGGGTTGCACTGCAGGGTCATATCAGGACAAACCCGTGCCCAAGAGCTGATACTCTGGAGGCTGCTGCAGGTGAGCTCTGGGCTGTGAAACCTTCACGGTTGTCTCACCAGTGGGGATGGCTGGGGACACACAGTTGATGGAGCTTTCCTCACCCTGGGTCAGGATGCAGGACCACCTCAGGTGCTGGCACCCAGGGAGGTGACACTGAAGGGCTGTTGGTCCCCACTTCAGTTTTGGGGTGCCCTCCTTGGCACGGCAGTCTCTCCTGGCACTTGCTGTGCTGTGAAGTTTCAGCCCTGCAGAGATGCAGAGGAAAGAGTCCCAACACCAGCCCCAGGCAGTGCTTCGAGCCTTTCCTTTTGTTCCTCAGGCTTTTCCCAATGCCTCCCTCCCCAGGTTCAGGGTACCCCAGTCAGCAGCAGTGGCTGTGTGAATGAGCAGCTCCCTGCTGCCTGCAGGCTCCACGCTGGGAGGCTGTTTGAAGAAGAACTTGGCTCTTCCTAAACCAAAAGAGGCCAGAGCTTACTCCTGGGAGAAAAACAAGGGAGAGGGAGTTTTCTTGTTCCTAAAGAGAAGAGAAAGCAAAATGTGGCCATCTCCAAAGGGAGGAAACAGATGAAATGAAAAAAAAAGCCAACTCCAAAATGTCAGCAGAAATCAAACATCGTTTCTCTCTGATTCCCCAGCTCGGGGAAGGCTCAGCTTCTTACTCCACACTTACTCTAGCCAGCCATGTAACAACTCTATTTATGCTCTATTTATTTGCATCCATGTGGCTGAGTTCCCCCAGCCGCTGCTGGGAAGCACGGGGTGAGGGCAGGCAGCACACAGCTCAGGGCTCGACGGGATGGAGCTGGGAAGCCCCAAAAAGCAGGGAGGGGGGAGCAGTGAAACTGCCCCTGCTGATTTGGGAAGGACAGGGCAGGTGGCTGGTGAGTATCGAGTGGAGATGCTCCCACCAAGGGCTGCCTGTCCATGGAGGAGAGGGAGAGGAGAGGGAGAGGAAGAGGAGGCTGCAGAAAGGTATGGAGACCCCAGGAAGATGTGTCCCTTTCTCCACCATAGTCCATCCTGGGCTATGAGCAGAGAGCAGCCTGAAGGGGAACATGAGGAGTGAGGATGCTTCCTCCTGTGCACCTGGCAGAAGAGCAACAGCCAGTCAGGTCAGAACTCTTGTTGCAGTGAGTGCTGCTCAGCAGATAAATGAGGAAGGACCTGTAGCTAATCAGGGCCTGATAGATATCTCCTCTGCTTGCTCAATAAATAGCAGTGAAGGCCTGAAGAATCTTTCTTTTCTTCATGGGGTGTTGCTGGGGGGGGCTTTGCCCACCCTGGAGGGATTCATCTATCCCTTGAAGCTGGAGGAAGGTGAGGGGTTAGTGCTGCAAGTGGTATACTGGGGGTGAGTGGAGGAGTTTTGGGAGTGACCCTGCTGCAGTGCAGCTGGGGTGTGGGTAAGGGGGTGGTCAGGAGGCAAATAATGATATGGAGCCCTGGGACAGGAGCTGGCTGTGCTATGGAAGGAAGGGGTGATGCTCAGATCCATCCTAGAGAGAGTGGGGGAATGAGGCAGTGGGACAGGACTCCAGAAGAGGGACTGGGGATGCTGAAGTACGGGGGGAGTGGGGGGAAGATGTGTCTTGCGGGGTGTGAGGGCTTCCACTCGGCAGCCTGGGAAGAAGATGGTAGGAGTCATGCCAGGATGTTTCTCACATGCCCCAGAGCCCTGGGACTGTGTTAATTCACCTCCCATATGTAGCACTAATCCTAGGATAGGATGGGTGATAGCAGCGGACAATGCACTCACCACCCTCCCCTTATCTTTAATCCTCACCCAGGAGGAAAATACTTTCTCACTTTCCCTGGGCATCCCCCAGAGCACTGACACCATGCTCAGCCCTATGGGAGAGGTTACGGGGACAAAGCAGGGCTTTAGGCACCTCACAAAACCCCGTTATCCCCAGTGGGGCACAGAGGACACAACTGGCCAGCCCCGGACAGGGAAGCAGCAGTGTCCTGGAGCCAGGAGTGACTCTGGCTCTGTCCCTGCAGCTGTGACAGCACTGTGGTGCCAGCAGGAGTCGGGTGTGGGAGAAAAAAAAGTCCTTTTAGTCCTCAAAAGCCAGCAGCCAGGCTGGGGGGTGGGGGGCTTATCACTGCATGAAGAAATGCAGCTGGAATGGAAACCCTTGGGATGCTGCTGCCCTGCATGATCAGGCCACAGGCTGCAGGAAATGGAGAGGGGATTTTGCTGAAATTATGGGTGAGAAGGGCTCTACTTTTCTTGCATTGCTCTCCTGGCCTCCTAGCCTCAATTTTCCCAGCCCCTCCCCACCACTTGGTCTTCCCCCTTGGATCTCATACCATCCCTTGAACTTCTCCAGCTCTGGCACAGATTCAGCCAGAGTGAATTTCCCAGAACTTGTGTTTTAGGTATTTTTAGGATGTTGAACCTGCAGCAAAGACAAGGAATAACTTCTAGTTAAGAGAAGTCAGGGTGAGAAGCAAGGATTTAAAAAAAAAAAAAGAAAACCACAAACAACATCCCAAGCCTCTGCACCTCTGGGAACATCTCATTGAGCCTTGTGAATGATCAAATATTGAGACAGCTCACCCATGCTGAGACTGACACGAAGCATTTCAGGGCAAATGCACCCCCAGCGCCAGTTTCTCCCCAGTGAAAGCGAGCTGAGAACTGATGTCCCTGTTCCATGCTGCTGTTGCCATGGGCTGGTGATGTGCATGTCCCTTCTGTGGCTGAGCTGGGCCCTTTCCATATGAGCCCTGCCAGTCCCCTACACGTTTTCATTCCTCTTATATTTTAACTGCTGCCTCACTGAGTTTTAAGGAGCCTTGTCTCAGGCAGGAGCTCTCTCAGCATCACCCTGTGCTGTTTTATGGGGTACTCGGCCCTTACCCTGGGGCTGGGAAACATTTTTGGCTGAATGCTCAGGTGGAGAGCAAGGAACTGGAGCACCCCTGGGCTGGGATTCTCCATGGCATCACCTGCCTGTCCTGTGCATGGGTTTGATGGTGACAAAGGGACGAGGTGGGATGGATGGTATGGGTAGGGGAGGGGGGGAAGGAGGGTATCCATGGGGTGCTGATCCTCCCCCACCCTTTAGTATCCCTAAGGATGGATGGAGATTTGGGGGGAGGGGATGTCTTCCCTTCCCTAGGGGAAGAAGAGATGCTGCATCTGAGAATGAAATCATCCACCTCCTACAGTTTCCCCCCCCTCCCCGGTAGCCGGGCGTCCCCCCACCCCTCCCTCCCGCGGCGCTGCGGCGAGGGGGGGGACGCCCGGCTACGGGGGAGGAGGAACGGCTGACATCACCGCCGGAGCGCGGCTCCGCTCCGTTCTCGATCTCCGCTCCCGCCGGGAGAGCTGCTGAGCCCGGTAAGGCTTGAAGGGAGAGTGATGGGGAGGGGGGGGGTGGGATGGACAGACAGACGAACGGTCCCGCGGCTGCTGCTCGTCACCTCTCCATCCCATCTCTCCTTCGCGGGGATCTGCGGGAAGCTGGGGGGGCAGCGGGTGGGCGTCTTCCCCCCTCCTTCCTCCCTGGGGGAAGAGGTCTCTCTTGGAGGAATATTTTAAAATGCATGCTAAAAAAATAATCGTAATTTTAAAAATAAAGAAAAAAATAAAGCCAAAGTCCAAAGCATCCAAAAATCCCACATCTTCATCGTGCAGCAATGCTGGGATGGAGCTGCCGGAGGGGAGCTGCGTGCGGCAGGAGGTTTCTCGCCGGCACATATGTCTATTTTAAAAGCCCGTGGCGTGATCTCTTGCCCTACTTTCCAGACTCTTGCCGGTACTTTCCGTGCGTGCAGTGGCCGAGCTCTGCTGGCGGGAGCTCCTCGGGAAGAGGGAGCTGAGCAAGCCACGGGGCTCCCCCCGGTGTTGGGAGGCTGGGATCTGGGGACAGGTTGGTGAGATTGGGGTTGAGGTAATGGTTGGGTTGAGGCAGTGGTTTGGTTGCTAATGCTCTGCCTTCCTCTTCAGCAGAGAAAGGAAGGTCCCCAGCAACGTATGGATGAGACCAGGCTGAGAAGAGGACAGCTAATTTGTACCCAGCACCTCAAGTAGATTCATTTGCTCTCCCCCTCACCCCCTCACCCCGTTTGCCCCACTGATGAAAAGTCTCCCTGTCCACACCTGAGCCAACCCTGTGAGCACCAGGCTCCAGCGTGGTTCCGCAGTGATTTTGGGGCTAGAAGGGTCAGGAGCCACACTCCTACATGGAGATTTTCCAGCACTGAGACTTTTATTCTGTGTGTTCAGGGAAGAGAGTGCTCCCAGCCCACCCAAGCCCACCTCATCCCAGCCATACCTGCCCTGTGCAGGCCCCCTGGGCCCTCCATGCCCAGCTGGAGTTGGGCAGTGTGACCCACACCATCACCATGGCCTCCTCGGATGGGCTGCAGTACCGGGCTCTCTACGAGTACCAGAAGGACCAGGAGGAGGACCTGGCACTGTGCCCTGGGGATGTGCTGACAGTCAGCAGGGCCGGGCTGCTCAGCAGCCCCGACTATAAGGACGGGGACGAGCGCAGCCCCCAGGGTTGGCTCCACGGCCTCAACGAGCGCACCAAGGAGCGTGGAAACTTCCCCGGCACCTACGTGGAGTACCTGGGTCCCACACGCATCGTCCCTGCTGCCACCAAGGCCAGGCCACGACCCCTGCCCCCGCCACCTGCCGGGACCCCCCCACCCTGGGGTGAGTGCTGGGGAAAGGGGAAGGTGTGAGCCCGTGGGTGGGTGTCCTCTGCAAGATGGTGAGGGTGGCAAGAAGCCTGGGAAGATGTTTGCATTTGGGGTGGTTCGGTGGGGATCCAGCCCCAGGAGGAGGAGATGCCCTGGGAATTACCTGCCCTGGTGCACCAAGGCAGCTGCAGGGGAGCAGGGGGTGCCCAGGGTAAACACTCCCAGAGGCAAACAGGCTGCAGGGATTGCTCCTTACCAGCATCCCGGGCTGCCTGCTGTGCCAGCATGGAGTGTTCCAGTGGGTCCATGTCTGTGAGAGCACAGGAGAAGAGGCAGGAACACTTTGGCCCACCAGAGAGCATCAGAAAGCCCCATGGGTGTCCCTGGGGACCTTTTTTTTCCAGCTGCTGCTCTCCCCACCACTGCGGCACCCGATTCTGGCTGTTCCCAGTGCCCAGGCGAGTGCTGGCCCCCAGCCAGCTCCTGGCCTCACTGTCACTTTGTGCAGGCTGGGACAGGGGATGATTTTCGCAGGCAGTCAGGTTGCTTCCTGGGGTCTCCTTCATCCCTGGGAGATGCAGCACAGTGGTGGGGGAATATCTGGCAGGGCCCTTCCAGGAGCAGGGGCTTCCAGCTTTTTCTCTGCTGGGATCTGCTGAGCTCGTGCAGCTGTCTCTGCCCTCACCACCTACCATGGCCAAGCGTGCTGGGTCTGGGAGGGGTTTCTCAGCAGTTGCATAATGAACCCAAAATTAAAAAAAACCACAAAGAAAGAAAGAAAAAAAAAAGGAAAATTAAGAAACCCCTCTTCCAGCCATGCGCAACCCCAGCCAAAGCTGTGGTGCTCACCTCCTCCAGGATGTGATGGTGGGGAAGCTGTTGTCCATCTGGGCCTGGGGCTCAGAGAGTGGTACAGTCTTCAGCCACAGCTACCCAAACCTACCTGCCCAGATGCTGGCCCAGTGCCTTGGGCACCTTTCTTGGCCAGTTTGGGACCAAGACACAGACATGGTAACCAGTGAGGCTGTTTCCCTCCTGTCCTGCCCAGGCATCAGAGGTACTTTTGTCCTGGGTTTAGAGGGAGACCACTGATGAGAACCCCATCTCCCTCCAAAATATGATGTAAGGCCCCTTTGCCACTGTGACTTAGGAGGGGGGGACCACTTTGGATGAGTAACAGCAGGACTCAGCTTCCCCTGACATAACCCACCCCCATGAGCACACTCGAGGGCTCTCCAGCCCCATTCACCAGACATGAAGCCACCTTCTTACTGCTGTCCTTGCTCCCTGGCACCATTGCCTCATGCCTGCCCCACAGAGGAAACAGTATGGACTCTTCTCCAAGGGGCTGGCAGATGTCCCCCAAGGAGCACAGCTGCTGGGGATGAGGCAGAGCCCCACAGATCAAGGCATGTCCCCATCACAGCCTGGCCAGAGAGCCTTGCCCATATCTTGGCACTGAAGTCCCAGCCCTGTGTGTGTTTGGGCAAGAGGATAACAATTAATTTTTTATTGTACAACATTAATTTTTTTTCATAGGGAAAACCCCACTAAAACCAGGGTTTAGTTTGTGGAAGGTGTTGCTTTCTGCAGGAGATGCTCTGACCTTTTGTCCAGCCCCACAGTCCATGGGGGCATTGGGTGCTGCCTCCCTGGTGCCATGCTGTGGGGTGCCCCGCTATGAGTGCCTTTCCTGGGGCAATGCCAGGGCATGCAGGACTCTTGTGGCCCATAATCACTTCTTCCTGCAGCAGTGGAGCATCTGTACCATTTTATGTCAGTTTGAACCCAAACCTTCCACCCCACAAGATATCCCTTAGGGTAAAAATCTCAGAAGTCCTCCTGGAAGAGAAGGGACATTTTTTTTCTCTTTATTTTTTCTTTGGAAATATCTTCCCATTCTGTTTCCATTCCCAGATGTAGGTTTTGAGGGACATTTTTTTCTGGATGGCCTGAATGTTTATTTCTCTGTGCCAGTAGTGTACTGCCCTGTGTGGCCTTGGTGCCCACTGAACCCCAGGGCACCCTGAGTGGGATGAAATCATGGGTGCAGCTCTGAATGGGAGAGAGACACTGCACCTCCCAGCCTGGATCCAGGGCTGGCTCTTCAGGGAGAAATGGTCTGGTTTTTAAATTAAATAACATCCTAAAAATGTCTCTGCATAAGATCCAAGTCTCAGGGGACTTCCCAGGAGCTCAGCAACTGTTTTGCCCCTGCCTGGTTGTCTCAAGTGGAATCACCACCATGAGGTATTTCCTTGACTTCACCAGGGGTCAGAGCCAAGCACTGTGTTGGGATGATGGGGTCCAGCCTGGGACCTGTGGATAGAGGATGGGCTAAAGATCCAGCCTGAGCCTGGGGCTATTCCTGTTATTTCCAGCAAAAAGAAACAGGCAATTATTCTGTGCAGTCACCACCTCTTCCATAAGCCACCAGCCTGGAGCCCAAAGCCCAGTTTTCCCCAACTAAGAAACCATCTGTGGAGACATTTTCCATTGCCTCCCAGCCATGTGCTTTGCTTTAAACTCCAAAATCTTCCTTGTTCCCACCTGAGGCACCTGCACATCCTCATCAGGCAGCAGCAGATTTGCATCCCTCCCTGTTCCAAAGGGAACACCAGGGCATCACTGCAGTGAAGACCAGAGTCTGGGTCCACCTGCTGCAGCCAGGCTGTGTTTTTGTAAAATGCTTAGGGCAACTTGGCCCTGCCCTAAGTCCCATAGTCCCCATTTTTTTTTTCCATTTTCATTCCTTAAGGTTATTATGGGTACCTTAGCTTTACCTGTGAGCTCCCTGCCAGGCAGCAAAAAACAAAGTGTGAAGGAACCTAACAAGGAAATTAGATGGGAGTGTTCCTCACTGTGGGTAAAAGTCACACTCAGGCTTTATTTAATTTGCTATATATTTTTAAATATGTTTCCAGCAAAAGACCTACTTGCCTCATAAAACAAGTAGAGTTCTTGGTAGATCACCCTTTCCAGGTGCCATCTGTAGCCGTGTGGCTCTGATGTGCTACGCGTGGTGGTAGCCCCTGCCTGACACCTTCCCGTGGGGGTTCAAGGCCATTAATGAGAGAGTGTGAGGGGAAATCCCAGCACTGCACTGCCAGCTTCCCCATTGGGTATAGCCCACACAGGAAGGATTTATCTGCTGCAGTGATAGAGATGGATGGATGGATGGATGGAAGGAAGGATGGATGACTGGAAGGATGGATGAGTGGAAGGATGGATACATACAGCATGTCCTGGGTCAAGAAGAGATGCCTTCATGCCTGGCAGAGTGTTTGCTGCTCTCTGCCAGGGTATGAGGTGAAGTGTCCTTGGTATAAAACCTAGAAACCAGCAGTACCTGGGGATTTGTGCCATTGGAAGCCTGGCCTGTATTTGGCTGAAGGGCTCCTCAAGGACTGGGCAGGTCTGTGTCAGTCAAGGGGGGTGGCTGAGCCTCCCCGGGCTTGTGTTCAACTCTGTCATAGACACCAGAGAATTCAAGTGGGTAAGAGCTGCAAAAAGCCATCTCTGTGCCCAGTATAGCTCTGGTGCCCCAGCTCCTGCCTGGTGGCACTGAAGGCTGTGGGTGATGAGAGGGAGCAGTCCTCAGTGCCTTGGGAGGAGAGGTAGGGAAGGGGCTTTGGCCTGAAGGGTCTCTGCTGCAGGCAGGGTGCTCCCCACAGGCAGAACAAATGCCTGACCAGGTCTTTGCATCCCAGCAAGCAGCTGAGCCCCCAGTAGTGACTCTTACTGTAAAAAGAGGATAAAATGGACATGTGAGAGACGGTACGTTGGCTGTGGCTGTGCCAAAGCAGCAGCTTGATCCTGTCCTGAGGCAGCCAAGGAAAGAGACCGGAATTCCTGCATGCAGGAATTTCCAAGCCCCTTGTATCATCTTTCCACCACAGGTCTCCATGGGCAGGCAGAGCCCACTGACCATCCTACCCTCCCCGAGCAGGCACTGCCAACCATAGCCAGGCTCATCGAGGCACTGGAAAAACAAGGTACGAGCAGCCACAGCACCCACAGCATCCTCCTGCAAGGTGTACATGGGTGCATGCATGCGACCACCCCTGCTGCCTGTGTTTGGGAATGTCCCAACAGCATCATTGGAGCCAAACCTCTCTCTGTGCACCCCAGTACCAGCCCGGTGTGGGCAGGGTGTGCGGGCTTGGAGGTCTCAGCCCTTTCCTTCTTCCGTCATGTTGGAGGGGATAATGCTGAGCTCAGGACTGAGTCCTCTCTCCTGGTTGCTCCCCAGGTCTCGAGAGTGAGGTGCTCTACAGATCTGCTCCTGGTGATCTGGGGGATGCTGAGCTGAAGCAGGCTCTTCTGGCAGGTAAGTACCCGAGCCATGTCCCGCCCTGTACCCCTAGGGGGGAAGGGGATCGAGGACTGAATGTTTCCAGGTGATCAATGCTGCCCAGGCAGAGCAGGGATGGGGCACTGCCTCTGTCCTCCTCGTAGCCCTAATTACAGCCCTGTGAGACCCTGCATGCATGCAGACCGACCCTGTTCTCCCAGTCCCCTGGTGTGGTGCTGCCAGGAGGGGTGGAGGTGCAGGGCTGAGGTGCTTCACTAGAAGCTTTTTGTTTGTTTAGTTGGATATTTTTTAAAGGCAAAAAAATAGTTCGTTTTGCCGACCTCTAGTATTTCCATTTGAGAAGCAGGGCAGGGAGAAAGCCTCTTGCAGGTGTACAGGGGGGGGAAAAAAAGCAAAGAAAAAAGCCGATATTTTTAGGAGAATGGGAAGCGTCTTGCAGGACTGGAGGGAAGCAGGAATATGGTGAGGAGGAGAGAAAAACCATCTCCCCACCCCTGCTGCTAAATTCACTGTGGGGATGACACAGGGGCGTTGGGGACAGGCGGGGTGCTGCTCAAACCCGGGGGGTCCGCGTCGAGCATCTTCATCCTCCCGGCCGCCGTGCCCAGCGGGCGGCACTGTGGCACCAGGCACGGTCCGGCCCGGCACTGCCCCGTCCTGACACAGCGTCCCCGTCCTGTCCCCTTCCCCCTCATCCCCCTCCTCCGCTCCGTCCCCTCCACTTCTCCCGCCCTTGCGCCCGGCATCCCAGCACGGCGGGGGTGGTGGGGGGGGGACCGGCGGCTCTGCCAGCGCCGGGAGCCGGCGGCAGCCGGGCCGTGTTGCTGGGGAGAAGGGCTGTGATGAAATCACTATATTAAGCAACATGACCTCATCGCTTCTCCGCGCACCGGGAGCCGAGTCCCCGCCGGGCGGGAGGACGGGGCTGCGGAGGAGGAAGGGATGCGGGAGAGGAGATGCTGGGGGTCCCGGGGCTACTCTGTCCCCAGTGCCCGAGGAGGACTCTGTTCCCCCGGGGATGAATGGGAAGACGACACGGTGCCCCCCATCACCTCCTTTTCCTCCCCTCGGGGAAGCCCCCGCTGCAGTCTGGGGCAGGCAGGGGTGCTCTTTTGCACAGTTTTGCTCCCCGGCACGGATTTCCCGGCTGGTCTCCGGAGGAGGTGAAAGCATCCGGGATCAGTCCCCGCAGTCCCGGGCACAGATGCCCAGATTGGGCAGGGGCAGCGACAAAAACATGAGGAGGATGCTTTGTTTTCCGAGCACGCAGGAGTCACCGGGTCCTCCGTCGTCCCCCCGCAGCCGGTGCAGCATCCCCGGCAGCACCGCAGCGGTCACTGCCGAAAATCCTGCCCAGCCTCGGGAGACTCCCAAAATCCAGGGGCAAATCCCGCGCTTTGCCGGAGCCAGGGTTGGAGCTCTGAGCAGCTGCTGTGTTCGTCTTGGTTTTCATCTCCCACTGCAGGACCCAGCACGAGCAGGGAAATGCCATCATGGTGATCGAACTATTTGAGAGCCCTGAAAAATTCTTAACAGCCCTAAACGACTTGGTGCTCCCAAGCCCCCCATCTCCCCTGGGAGCTAAATAAGCGTTTTTGTGTTTTTATTTGGCAACTCAGGGGGCTCCCCTGTGTGCTCAGTAATACTGATCCAGGCAAAGCCAGAGCTCCTCAGAGCTGGCTGGAAGGGGTCAGACATGCCACGCATTTGGTAGATCTCAGCTGAAGGAGCTGGTGATGCTCAGCTCTGCCAAAGGGCTGCTCTGAAAACAGAACGAGGGGTGATGTTCCTGCCAGGGTAAAGCATCCCTGCATAGCCAGAGCCCCCTCAGCCTCCTGTGGACCAAGACACAGCAGAGCTTCCCCAGGACCTGGCTAGAACCCAAACTGATTTGGGGAGAACAAGAGAGCATCTCTGCTTTGGCCCCCCTACAAGCCCTTTCATTGCATTTAGTGGCTAAAATATCCCTGGAAAAAAAAAAAAATGGAGTTTGCATGCCCCATGGGTGAGATGGTAGAGGTGAGGGTCACGTTTCTCTTCCTCCTCTGCTCCTCTCCCCCCAGCATCCTGTCTCTTCTAGCAGCTTGCCTGCAAAAGTCAAGCTCCATCTCAGAAAATGAGGAAAAATCAGGGCTGGTGCTGGACTTAGACCCCACCTTGACTGGGAGGAAAACTGGATCCCCACTAGGGCTTTCAGCTTCCCTGAAAACACCCAAATCATGCTGGTGTTTGGCAGCCATGGCAGGAGAACTGCTTGATAGGGCAAGGAAAAAGGAGCAGGGTCTGGAAAAGTTCAAATGTTGGTTTTCTAACCCCCAAATATGCTAAAAGCATTCTGGAGAAAACAGGGTGTTTTCTACACTGAAAGAGCATCTGAAATTTTGATGAGGGGTAGAGGGAAAAAACCAGTGCAGGTGTCCACCTGGGTTGTGTGTATCAAACACTTTCCCCATCCCTGGTCCTTTGTGGACCTTGCCTGATGGTGCAGACCCTGAGCTGAACATAACTCAGGCTTTGGGATGAAACATTGCCAGGTCTCCCACCCCCATGGGGCCATGGCAACACCAGGCACAGTGAGCCTGGATGCAGTGTGGCTCCAAGTGGTTGTACAGCCTGGGCTGGAGCTGTCCCTGTCCCCTTCCCCAGAGATGGTGAACTCCTGTGGCATCTGACCACAGGCTAGAAGAGCCTGTCCTCCAAAATCTGTATTTCCATGTTGGATGATGCAAGAGAAAAAAAAAAAAAAAGCAAAGACAGAACTCATCCATAAAGGAGGTCAGTGAACTGAGCACCTCCACAGCCACCCAGCTGGGTGGTACAAACCAAAGGGTGGTTGGGCTCAAAGCCAGATTAATTGCTAATTGTTTTAGGACCCTTGGTGTTTAATTCAGACCGTGGTGTCCAAGAGGTGATCTGGGCTGTGTGACATCACTGAAGTCAGAGTGAGGAGTCAGAGTCATGTGGCAGCACTGAAAAGGGATTTAACAAAAAGCTGAAGCCCCATGGGAGACCAGGGGGACTCACCAAAGGGCTGGCAGTGATGAGCCATCCAAAAGCCCCAGTGCAGCCTCAGGAAAAGCAAGTAGACTTATAGGAAGCAAGTAGACTTCAAATGGCAGTGGCAGGGTGCAGCACTTAAGCCCCCTGCCCTCATTGCTCTCTCTAGGGCCTGGCTGTGGGACTCCTTCATGTCCTGGGGATGTCTCCTTGCCCACAGTGACAGGGGCCACACAATGACCCAGTCCCCAGCAATACTGCTGTCCTGTGTGTGGCTCAGGGACTGCTTGGATTACATGCGATGGAGCAAAGCAGCTGCAAAGTCCCTGGTGCCTGTGGACACAAATTGTCTTTCAGGTGCCTGGGGTGGTGTCTTCTGACTCCATATTTGTTCAGGGGCTGCCTGCACTCATTTACCCCTGGGAGCTGCTGCTGAACTTGGAAACTTGGGACCTTTGGCTGGTGGCAGCAAAATTGTGGGTGTGCTAGTGGGTGCTGAAGCTCTTTGAAGCTGAGGCACCTGAGCTGGAGGAGGCTTGGCATGGGGATGGCTGCAAAGTCCCTTGTGGAATGGCCATGCAGCACTTTGCCAAAGCTGGGTTGGGATGGTCTGCATCCTCATCCCTACCCCCCGGTGAGAGATGGGGTACGGAGACCGCCCCAGGGCTCCCTCACCCCATGGCTCCTTAGATGGGGCTGAGTGCATCCAGCTCTAAAACCTCCTAGAT
Source organism: Calypte anna (assembly GCF_003957555.1). Taxonomy (NCBI): domain Eukaryota; kingdom Metazoa; phylum Chordata; class Aves; order Apodiformes; family Trochilidae; genus Calypte; species Calypte anna. The sequence goes on along the minus strand of NC_044254.1, from coordinate 21,895,998 downwards.
TTTGGATTCCCCGAGCTCTGACCTGGGCTTTGGTGTCCATCAGAATACACAAATGCTATAAGCCTTCCCCGGTAACACCGGGGAAAGTCTCTGTTGCTGGCAGGGCAAGGCAGGATCTGCCTGGTCCCCGGCTGCTGAGACGAATCCGACAGCAGGAGGAGGCGGATTGGAGCCGGTGTCTCCAACGCGGTGCCTGCGCTGCCGCCCTGCTCTGAGCTTTGATCTCGGCCCCCGGTGCGGAGCAGTCTGCCTGGAGACACACACACACACGTGCCCGGGAATTAGGTCAAGCCTCGGTGGGGATTAGCGAGTGGTGGGGGGCTTCGGGGCTTCGCTTGGGCTGCCAGGAGCTGCTGCTGCTGGGCAGAAAGAGCTGGGCTGGAGGGGAGAGCAGAGTGGGGGGGAGCTCGCACTGCCCTCCCCATCACTCAGGCACAGATGCCCAGAAAGGGAGTCCGTCCATCACCATCCTCATTCCTGGTATACTGGAGGCAGTTGGACATCCTCAAAAGTTTGGTTTCCCCTGGCCAAGCTTTTAACCCCACCACGATGACTCTACTCCTAAACACCAGGCGTCCCGGTGCCTGCAGCACTGCTTTTTATTTATACCTGCAGTGGAAATAAACCCCGCATCATCAGAGCCTGGCAAGAGGCATGAGCTCATCTCTTATATTTGGTGGTGACGAAAGAAGGGTAAATAAATGGCAGTGGCGCAGAAATCCCTGCCAGAACTGTCAGGGTGAATTGGGAGTGAGCTTTTGCCATCCTCTCTGGTAGCTGGTAGGGAAACTGAGGAAGGGAACTGCCCTGCAGGGAAAGGCAGTCTCACTGGGTACCTTTGAAAGGGGGTCCCAACACCGCTGCCCTGGCTGAGTGCAAGCCAGGGTTATGCATAGGTGAAAACCCAACTGGGGAGGGTGTGTTCAGGGTTGCCAGGATCTCCCAGACAGGGGATGTCCTGGAGCTGCCAAGTCCCCAGCACAAGGTACCAGCAGGATGGCTGAGAGATGTTACAGTGATGCTGAATCAAAGCTGGGGCAATATTCCCTGATTTGGTGCACAGTAGCCCAGGAAACCCTCACTGAGGGGTGCCTGGTCGGGTCTGGGGAGTGAAGAGGCAATGTCTGTGAAAATTGAAAGGTATGGCCCCCCAAGAACTGTGTGACATCCCTGCAGCACCAGCTGATGGGTTAAACCTAAGAGGTCTGGAAGAGGTATGGAAACTCCCAAATCAGTATTTAAGCCAGTCCCAGGTATATGTAGGTGGTTTGGGTGCCCCTCTGCTGCCACGGGGACCATGCATCCCAGGGCAGCAGTGTTTGGTAGCCCAGCTTCACCTGTAGGACCCCCTGCTGCCAGAGGGACCGTGGGTGCTGGGCAAGGGCTGCACCCTGTCATCCACCCACTGGCCAGGAACACGGGGGACAACCACCACCTATGTCCACGTGTAGGGGACAGCCAGTTACTGGGATGGCTCAAACCTCTCCTTCAACCCCCCCATCCCCACCCCCTCCTCCTCGCCACCTCTTGGCTAAACATCTTCCTCCTTTACCGAAACTCCGTTTACTCGGGGCTTACTCACGCCTCCCGGGCTGGCTCCAGCTGCCGGGAGAGGTCCCGGCCATTTCCTGCCCAACCTGACTCAGCCCCAAGCCCCATCACCCCTCTGTTGGGATGTAGGCTCTGGCATCCTAGCAGGAGAAGACTGGGAGCACCCATGGCTTTTCCCCTGAGTCAGCTGTCATCCCACTCATCCCTTCCCCACAGCACCAATTTTAGTCCTGATTTTCATTCCTCATGGGCAGGGGATGCTCTCTCCTGGTCCCCAGCTGCTTGCCTGCTCTTCAGCAGGTCAGCATGCAAATTGTGTGCTAGAGGGGCTTGCTGTGGGGTTGAGATTGGGGTTTTGGGGTGTTTTCCTTCTATCTGTGATAGGAATCCCTCTGTCATTCCCTCAGGGAAGGGACAGGAACATCTGGAGAGCAGCAGGAGAGCTGTGACTCATCCTGCAGCATCATTAGCTTCTTATGGCTGGTTATCATCTCCCTCTGCTCCACGGAGCAGAATCCGTGGGGTCAGGTTGGTAATTAGTCGGGAAGACTTCAGGCTTAACCCTTCTCCAAATGCTGTCTGAGCCTCCCTGAGCTGCTGGGGTGCAGCCAGTGCTGGGGTGCAGCTTGAAAGACCCCTTGGTCGTGCGCTCAGCCCAGCAGCTCCAGGGGACAGAGAGGAGCTGCCCACAAGGGTGCCACTGCATGTCTAGGAGGATGGGGGCAACAAGTCAATGGCTATTTCTAGCCAATGTGCCAAGGAAAATGGTGCCATCAGTAATCAGTCCCGGGTAGCAAGGTGTAAATTCACCCCTTCCCCCTTCCCACACTCCCCATCACGCTTCTCTCTGGGTGTAAAGATGTTTTTGAGTCTTGCTTTGAAACTGGCTGAGCCTTCCCTTTGAACACCCCCACCCCCAAGTCCATTCCTAACTGTGCAAACGAACTAATTAGGCCCCTGTGGAGCCCGGGGCTGATCGCCTTGGGGCCAGTGCCTGGCAGCAGAACCTTCCTTGCACAGGAACAGCTTGAAGCTGCTCTCCCCAGTCTGCACCAGCATCCTTGAAGCAAGTGACAGGTCCCCTTAGAAACCTCCACAGAGGGCAGGGGAGAACAGACAAACTCCTCTCAGCTGAGAAGGGGTTTGGGATTTGCCTGGTGCATCCTGCTGATGGGAGCAGCTCCCTGCAATGCAGGCCAAGCAACAAGACTGCCCAGCAGCAGCCCTGGGTGTTAGCCACGTACAGGGGAGTTTCAGCCCAAAACAAGCATTGGAGCATCTCTAGGGATGCCTGACCCTGCTCTCCTCCCGCTGCCTGGCTGGAACCAACCTGCTGGCTCACTTCTCCAAGCCAAGTTCCAGCAAAAATGGGGAACTGGCTGTCATCCTCCCACAATCACCAGTAGAAATAACCCTTCTGTCAAGCTGAGAAAGTCCAGAATTGTGTCTGGAAGATGGGAGCATCAGCATGGACCAAAGTGGGGCCAGGGAGCGGAAGACAAGAGCTGGCACAGCCCTGCCTGCCTTGAGGATGCCGAGAGTCGTGGGGTGACACTGTGACATTGTGACATTGTGGGGTGCCAGACAGGCAGCACCCACCTTTGCCCTGGGTCACGTTTGGCCATGCTGGATGGCTGCCTGCATCTCTCCCAGCCATCCACATGCTGCCCCTGGGCATGGTTCCCGGCCGGCCGGGTGCTTGCTCCTGAAAATGAGGTAGTGTCTCCAATGGCTGGGTTAAAGGCTTCACTTCAGGCATTGGTCAATCTGTTTTCTCTCTGGTCACCAAGCCAAATGGCAGGCACTGTCCATAAGGGACTCACCAAAGCTTCTTGTTCCCATGCAGGCAGATGGGGAGGCAGGCAGGCTCCCAGGCTCTCTGGTCCATGCTGGGGAAGTCCCAAGGCGATGAGATCAACACCAAGGTGCCCAAAACCAGCTTTGCCAGGAGTCAGGGAGCTGCTCCCCATCCCAGCCTGCTGGCCAGGTCCCTCCAAAGCCTTGTCCTTGGAAATAGCTTTTCTCTGCTCTTTGGGGTTTATTGTCCCAGAAGGGAGAGCAGTTATGTGTGGTCAGCTGAAATGGTTGGAGGTTTGAAGCATTTTCTGCTGGGAAATGATGGACTGGGAGATGGACCATGTCCCAAAATGGTGCCAATTTTGGTAAAGCTGCATTTGGAGGTGAAGATCCAGAGAGGGAAAGGGAAGAGGGTCAGAGAAGGGCAAGCCCACCGTCTTCTAATCATACGGGGCTATTTGAGGCCTGGTACACCATCTTTAAGAAAAAGAAAAATCTGCTTTTTTTTTTAGTATTCTTATTAAGAAGAAGCAAGAAATTAAGTTTCTACAAATGAACATTTTCAAACAATCCCAAATATTTGGGGTGTATTTATTATATCCCCCCCTGACCCCTCCAAGATTTCTCCTATGAGGGGAATTTCAAAACATTGTGTTTGGCTCCAGTTCGAATCAAAGGCGGATTTTGAAACCTCCAGATCTTTGCAAAAGGGACCATTACCCTCTAGGCAGACACCTCCCAGCCCAGCCATGCTGAGACCTCCAAGAAAAACACATGAAGCAACACCAAAGGATGCTGAAAGGGATTTTTGCCCTGGACCCTGGTGAAGCAATGTCCCCACACTGGCCTAGCCATGGGTCTCGAAGGGACATGTCCCACCCTTTGGCTCCTGCTGGACCGTGGGACATTTCTGTTCAGAGCTGCCCTGTCCTGAGACCAGGTTGGTTGAGCTCAGTCTCCCCTGAGCACTCTGCTCCATCCCTGGAGCATCCTTCACCATGTCCCCTAGGGAAGCTGCCTTTTGAGGTGCATTCACAGCACTTTGGGCTCATTTGGGGTATAATGGGCCTTCAGCAATGTGTGTAGCCTGGCAACCATAATCCTTTTCCATGGGTGCATTTTTCTAAGCAGTTCCTCCAGGGCTGGGGCTGGCACATGGTGCCTGGCCCTTGATGTCCTGAGGGTGCATGGGGCTCAGCCCATCCCATGGGTGCTATCCTGCCGTGGGACCTCAGTGGGCCAACGGCCCCTGCCCCACCCACTGGATACACAATGCACATGAGGCAGAGACATTGCCTCGTGCTCTCCATGGGCACATGGAACTCAAGGTCCATGGAAAATTCAGGAATATTCATTGAGGAGGGAGCTGAGGGGCAATGAAATCATGGGCTGCCACACTTAGGGGATGGGGGCATAGGCAAATAAATCAGCACCAGAGCTCTGTGCTAGAGGGGCTTTACTATGGTCTGAGGACTCCCACTGGGTCTCTCCCTGCAGATCCCTTGGCCGTGGACATGGATCTGTACGATGCTCAGACACTGGCAGAGGCCCTCAAGTGGTACCTCCAAGAGCTCCCAGCACCCCTGATCCCTCCAGCTCTATACACTGACTTGGTCCACATGGCTCAAGGTAAGCACAGATGGGATCCCCCACACACCTGGGACCTTGGTGGGTCTGGAGGAGTTTCAGGAACCCCCTAGAAAGACTCCCCAACACCTCCTGGGAAGCTCCTGGCTCCATCCTATTTCTGAAGATGCACTAAGGGTATATCCCAAGAAGGACCCCTGGGAACATCCCCTGTTCTGAAGCAGCACAGCAGTTTTTTGGGAGATGCTCTGGGAAAGCAAGGGGAGACTTAGTGAGCAGCTTCACCTCACCACAGTCCAGTTGTCTCCTACTGCAGTGCCCAGAGGAGGAGGTGCTGCCTGCCAGGAGGGGTGGCTGCCAAGGCTGGGTGATGCTGGCCCCAGAAGAAAGCATTATTATAATATTTTGGCTCTGCTGCCTGGGAATTTTTTACTGTAATCTCGTTAACTTTTGGCTTTATATGGGCATAGAAAATACTCTGCTTTTTAAGCTTAGTGCCATTAGGAAGCATCTTTAAGTCCCTGAAAGCTTCCCAGCCTTTGTGCAAATGAAGGAGACCATTAAGGTTTTGGTTTTATATGATTTTTTTTCAAGCAAACAGGACAGGGCTCATACCCAGGTCAGCAGTATCCACAGACCATCCCAACAGAGAGTCTGGACAAAGACCCATTTTAAATGAGTGTTCGAAGAACCACTCAGCCCCTCCCAGTCCAAGGCACCAAGGGCATCACCAGGCACACACCAAGCCTTTGCCCACCGTGTCAGATAGGACCTGGCCCCCTTGCCACCTTCAAAACCAAGATTTCCCCTCCACATCTCTCCACAGCTCTCATCTCTCTCCCCCTCCACAGCTCTCATCTCACTGCCAGTCACTGCAGTGTCCTCCATCCCTGTGCATCTCTTCCCATCCTAGAGACAGATCAGTGCTTGGGCAGATCATGCTCTCGGCTGCTTTAAGAGGCACTAAAAGATCCCCTGTGCCCAGACCAGCATGGTCTTTTCCTTCCCGTGGTGGGAAAAGGCAACGGGCTCCTTGTGGCCTCCGGCAAGGCAGAGGGGACACACAGGGAAGATGAGGAATAACTCACACCCCATCCCCCCTGCCCTGTGCTGAGACATGGAGCCAGGAGAAATACCCCCAAGGCCGGTGGCACCGAGATGCTGCCTTCCCCTCGCTCGTTGGAGAGAGGAGAAATCAAAGGCTGCCTCCTTTCCAAGGATAAAAATGCAATTAGGAAGCAATTAGCTGGGTTGCCTCGTTAAGCGACTTCAAAGGGAAGCGCCTTTTCCCGCAGCCTTCGCTGAGCCGGCTCTGCTCCTGGCACAACGGGGGCAGGAGGAGGAGGGGGCAGGAATGGAGGCAAAACCGATGGGGATTTCTCGGGGGCTTTAAAAGAAAAAAAAAAAACAAAACAAAACAACACAAAACAGAAGTCTTTCATGAGACGGTGCTGGGTTTTGGCAGTCTGCCCTGAAAACAGGCTCCTTCTGCCCTACTCGAGGCTGCTGGCTAGAAAAGTGGCAAGCTGGCCACCTGCAAAAGGAGGTTGAAAGCATCCTCAAATTCCCCATTTGGCTGTGGACCTTCCTCCTGCAGCATCCCCAGGATGTAAGAAGGTGCAAAAAGCAACTGAGTGGTGTAGGGAAGACCTGGAGCAAAGCCCAACATCCTGCAGGAGCAGCTTTTTGGATATGGGGGCATATATGGGGATATGGGGGCCACCCCATGGCCATCCCACCCAGGTTGTGCACCTGCTTCAGAGAGGATCCCTGACACCCACCCCTCCAGTCCTGGTGCACCCCAGCCCCAAGGATGGAAGCTGGGAGCTCGCTGGGCATGGGCCAAGCCTCAGCCCTGGTGCAAAGTGCTTCAGGGAGCTGAGTCAGCCCCCGGCCGAGCCAGGCTTTGAAGTTGACTGAGAGCAATACAACCCTCGGGACATCCTTGTCCCCCCCAGATGAAAGAGCCAGGCCAAGGCAGGGATGGAGGATGGCTGGAGAGCAGCTGTTTCCCATGCCCAGGGCAGGACCACAGTCCCAGGCCACTGAGCTCACAGCTCACAAGACTGAGAAGCCCCAGCCAAGGCTGCCATAGGGCACTGAGGACACTGGGGGATGCTGGTGGGAACATGATGGAGTTCAGGATGCCATGACAAGGGTTCTGGAAGTACCTCCATGATGTGCAACACCACTACTCACCAGCTTTTATTCACATGAGCAATCCAGGTATAGCTGGAAGTAGTGTTCCCTCAACCAGCCCTCCTTGCTGCTTCATTGCAGGGGGCATAAGAGACCCCGGCTGGGGAGAGCTGCAGGGGCCTCACTACAGTGCTGCCTGTGGGTCTTAGCCCAGGTGCAGATTTCTTTCTCCTAAAACCCCTTTTCCCTCCTAGCTTGTTTTTTTTTTTTTTTTTGCAGAGAAGGGCTGAGCTGTTAAATTCAGTAAATCTTCCAGCTGGTGCCTATTTCTCCACCCCTGCTTTGTTCTGCCTTTTCTATGGCTTTTGCTCTAGGGCAGGTCTCTCACAGTTCTTCTCTGCTGGAGTGGTAGTAAAGGGTGTTTAGGTACAGTCCCTGCTAGCTGAGCAGCTCAGCTACCAACGCTTCCTCCCTGGCTGTGCTGAGAAGGGAATGTGCTGGAGCCGTCCTGTGGGATCTGACCAGGGTGGTGTGAGTGGGGAAAATGGGGCTGGCAGCCTGCAGGACATCATCTCTGTGTGCCCTGTGCTCCCTGTGGGTCCCATGGCCTGTCTGTGGGAAGGGATGAGCTGCAAAGACACACTCACATTTTCTGGGGGGGAGAGGTTGAAGCCAGGATTTTCCGTGGGCCTGTGGGGAGTAGAGATCTGCCACAGCTCATGTCATGTGTGCTGGCAGGCACGGGGCTCCCATGAGAGGCAAGCAGATGCCCCAGCATCCTGAACTGACCTTTATTCCTCTGTTTCCCTTCTGCTGCAGAAACCCCAGGCCTGGAGGAGTGTGGCCAGCGAGCCAGAGCCCTGCTGGTCCCTCCAGCCCTGCCACAGCCCCAGGCTCTGCTCCTGGGCCAACTCACCCAACACTTCAGCCACCTCTGCCAGGGCACCCGCCGGAGCCGCCTCTCACCCCGGCTCTTCGGAGAGCTCTTTGGGGAGCTGCTTCTCCACTCTGCAGCAGCCAGGTGAGGTGCCCCTGCCAGGCAGGATGAGATAAGGGGGTCAGTAGCCAGGCATGGGCATGCTGGCCCCCAGACAAGCTGGTTTTGCTGGGTGACAGCCCAGCAGCATCTCAGCCCCGGGGTTCCCCAAAGGGGCAGGTCAAAACTCCAATCCCACAAGAGATCCATTGGGAGGAGATCCCTGTCCCAGAGATGTGGGGGTCTCCAGGGGTTGTGGTTGAGCTCCTGGCACCCTCATCAACCCTCCTTTCTCCCTGCAGCACCGAGGCAAGCCCTGAGCTCCGTGCAAGGATCCTGGAATCCCTCATCATAGCTGAGACAGCAGAGGTGTCAGCAGCCCCAGGTAAGAGATGTTGGAGGAGAGGGGGACAGCAGGAGTGTAACTCAGAGTGGTGACAGCAGCAGGTTTTGCTGGCCAGTGCAGTGACAGGAAGCTGCTTGTGTCCCTGTGGCAGTGCCCAGGCTGCACTGACTGCTGATGAGAGACACTGTTCCGGTTTCCCTCCTTCCTTTCTCCACAGAGATTGGGTTGGGGCATTTCTTTGCGGCCCCTTGGAAGGTTGGAAAGTGTTTTCTTGCTTGATGTCCATGTTGCTGCTCTTTGGTCCTTACATGATGCAGGCAGGTCCCTATCCCCCATTTTAGGGTCTCGGTGGGTGTGGATGCTCTTGGTTGGGAGTTGCTGTGTACCTTGCTCTGGTGAGCAGAGATCTGGCTGCAGTATGGGGAAAAATACTTACATGACCATAAAATGGCAGGATGGTGCTTGCTGAAGGATCGAATCCAGATTTGTGGGTTCTGATTTCAGTGTTCATGTGTGCAGAATCCCACTGTGCCCATCAGCTCGCTGCTGCTCCTCCCATGGGTCATCCCCAGGATGGGAATGAGTATGGGAATTCATCCCTCACCCCTTCATGCATGGGAAAGGAGCAAGGAACATATGTTTTTTCTTCAGGTGTTATTGATCTCACACAGTCTTCACCATCAGTGAAGACTGCAGTTCTGCCTCTTTTATTACCAGCCCCAGCATTTACCTCCAGGACCTCTTTGCTCTCTACTTCTGCTCTGGTGGTTGAAGTCCCAGCCATTCACTGGCCATCTTCTGCCATTTCTCTCTTACTTATCAGCATCTCATGTCTCACCAGTGTCCAAAACCAAAGCACATATACCCCTGTTGCCCTCTGCAGCACTCCAAGGATGGGAGACAAGGGGTCTACCCAGGCAGGGATGGCAGAGAGGGTGGGTGCTCAGTGGAACACAAACCACAGACCTCAAGGGCTGCAGAGCTCCATTTCTTTGGGAGCCAGATGTCAAGATCTGGTGGTTTCCCCTCACCAAGCTGCCCAGGCCCCTGGGAGGCACAGCTGCTTCCAGCCCTCTTGCTTGCAGATACATTGACCCCAGTGACTCCTGTCTCCCTATGATCTATTGGGGTCCTTTGTCATCACCCTGCCTCCCTGGGGGTGGCCAGGACAGACAGGATTATGACTCCTAATATTCCTCGTAAATCAACTTTTTCAGACCTGTCATCTTACTTATTGCTCTCCCCTGAGCCATGAGTTTGTCAAGATCCAGATGTCTCAACCACCCACTGATCCAGATGTTGGGCAGATGCAGCCCAGTCACTGCCAGGGTCCCCCCATTGCCATTCCCCGACCTTGCACTGTCACCAGTCCTCTCCACCCCAAATTGTGCAGAGGGCTTGGACAGGACTCTGGGGATCTGATCCCCTTTCTGGGTTAAAATTTCCCCTATGGGCATGTCCCCATGCAGCCACCCCACAAGTGTGGGGCAGGGCAGGAGGCACCCAGGCTCGCAAGCTGCTTTGCTGCGAGACTTTCGGCAAGTCCTGCCCCCTCCCCTCTCTTCATACCTAAAAGCAAGGATATTATTACTTGGCTGTCATCACATTAGGATGTTGGGAAGCTTAATTAAATGCCTGCAAAGCATTTTGGAGAGCTGGGGATGAAAGGGGCTATATATAAAGTGCAAAGAATTATTATTAGTGGTGGGGTCCATGTTCCAGCCCCGCTCCCCTGCGTCCCAGTACTCTGATTATTTTTATGTGTGTGTGGAGTTGTGGTTTTATAATTATACATGTAAAATAGCTATAAATACCCTGCAATAACACGGCGGGTGTGTGCACATAGCACAGGAATAGGAGTTGGTAGCTGACACGGAGGAAACCGCGGTGTGACCTCATTCTGACTCAGGAGTAAATATACCTCATAGGAGAGGGCTGCTGGGGGGGCTTGGGGCAGCTGAGGGGGGTCTGGGGCCACTCAGGAGCTGCAAGGACAGCAGCTTTGGCAGGAAGAGTCATGTTTTGGTTGCTAACCCCAGAGAGGGTCCAGCAGGTTTGGGGTCCCTCCTCTCTTGTGTGTCCTGGAGCTGATGGTGGAGGTTTGAATGTGAAAATCACCAATAATGAAAACATAAATCATGGAGTCTGGTTCCTGGAAGGGAGTCTTTGGGTGGATTTGTTGTTGTTGAGTTCGTGGCATCCTTTCCCACAGGCACTGCTTCTTATGAGAGGGAGTTCTCTGCAGCCACTCATGGATGGCCTGCAAAGGGGAATGGCACTGGATGGGTCAGTGATGGCTCCTGAAACCTCTTCCCAGTAACTGGGGGATGCAGCAGTGGGGCCATGCTGGTTTGCACAGGGTGATGCTATGGGTCACTGGCAAAGCTGGGATTGAGCCTGGGGCTGGGCAACCACATCCAGGTCACCTCACCTTGCTCTCCAGCAATTCCTCAGTGCTGGGCAGCCATCTCCCAGCCCAGGGGCATAGGGACATCTTCCAGTCCCTTGAGGACACAGAGGGACACATAGAGCCCAAAGCAGGGCCCCAAAGCCTGGGGAAACTGTATCCCAAGTGTGGTGAGGGGGCAGGGGAAGGCAAAGGGAAGAAGTGATGCAAATACCAGCTCAGCTGAAGGAAGATGACTTCATCTCCTTTTCCTCTCCTGGTGCTATTTATAGCCACTTTAATTTACTCCTCTTTGCTTTATTATCTCTCCAGCAAGCCGTTAGCCCTCAGACAGCAGGATGCCTTTATTCACCATGCAGCATAGACTTCTGGAAAAAAAACCACCCAAAAACAAAAAACAAAAACCAATCCTTAAAAAAAACCCTATCACCAAAAAAAAACAAACCCCAGAAGCCGAGGCATGAGGAAAGGAAAGGTGGCAGAGCACTGTGGGCAGGAGCATCACTGTCCTGTGACATAGGTTTCTGGAGAAAATGAAAAGATTTTGGCTGCTTTTGGGAAAAGAGTGAGAATCAGGCAAAGGAGCTGTCCCCCTTCCTCCTTCAGAGAAGGGGCTGGAGGGGACAAGATCAGTGGTACCACGCTGTCCCCCTAGGTCAGGGGCTGCTGTTTCTTTGCAGGAGCCTGCAAAGACATGAGCCCCCTGGGACCCCCAGGACCCCCGTGCTTTATGTGGGACAGCAGTGTAATGCCAGTGGGGGGCAGAGATCTGAGACCAGCACCTAGCCCAAGTGAAGAGACCTTCCTAAAGAGCAGGCTGAGTGGCTTTTCTGTGCCATGGGGAAACTGAGGCATGGCCTCCTTATGGAGTCCCTCTCCCACTAGCTCCAAAATCTGTTCCCTGGGAGTGTTGGTCCCCAGATCAGCCCTGAGCCCAGCACTGTGGTACCCCACACCCCGCTGTTCACCAGTGATGGAGGCCCCAGGGCTGCTGTGATGCTGGTGGCAGGTGATATCTTGAGATGTGACACACTGGGCGTTTCTCAGCCTGAGCCCCAGGCAGGCATCTCTGACAGCACTGCTGCCAAGCAGGACTGCTCCGTTAAACCAAATTAGAAGTATCTGGCTTTGAAGTTTTTAATTAACTTATTTTCCCCATTGCTTTCTTCTGAAACCAAGGGAAAAAAACATCCTCTCCCTCTGCTTGGCTTATGTCAGCATGTCACAGCCACAGTTGCCCTCTTGGATGTGCAGAGAATCAGGAAGGAGCTGAGGGCTTTCCAAGAGGGGCCAGCCCAGGGGTGCAGATCCCCCTTGCCCTGGATGCTGGGGACCATGTCCAGGTGCTGTCCTGCCCATTCAGGAGCACTCCAGTGTGGCTGTGAGAACCTCATCACTTGGCTTGGCACCTTGGCTGCAGGGTGCCTCCAGTTTGTATGTCCCTTGGATGTTTTGTCCCCTCAGGTCTGGCAGTGGGGAGCTGACAGGTTACAAATAGCCATGAAAATACAACCCAAAATCCTGGGTAGTTTTGGGTGTGGGGAGGCTGTGGCCAAGTGTTTCTCTGCACCAAAGTGCCTGGTTCTGGCTCCCCTAATCTGCAAATAATACAGAGGAAACAGATTAATGCTGAGGAAGAGTGGGGGGAAGAAGGGAGCCAGAGCCTAACTAGCAACGCAAGGTAGGGAGAGTGTCTAAAAATAACAGATCCCTGAAGGCATGGGAGGAACACGACAGGGTTCCATGCTCCTGCCATCCCAGAAGGTGTCTTTGTGCCTCTCCAGCTGCTCTGGCCATAATGCTGCCGAGCCTGGTGAATCCCAAGGAGAAGAAGCCCGGGGAGCAGTGGTGAGGAAGCGGTGCAGAGCAGGGAGTGCTGCTCCCACATGCAGCAGAGGATGGGGATCCCTCAAACATGCAGCTGGGAGGCAGCCACTGCCTGACCCACTTGCAGGCAGCCAGCAGGCAGTGGGATGCCGCTGGGAGACCCCAGGGGTGCTGCCTCCACAGCTAATTTTAGCCCATGTTCAATTAATCATGGAGCAGGAAGGGATGGCAGCATTACAGCAAGCCCAACCTCTGCCGGTGCCTCTGTGGGCTCTGTGCTCACTGCCAGGAGGGCTTGGAGGCACTGGGGCCAGGATGTGTCCCCCAGGCTGTGATGTTGGGCTGCGGAACAGGAACTCACCCCGTGCTGTGCCCTTTCTCCAGTAGGATGAGAGGGCAGCCCCGGGAAGGGCACCTCACAGCAGCCTGGGAGAAAGGAGGTAGGATCCCTTGACATCACCCTGTGCCTCAGTTTCCCATTCTGGTTGGCAGAGGTGTCCTTTACTGGTGGGTTCCTCAGGATGCCTGTGCTGCTCTGGGCAGACATTTTCTGAGCACACCAGGGATGTCTTCCTGGGGCAGGGAGCAGCAGCACCCAGCCTGGGAGGTTTCAGCCAGCCCAGACACCCACCAGATGCCCCAATGACAGCCCCTTTCCTGGGGGTCACCAGCTCCAACCCCTTCCCATCCCCAAGCTTTGTGGGTGGCTATGCCCAGGCCACAGCACAGCACCACTGGGTAAAGCTGAGGCAGGAGCAGCCACATTGCTCAGTGACCAGCGAGTTCCTGAGCATGAAGAAGGACCCTTGGCAATGCCACAGGGATGTAGGGTGACTACCCCATGGTCCCTCTCTCTCCTGATGAGCCCTCCTCCACCAGCCCTGATGTCCAAAGCACAGCCTGGCAGGGAGACAGATTCTGACGGAAACGTGGCTCAGCTGGGATTGAAACCCTTTTCCTCCTCGTACCATGTGGCCCGAGTTGATAACGGGCTGGATAACCCCAAGCATTGTGTGTGCTGCTGCTGGTCCATGACCCGTCAGGGGTTTCACTGCCAGAGAGGAAACACCACTGCTCGGCTGGCTGGGATTTGGAGCGAGCCGCCGTGAATGGGGCTGTCCTGTGGTCAGACTGGTGCCTTCTTTTCTTTTTGCTGGCATATGAGGTTTTGGGATGGCTCCGTCAGATCCTCACTAGTGCAAGCCCAGGATGCTGTGCCAGCCAGCTCGTGACTATATGGCCATGAAAGCTGACAGCCTGGCAAACCTGGGGGTTCAAAGGTATTGTCTGATAGGGGCAAAGTTTGACCCTGGGGGTCTGTAGGGCTCTCCAGGCATGGTTTTGCTCCAGCCTGCTCCAGAGGGTGGCTCCTGGAGGCCAGGCTGCCTGAGCAAACCCTCCCCATCCCAGATAGAGCCACCGGCTTTGCTGTCACAGCTTGGCCAGGGCTGGCAATTTCCTCATGCCGGCTGCTTGCCGAGCCAAAGTGCAGGAGTGTGTGTGCCAGCACACGTGTCCCCCCAGCCCCTGCCCTCAGACACTGTCTGGGCTGGAGTCACTCTTTCTGCTGCAGTGACTCCAGCTAAACATCACCGGCGGCTTCACAAAAGATGGGGAGGGTGGCAAAGTGCCGGCTGCACCGCCAGCCACAGCTGCTTTTCCAGCTCGGTACCAAAGCCAGGAGCATTTCTGTACCCTGCAGCCTGCCTGGCAGCAGACGGGCGGCAGCATGTCGCCCCGCTGCCCTTTTGGTCTGGAGGTGCCAAAAAAGGACAGTGCTGCCCACGGGGGTTTCATGCTGGAGCAGGAGGGCTAAAGGGAGGCTGATCCCTCCGTGATCCCACCAACACCCCTAGACCTGGCCTCCTTTGAAAGCATCCCAGACTCCCTAAAGAGCATCCCAGTTCTGCTCCAGAGGAGACGGCAAGCTGCCCAGCACACACACGAGTAGCTCTGAGGAAAGGCAGGAATTGTGCTTCCAGGAGAGAAAATGAGTCAATGGGGAGATGGCAGGGCCGTGGCAATCGCTGAGAGTGGGAGCGGGGTAAGCAGGGACTGTCGGCTGCTGTACGGGAGGTCAGGCAGAAATGCTCCCACAGGCCTTGCCTGGCTTTAAAATCTATTAACGTCATTTTGCCATTTGAGCCGAGAGCCTCACAGGCAAGAAACATTTGGGCACAGCTCAGATCAGAGCAGGATTTCAATTACAGTAATCAAAGGTGACACAGATAAGAAACCCCTGGTCTATGAAGCCGCGACAGCTGTCCTCTGGCTCAAACCAGCACCCATCCGGAGCAGCTCCATCAAAACCACTGAAGTGCTGCTAGGGTAAAATTGGATTGCGAATCCATTTTCATCTGCTGGGGTGGAAAATGCTTTCCCTGTGCTTGTTGGGGAAGAAAGCCACCTTCTCAGGGGGACAGCAAGGGAGGAAGATTCCAGGCACGGAAGAGGGGACGTTGTCTTCAGCAAAGGCACTGATGGATTTTTGTGGATGACGGTGGCAGCAGGAGGAACAGCAGGGATGCTGGAGCATCCATCCCAGCTCTGCCTCCTGCTTTCCCCTCTCCCCTTCAGCATGGCCCACAGGGATGCCAGTAGCTGAGGCAGAGATGTGCTCAGCTGGGTGCCTGGCTCCCCAGGGGGATGGGCAGCCCTCTGAGCCCCACTACAGCCAGAGCATCCCAGTCTGTGCTGCAGGATGGACACCCTCATCAGTCCCATGGACACCTGGAGAGAGGGTCAGGAGTTTGGAGGAGGAGAGGAGCCCCAGGGAGCAGGAATTGGCAGCCTTCTCTCTCATCCTTGCAAGTGCCTGACTTGGTCCTGCTGAGAAGTGCCACAAGCTTCCATGTGTGCCAGTGGATGCCATGCCCACTGGCTGGGGAGTATGCTTGCAAGGCAAAGCCTGGGGAAAGCCACCTCCTGCTCTTGTTTCCATCACCACTTTTGAATGTGCTCCTGATCAGACTCCACCACTGCTCATCTCCCATAGTCCGTGGCTGTGAATCTCAGGGGTCAGTGGGGCAGCAGCACTGTACAGCACCATACACCCTGGTGTGCTGTCTGGGGTCTCCCTCCTACCACCTCTGACCCCCCCACCCCTTTAGGCTCCCTTGCCCAGCTACTCATCACTAAGCAACAGACCTACCAGTGACCATCACCATGGTCTCCATGGACCCTGGATGCAGCTGAGACATAGGGGCACCCCTCAGGTCCCATACACACAAGGGGCCTTTTCTGCCCCCTTGTCAGCACAGCAGGAGCTGGCTAAAACACAGAGGCTCTTTCTGTGTCTGCTGGCCCTGCTCCAGCCTGGCTGGGTGTCAACCACCCGGCCATGGCATGTCCCCCCCAGTGTCCCCCAGGGAGCACCAGCCCTCTCCCGAACACTGGGGGTTTGTGCAGGGGGGCTGAATGGTGGGGTCTGTGCTGCCGAGGCTGCCAGGCTGGGAGGGAAGGAGAGCTGCTTGCCTCATCTGTTTACCTGGAAACGGAGATGGAGGCTGGGCCCGGCTGCTGCTGTGGCGGGGACTTTGATGCCAGAGCTAACAGGATGGGGAGTGCCGTGCTGTGCCTGGGCTGCCAGGGATGGGGATGCAGGATCTGCCATGGCTTCTCCTATCCCCACGCACCCGCACAGTGCTGGACTCTTCTGCCCACTGCAGATGGAGAGATGGAGCCCAGGGAGACATGTGAGGACAGGGACAGGCTATAAGAGGAGTGGGTAATGGTGCTGGTTGTCCTCTGCCTTTCAGAATCACTGTGCCCCAGAACTCTACACGTTCCCTGTGCTGACTGGGTCCCCATCCTGGATGTGTGTCCCCACACTGTCCATGGGTCTCCATCCCTTGTGTTCTGTCCCTGGATTGTCAAGGTTCCCATTCTGGCAAGATGTTCCTCTACCACCTAAGTTCCTACCCTTGCTGCCTGTCCTCATACTGTCATCACTTTCCATCCCAGCTTTATGTCCCTGCACTGTCCATAGACCTCTGTAGCAGCCATGGGTTATCACATTGGCTGTGGACACCTGAAACAGCTCTGTCCTCATGTGGACTGTGCCACTCTATACCAGCTGAGTCCTGCAGTGACCCCAGAGGAGCATGAGAACCACTTGGTAGCACCAGGAGAGCAGGCCCACCCTTGCAAGCCACAGGTTTTGTCCTCCTGTGAGCCAGGAGTGGTGTCCACACGTGACCTGCTGAGGAGGGATATGGGATGACAGTGTCTTCATTAGTGCTGGGTGCGTGGGAGTTAGTGAAGCTGGCTCGCTGTCCCAAGGGTTCAGGTTGCCTTATCTGTGTGTATCTGTTCCTACCCAGCTGGCCACCAAAGGCTGCTCCCCAGACCTGCACAGCTAATCTAGAGGAAGCCAGATAGGGCAGGGAATGCTGCCTCCACCCACACCCTGCTTGTGCCATCAAGTGCAGGGGCACCGACCAGAGCCATGACCTGCTCCTGCCCCGTTGTTCTGCTGATGCTGGAGATAACCCCCAGCTCAGGGCATAGATGCAATGAGTTTGGTGTTCTCAGTCTCTGGCAGTGGTAGTCACAGATTAGGAGCCAGGCACTGGTGTTGCCTCTCAGCCCGACTTTAAGGCTTAGTGACTTTCCAGTTCTCCCAGCAAAGCTTTGTCTACCCAGTTCATCTCCACTTATCCTTTCCTTCAGCTGAAGAGTCACTGCCCCATGGCCAGGGCTCAGGTACTAGACCAGGTCTCTGGAAGGACATGGCCATGCTTTGGGGTCACTGAGCAGATTTCTCTGTCTTTTAGATACTTCTAGCATCCGGAGAGGGGTGTGGGTAACGAAGGAGATGGAACACCCACAGAAGCTGACATCCCACAGCATCATTCCCAGGAGACACAGGGCTGGGGATAGACCATTCAACCTCATGCCAAGCAGACGTGGTGGCTGCAGCATTCTTGCTGAGCATCCTCAGGTCTTTCCAAATATCTGGAGGACTCATGAATCCTGGCTGCTTCTCCCTGGTGCTGTCAGCAAGCTGCCCTCCCACTGGCCTCTGGCATCTCTAATTTCTCCACCCTGTGCTGGCCCTTCTTGTCCTGGGATGGAAGGAGCATCCAGGGCTGTGCTTCAGCACCATCCCAAATTTCCGACCTGGCATACATGGTACCATGGCAGTGCCTTTATTTTTTCAACTGCTTCCCTGTTTTCTTTGCAATTGGGCTCTTTTGCTGGACGACAGTGATCATGAGGGTTATTTGGGAACCCTCATTTGGGGAAGGCTGAGTGTGCCAGTGAACAAGCAGCTTGCAGAGTGGTGTCCAGACCCAGGATCTTGTGGTCACCTTCCCTGTTGCACACCCCACATCTCAGATGTCTCCAACCCTTCTTGGCCATGGCACAGAGAGAAAAACATCTCACCTGGGTGTGGGAGAGACAGTTCAGCTCTGCATACCTTACATTTCCCTGGGGCTTCAAAGCCACATATTTACCATGGGCTGTGTGGTTCTGTGTACCGCAGACATGGACTTCCCAGGTTGATGTCCCCAAGGTCAACAGTGCCACTGGATCTCTCAGTCTGCTTCTAGATGGTGCTAAGCCTGCTGAAGCAAGCACCAGCATCACTGGCACTGCTCTTACGCCAATGCCAGTGCCACCCATCCACAGACAGGGGCTTCTCCAGACCATCTCCCATCACCTCCTGACCCTGCTAGATTGGGATTTAAAGACTGGGAAGGTGGCAGCAGGCAACAATAGCAAAGGAAGCCACCTCAGGCAGATGAGAGAGGTCAGGAGAGATGGAATATAAAGACCCCTGTGTTGATGGGCTTTGGATGACTGAGACCCCCAGGGACAGGGTTTCAGTGAAGCAAAAAGCACAAGATTGAGCTGGCCCTGCCCAAAAAGCTGGGCCATTTGAGGAGCAGTGTAACCATCGAGCATCTGCACCTTTCTGACAGGAGCTCTGCTCCACAGTCTCCAACTGCAGCGCTGCTCTGCAGCCTCCCACAGCTGTTTCTGCAAGAGCCTTAAACTGAAACAGCTGGAGTGTTTCAGAAATTGAAACCTGAGTGTTTCAGGGTCCAGGACAACTCGAAAGATCCAAGACAAATTCATGAGCCACCAGGCTTGACCTGAATCAGGTCTTTTCATGAGGAAGCCAAAAGTCCTCATCCACGTTGTTTCCTCCCAGCTTTCAGTGTCCTGCACTGGAAGGCACCCCTCTGTGCCAAGCACATCCAGCTCCCAAAATCCCTTGGAGCTGGCCCCAGAGTCCATCTCAGCATCCTGACTCTTGCTGCTACCATTATTTCCAATTTAGACCTTCTTGTGGCAGAGACCAATATAGAAGCACTTTGCAGCATTGTGCTTCCCTTCCCTGGGGAGCCGGCGCCAGTGCTTCACATTTCCCACTCATCAGCCCCGAGAAAGGCTGAGAAGCTTGAATTACTTTTTCCAAGAAGAGTGAATTTGGTTTGCAGAAAGAGAAGTGCTGTGGAGACATTGTTGTGCTCCGCTGAGTCTTTTCCATCTGGAACAGCTTTTTGTTTCCTCATGGATGGCCCATGTTGGCATGGCACAGAGGCATCAGTTTGACCCCTGAGGAGAGGAAGGGCAAGAAGATGTAGGACATAAAGGTCTGTCCCCTTGTCCCTTCTTTGCAGGGATGGGGGAAAGTCAGCTGAGGCAAGTGGGGAGCTAGTTAAAGAAAGGATTTGGGGTTATGGTTTAATGGTGGTCTTGGCAATTCTAGGTCTCCAATTGGACCCGATGATGTTAAAGGTCTTTTCCAACCAAAATGTTTCTGTGATTCTAAAGCCCACTGTGTCAGTTGTGAAGATCCCCTGGTGAGCCCTTCTGTGGGATGTGCCTGCCCTGCCCGAGCTGCCACCTGCCAGTCCCCTTGCCAGGGTGGGGGCCATGAGCTCCTGCAGCCACTGCTTCTCATGCTGCCTCCTCCAGCTCAGGGGTGGTGAAAGCCTCATCTCCTCCATCCTTCCTTTTTCACACTGGAGGAAAAAGGTAAAAGCAAAGAAGTCAATGCCAGGGCTGGATTGCCCAGAATGTAAAGGAGAGAGAGCACTTCACAAAGCAGGGCCACTGCTAACACAGAAGTGTCTCCTGGTGTTCTTCCTGCCTGTTCCCACAGAAGCATGTCCCTCCTCCCATCTGGATAACCCCCCACAGAGCTCTGTCAGGGGGTGGATGCTCCCATGGCCCTGTACAGCTCCGAGCTGGTCATACCCCCGCTATGTGTCAGGATTCCTTGGTCTCTCACAGCTGCTCGGCGGCTCTGCGCCAAATATTTCATTCGTGTTGGCTTTGATTTGGTGTTCCCAAGGCTGACACCTGGTTTGGGACCACACTGTCTCTTCCCAGGCAGCCTGTACCATCCGTCCTCAGCATCCAGGGCTCAAAACCACAACCTCTCAGTGAGCATCCTCCCTGGAGAGGCCGCTCTCTGCAATTAATCCGGGGATGGTTTATGCTAACGACTCTCCCCACTTTAAATTATAAATGGCCCTTGGCATGTGTGCACACAAACACATGTGCGTGCATGAAGATCCTTTAAGGCCATCATTAGCTGTAATTAGTGGGATCTGTCACTCATCTTTGGCAGTTAACGATGAGCCCTGAGTCAGAGGAATCCAGCGGCAGATAAAATAAACACGATTTCAAACAGTTTGGAAATAACAAGCCCTCATTAATCAGACAAGCCCCAAAGGGAAGTGCTTGGAAAAGCAGCAGCTTCTTTGCCATTGCCGGGAGTGGGGCTGGGTGGGCTCTGTACTGGCCCCCTCCCTCCCCAAACCCCCCACTCCAGTGGGAGAGGGAAGCAGGCTGTTTTCTTGCTTGGCTGACTTCATGGCAGGGCTAAGGTGTCAGAGCCAGTTAGCTTGAGCAAGAGGCCTGAAAATGGCCTGAAAGGCTCCTGCAGAACTGCTCTCTGGGTGAAAGAAACTGAGGCAGGACCTGGCCTCGATGTGCAGGTGGGAGCAATGTGTTGCTGGGGCTCAGCTCTGGGTGCAGATGAAGCAGCTCTTAAAGCAGCACATCCCATGGCCACTGCTCACCCCAAGACATGAAAGGCTGCATTCTAAGGATGTGTAGAAGGTAGCAGGAGCATCCCCAGGATTTGGCTGCCCAGGGCAGAGCAGGATTTGGGAAAGGGGCTGGTACAGGGGACAGTTCCTAGGGAACAGGCAGAACTGGAGAAGTTTCTAGATGTCACAGCTGCAGCTAGATCACAGCAAATAGGAGGGGAATGGGACACACGAGGCTGGATTATATTACAAAGGAGCAGTCCATCATGGGGTATTTAAAATAATCCGCTTAGATGCACAGTAGCAGATTTGGAGTGCTAAGGGAATTGAAGGTGCTGTGGCTTTGCAAGGCTGGATCAGATCTAGTTAAGATGCCACTTAGGACAGCACACCCTGTTCTGCCTTGCTGTCCCAGGGGACATGCACATGGCGCTCAAAGCCCCTGCAAGGCCACCCCTGCCCCACCAGGGAGACACCCAGAGTGACACTGGTGGCAGCGTGATGGGTGACAATGTCTCGTGGCACCTCCCTAGGACAGGCAGCAGGCTTGGGTGGTGTCAGCCCAGAGTGTGGAGCCATGGGCTGGATGGGGTATAGGGCAGGGGATTCCCATGAGGAACCAAGCCTGTAGAGGGATGAAGGAGGTGTAACTTCTGATTGGGGTCTGGGAGATGCTGGTGTAATTCAGTGGCATCTTTGTGACAAAATCAACTGCCTGGCAAAACAACTTGAACCAGGGGATTCCTAGGAGGCAGCAGCACCCACTTGGTCAAGGGATGGGAACCTCCTCTAAGGGCATTCTTGTGGCATTTGCAGCTCAGCCAGGACTGACATGGCATGGGGACCCCAGCAGGCCTTTTGGATGCTTTTTGGATGCAAAGGGGCTAGCACCTAATGTCACAAGCCAGAGGGTCCTCTGTGGGAGTAGGAGTGTGGGCTGTCTGAGCCTCCCTAGGCATCCTCACAGTGTTCCTCTGAGCTGGGCTGAAAGCTCAGCCCCAGTGAAACCAGCTAACCCCAAGAGAGGGATTTCATCCCAGAGATTTCATCCTGGACAACCATTCCCCAGAGGAGCATCCTTACAAGAGCAGGCAGTTTCTACTTTGGGCTAGCATCTCCAGCCTGCTCCAGTCCTGAGGGGTTCAGCCCACAGTGGCCCTGCAGAGCTAGCCCCAGCAGTGGCTTCTCAGAGCCAGGTAGCATTGCCAGACATGACCCTGGTTTGGACCTGGTCCTCACATTGCCCATCCCTCTGCTCCCAGGGGGGGCAGGACCGAGGAACATGCCCACAAAATCCAAGGCTTCTTGTCAGATTAGGCTGGGAACTGCCTGCCCCTTTCCTTGCCCTACACCTGTGCCCTCTGTCTCCCCCTGATCCCCCTGCAGTGTCATGCTCAACAGGCAGGCTCACTCCTGTAGGTTTAACCCATGTCCCCATCTCCCCTGAGCATTAATCCAAGGGAGGATTAAGCTTAACAAAGCTCCTGGAGCCACCCAGCCCTCATGCCTCCCAGGATGGACCACTCTGTCCTAGCCCCAGAGAGGGCACAGTGCCCTGCTGTCCCCCTAGGACTTGCTGCTGTCTCTCCCAGGTTCCCCAACCTCTCATCCACCAGCATGCAGCTCACTGGCGTTGTGTGGCACATGTTTAGCTCTCCCCACATTGGAGCCCATGGGTCATCCCTGGTTCTATGAGCATATTCCCCTTTCTCCTTGCAAACACAAGGGTGGGGACCAAGGCAGGTATTAACTTCTCACCCCATTTCTCCCTTCTTCCCTTGGTGCTGTGCTCCAGGTCACTCATTCCTAAATATCTCTGGGCTCATGAAGATAGTTTAAATGCATGGGAAATACCTTAATTCCTTGTAGACCCCTGATCCCTACCCACCTTATGATCCCTGAAAGAATCCCTCACTCTGTCCATCATCACCAGGGTCACTGAGCACCTTCCAGCCCTGTGAGGCACCCATGAGCTCCTGAGGTCAGTGCAGAGGTCCTGTCTTACCCAGGGATTCCCCTGACACCTCCAAAGGGACAATGGGGACAGGGACCTCAAAGATGCCTCTGCCATGGGGTGGGATGGCCGGGGCAGGGAGAGTCACAGGTGGCACTGCCACTCTCCTGCACCTCCTTAGTGCCACCAGCTCCAGAATAGCAGTTTTCAGGGAGAACCAGATAGCTGTTACCTATATTTATATAGTTTTGATTTCTTTAAATTTCTGGTTTGTGTTCCTATGTGCTTCATGGTGAGCCCTCAACCTCAGTCCTTTGTCCTCCAACCCCATTCCCATCCTGTCCAGGGGAGCTTCCCAGGGCATGGAAGTGGATGAACCACTGACTTGCAGAGTGAAAGAGGGCCCTGCCTCCAGCCCCATTTCCCCAGTGCTGAGGGCTTCTGCTCCCTTCACCTGCCCTGACCCATCGCCCTGCAAGCTGTAATCC
Organism: Calypte anna; assembly: GCF_003957555.1. Lineage (NCBI taxonomy): Eukaryota > Metazoa > Chordata > Aves > Apodiformes > Trochilidae > Calypte > Calypte anna. The sequence goes on along the minus strand of NC_044254.1, from coordinate 21,872,914 downwards.
GCCTCCTGCTGCACCCGCAGGAACAGAGACTGCCAGCACCAAACCCATCCTAGAGAGAAGAGGGCATGAAGGAGGTAGTAATAAACCCTAATAACACCCTGGGGAGAGGAGGAGGGAGGCAGGGTGTCCCCAGTCTCTTGGGTCTCTAAATAGGCAAAAAGAAAAAATCCCTGTTTGCAGAAGTGTCTCCTGTATTTATAAGCAAAGACAATGCTGGGATAGAGGCTGAGCTTTTAACTAGCCAGATTACATTTAGCAGGACAATTTACCTCTGCCTCTAATCTGCCTGCCACAAAGACCTGCTAACTCCTTCCCGGATTTAATTTAAAGGCTTGAACTCTTTCCGCAGAGGAGAGAGTTAAGCCTGAGCTGGTGCTGGAGGGCTGCTGAGGCCAGGGTCAGTGTTTCTCCCTCCAGGCACATCAGGTTTGGGATGGATGTTTTAGTCCCAGACTCATTTTTATTCTGCCAAGCCAGTACCAGGCAGGGGACAGTGCCCAGCCAGAACAGGCAAGAGAGGGGCAGGCACCAGGAGCCCTGGGTCCCTGGAAGTTCAGTGCTGGTAACACAAAATTCAGAGACTGTGCAGAGCAAAAATGTGGACATTGCTGAGCAAAACCCACTGCTGCCTAAAAGCAGAGTTCTGAAGGATCCACCTGGCAGGCACAGCCCCTCTTGTTTTCAACTGGATTTCTTGCAAAAACAGAAAACATCCACAGACAGCACTGGGTGCCTGGGGCAGGCAGGGGGGAGGCTGCTGCAGAATACAGCCACAGTCCTGATACCTGTGGCTGATGTCCCCTGGCTCTCCTGGTTCCCTCACCCAGAGCAGCTATGTCCTCCATCACCTGCCCTGGATCAGGCCCTTGTCCTGGGGCACGGATTCCTGCCAGTGGGCACCGGTGCCACAGCTGTGGACAAGTAGGATCTGACCATTTATGAGCATTCCCTCGCAGGATGCTTTGCTTCTATTCCAGGAGAGACAGAAATCCCAGAAATTGGCCCCACACAGCACACACCCACGGCACCCCATGGTCCAGTGACCCCACACCACTGCCAGGGCTGCAGAGACCCATTATGGGGTTTCAGTGGGAGGCTTTGGGGCAGGGGGACGGAGCCAGAGATGGATGTCACTGAGCTGGCTGGTGTCAGCAGCACATGGATCCAGCAGCCCACCCGTGCAACATGCTGACAAAGTGGCTCATCCGGGAGAGGGGCCAGGACAAGGTCTGGCATGAGCCTGGCTGTGCTCGGCAGGACAGGGCCTGAAGGGACACCCCCCCTCTGTCTCACCCCACGCTGCCGGCGCTGAGTCCCGAGCACCAGGGCTGCAGGCTGAGGGCTGAGGCAGGAAGGAAGCATGAGCAGTGCCAGGGCTGAAACTTCCCCTGGCTATTAGAATATGGCCGTGCGGGAAATGTCCCTCCTGTGCGGGACGGGATGACGAGTCCCCTCGATCAGGCCTCACGCCGCTGCCCTCCATCCGGAAGCATCTCCTGGGCCATGGGGGAATGCAAATATCTTCCCCAGCTCGAGACAGGGTGACACACGTGGCCACCACGTCACATCACTGCCACCACGTCACGTCACTGCCACCATGGCACTGTCACCACGGCACTGTCACCATGTCACTGTCACCACAGCACTGTCACCACAGCACAGTCACCATCGCGCCAGCAGCTCCTCACACTGTGCCCAGCTTTCCCAGGCTGGGTGGCCTGGTTCTGAGTGCCTTTGCTGAGATGCTCAAGAGGTTTCTGTCACGGTCGAGGTTTTCTCTGCCTTTCCACTGCTGGCACAGCCGGATGGTCCAGTGCCACCACGCTGGAACAAGTGTGAAGGTCCGGGGGCTGCCCTGGGCATGGCAGCAGCCGTAGGAGGTCCATCCAGGGTTAAAGTTCACAGCATCACCCTCGACTGTTAGGCTGGGTGATGGAAAGCACCTGGCAAGAGAAAATCCACCTCACTGGTTTCCAAATCTCACTGCCTTCACCCAAACAAACAGCACCCTCTGTGAAAGGCTCTTCCAGCAGGCCAGAGGCTGGGGCAGGCAGGGCTGCAGATCTCCCCGCTGCCCTCCTCCAGGCTTCAGGCCAGGGGGAGAGCCATCTTAGCTCCTGTGGCCCTTTTGCAGGCAGGACTGGTATGTTCACCAGGCTGCCACTTACAGTAAATCTGAGCAAGTTGTTTTGGGCAGAGCATTTGAAGTCCCAGAGGCAGCAGACCGGCCGTATCCCACTGGCACAATTGTCTGCCCCAGGCGTCACTCCTAAGCTTTCACAGCACCAACCTGCGGCACGTCAGCCTCTGTCATTGGCACTAAGCCACCTTCCCAGGGATTCCCCACCTTCCCGGAGGCAGCTGATGTCTCAGGGAGATGAGCTGTGTCTGCCATCCTTGCTTTGGATCCGTTTGTGCAGAAAAAGCCTTCAAGGAAGGATGCTGAGGCACTCGGTGCCTGTCAGCACAGTCCCACAAACTGCTGCCCAACCACTCTCTTTCTGTTTCTTTCTGCCATGCTACCCATGGGCTTAAATCTCCAGCACAAAGAATGGGAATTTCTGCTTTCTTGGGAGAATATGAAATCTTAGACCCTGAAGTGGACAGTGGATGAACCTGAAGTGCCACTCAGGCTTTTATTTAAGGGCTTAAGTGTAATTTAAGGTCATGATGCCTGCTCCAGCTCTCCTTATGGATGGGAACCCCAAGCACTGGGAAAAGGCAAAGTTTGGCTTTACCAGAAGAGTTTCTTTTGCATTTTTTTTTCTCTCTTACCTACAAGGATTTTCTCCCTCTCCACTTGTTAAGTAAAAACCACTGAGATCATGTCACTGATGTCTGTGAGGCTTGGGACTGCAAGGACTGTCCCACATATCACTTCGCATTTGCACCAGGGGAAGGTGAAGCACACACTGTCACGAGATTCAGCCCACTCTGTAGAATGACCAGGAAGCAGAAAGCAAGCAAGGCACTGAGTTGTACAAGGACAGAGCACCTCCCAGATGTTGAGCCCTGCCACCCCTGACCCAGCAGCCTGGGGACATTGCCCCAGCACAATTCTGCAAGCCCTTCCACATCTTCTGCATTTGGTCCAGCCCTTCCTACCTAGAATGGGAAAGGATGCACAGCAGACACAAGCAAGGGATTTTCCTGGGTGAATTTTTTTTTTCTGAGTCTGGTTTTTCATAAGTAGGCTGCAAGCTTGTGAATCAGAGATATATTTCAAATTGGTTCTTGCAGTGGGAGAGACCAAATAATTGCTTGTGCTCCCATTTGGCCCAATGGCTCATGCTCACAGAGCAGAAACTTGCTGTCCAGGCTGCTGGGATGTGGTTCCCCTGTGATGCTGTGGCATGTTTCTGAGAGCAGGATATTGAGGCCACAAGTGACTTTCCAAGGCAGAGCCACACTGTGGTCCAGTCACACTGCTGGTCAGTTGATGGGCAGGATTCATGCCACCTTTCTCTCCATGGAGCTGCAGGAGGGCAGTATCTGGCAGCAGGCATTCCCCTGTGCCACCTGCCCAAGAGGGTGCTTCCAGCATCTTCTCCACACCTTGTCTTCTCCCACCAGTTTGCAACTCAGACAGATTACCTCTGGCTCTCCCCATCTCCATCTCCTCCCCATGCTCCCTGTGCTTGAGGAGGTGCTCAGAAAAACCCTGCTGCTCCAAGTGAGGATGGAGAACAGTTCCCTATGGGAAACCAGGCTCTACCAGCAGCAGCCTCCTCCAGCCCCGAAGTGATGGTGACATGAACATTTCTATTCAGACCAACCTTTTTTTTCAGGCATTTGTAACACCCTCTAATGTGTTCTTCCTTTTCTCTCTCCTTTGGGGTTGGAATTATTTTGACTATGTGCAGAAAACCAACTCTGAAGTGCTAGGGGAGTAGAAACCTCCCATTATACTTTTGAAAAATAATATTAATCTTCCCTTTCCTTTTATGAAGAGCTCTCTCCCCAATGGCTCAGGACTGGAGGTAGGCATTTGATGTGGAAATAGCCCTTGCTGGAAGAGACCTTTTGATGTCTGACTTTCATAGAGCCAATTCCAAATCAACTGCAAGAGGCGTGGGGTGCCAGCTGGGCCCCAAAGGGAAGGACACAGGACAAAAGGGAGGTGCTGCCAGGCTCTTACACTGCCTGCCCGTGGTTTCTCTGAGCAACAGGCAGGCATTTCCAGGCTTTTAAAGGCAATAAAACCAGAGACGTTTCCATTCATGAACACTGCTTCTGGTCTGAACCAGCTCCAGGGGACAGTGAAGTGAATACTCACTGTGGGACTGAGCCACTGTCTCGGGATGCCTCTGGTGGCAGGGAGCCTGGTCACCTGTTAGCTGCTACCAGACTGAAAATCCTCCTAACTCCTTATTGGTTTTAGTATTGCGACAACTTGGCCTTCTGTAGTTCAGCAGCAAGGTATTCTCTTCTTTCCCTGCCTCTCCCCCTCTTACTGTTTTCTCTCATTTAATTTCTAAAAGGACTTTTAAGAGGCCATTCACCTGGGAGGTATCACCTTAAACAAAGTTGTATTGTATACATTTGGTCAAAGCAAGGTAAAAGCTTCCAAGCACTGGGGCAGAAAAGGTGCAGCTTCTTCAGGTGCAGCTCTCACAGAGGGTGCAGTGTTTGGGATGTGTTAACCCACTGGCCAGGATTTCCATAGGTACAATACCCCTCTTCACTTTCTGGCAGGTTCTTGGCTTGGAAACTCTTGTGTTAAACCTTAGACCAGTACATTGGCCTGCTAATCAGTATCACCCTATTTACTTTGTCTCTCTCTTTTTCTTTTTGGAGACAATATGCATTCTATGCTTTCTCAGCAGAAGTTAGGGTGAAGGTTTTCCCTTCAGGGGGTCCCACTCCTCCTGGAAGCTGTAGGCACCCAGCACTCTGGCAGATGCCAGCTTTGCCTATGCTCAGTGAAGAGCTTGTGTCCAGCACATGTTCATGGTTCCAGGAAACAAAAGGTTTTGTACTTTGATCTCTACCAACCTATGTGTTGTGAGAGAGACCTGGCCACCTTCTTTACCCAAAACCTTTGTCCTCAGTAAAATCTGAAGATATTGCAAGTTTTATTTGATCATCAAGGAACACAAGAACTGCCAGACATCTGGAAATCCTGGACACAAGCACCATACCAGCACAGCTCAGCCCTAAGGCACATGCTTAGCAACACCAACACTCCTGGGAGGCTGGGGACCAGCCCCACACGTGCTGCACAGTCCTTGGATGCACAGGCAGTGAAGCTTATGCCTTCCAAATGCTCTGGATTTGTTGCACATTTAGAGGGCATCTGTGCTGTGTAGGCACTGATAGGTTCAGGCTTCCAGCAAACATTGAAAGGATTTACCTGGTGGCTGACTTGCCAGCATGTGCCCACTGACATGTGTGCCACTGCAGCCAGGACTTAGTGAATCTGTGAAATTCTGAGTTCTGGTGGTGCAAAGGGTCAAGGGCAGCGTTTCCCTGCCTGTTTCTAGAGGATGCCTTGGACTCTGAGATCTTGGTACTCTGAAATCCCACCTGTCCTCCAGGAAATTAATATTCTTCTCTTAAGAACTCAGCATTACTCAACTGCATTCTCCCTTTGGATTTGGAAATCTTCAGCAGGGAAAGAACCTTAATGGTAAGGACAGACAAAAAAACACTCTTACAGAAGCTGACCTGTAAGTTGCCTCTGCTCAAGCCCTTCTTGGCCATCACCTTGGCTGGACTAGGAAGGCATCCATGCACTGGTTTTTAAATCATTATGCTACAGAGCGCCGTTTGTTTTATTTCCTTGCTTAGCGTTCAGAGGCCATTCTTCTTGTGCTTATTTACTGTAAAGCAAAGAAAGCCAGGGAAAATGATCTCCAAAGCAAATAGAGCCATGTTTCCATTTGGGAAAACTTAAGAAGGAAAGCGCATGTAGCTAAGCAACAATGCATGATGGTAAATGGGTCATTTTCCAAAGCATGAATTGCATGTGGGTAACTGCAAGGAAAACAACCCCAGTTAACAGACTGCTGACATTTGAATTCTTGGCCTAAGCAATTAATAAGAAAGGAGATGACTTTTCAATACCCGTGGGAGCTCCCTGGATTGTTACAGGGTTTGTTTTCTCCTGCTTTCAATATCCATCCAAAACCTTGGGTGGGAGTCTCAGTTACTGTGGCTGGGCAGAACTCTTGAGTATGGATGTGTTGCATCAAGGTTCCATGGACTAGAATGGCAATGAGTCAGCTCCACTGCATCCCAGGGAAGGGGATAGGGACAGGGAGTCCCATGGAAGGACTGGGGACTCAGCCATGAGAAACTTCCTCCTGTTTACAGCCAGAGTGAAGCCCAGAGTTCACTCATGCATTAGCACTGAAGCTTGATCTCAGTCTCCCCCCAGCAGTACATGGGGGTGGTTTTGCTCACATATCCTCCCTGTCAAATTGGTTTATCACCACTGCAAGGAAAGGGGGGGGGGAGTTTCTTACCATGGGGTAACACGTTGTGGATATACAGGGGTACTAGTGCTAGGGTAACACCAGCGATGTGATCATAAAATTGCTTGGGAAGCCAGGAATGGGAAAGTTTGGTGGAAGATAACCAGTAGGTCATGTTTTCTGGGGGGGGCAAAACATCCACATTTTGTAGCTGCTGCATCATGGGTGACACAGTGTGCTCAGCCAGAGGCAAAGGGTTAGGAAACCTTCAGCTTTGCATTCTAGGGAAGGAAAAATACTGTGCTAGGTGTTTTGTTTTGTTTGGTTTTTTTTGTTTGGTTGGTTTTCATAATAATTAAAATCTACAGAGTTCAAACTTTACATTTGCAAAAGTGACCACTCATTTAGGCTTTGGGCTTTTCCAGAATTCCTCCCACTGGGAATGGTGCCACCTTCATACCAGTGCTGGCAATCCAGCCTGAAGGTCACCAAGTGGGATGGCAGCAAAGCAGGGATGAGAGCTCCTTTGCCAAGACATGCCCTTGATTTCCTTTTCCTGCCACCTGCATCACTGGCTGTGACCAAAACATACACTGCTATGTTTATTAAAAAGAAAGAGTTATTGCAGGAAGGTATGGGAATTATTTCTTTCCTCCAAGAATGAAGTTCTACAGTTCCTCTTAAAATCAGACCTGAGGAATTTACAGAGTGGTTATTGTACATTCCTTGGGAAGAAAAAAAAAATCTGAGCAAGTAGCATTAAAGCAATGAATAGAGGAAGTGAAAAATATTTTAAATTCCTATACAGTGTTACATTTCAAGAATGTCCTGGTTTAGGACATTAGGACTGGAGGGGTGGCTTTCTTCTTCTCTCTCTTTTTTCCCCTCTAATTTCTCTGAACTTATTACAAGTCTTCTTCCACTTTGCTCACCATTTACAAGCCACTAAATAGAGAGAGGCCTGGAACGATGACAGAGATGCGAAGTGCACAAAGGGACCGGAGTGTGGTCCGATAATTCTGTAATTGGAGCTGCTCGAGGCGAAATTTTTTTCAAGCCAGTGTAAATGGGGATTGCTGAAACCCTTAACAATCAGTCTGTCAGGCTGCTTCTTTAATGAATTGCTCTGTTTAACTCTCTCTATTTGTCACTGGCAAGATGACAAGAGAAATTAGTGTACTGGAAAATATAAGGTAACTGGCAGCTCCCCAGCCCAGTTCCACGGCCCCGCCAGACTCTGGGCTGCTGCAGCACTGGAGCCCAACTCACTGCCTGCTCTTCTGCCTCTGTGGAGGAGGAGGACGGGAGCTTGCAACCTCCTGCCTTTCCTAGGGGTAGAAAGACCTCCATCTTCTGCAGCTCTGGGACTGACATAGTGAAGAGTGTGTGGGGAGAAGAGGGGTGTCCCGTGGCTGCTGGCTGCAGGATGGGATCGGGGTGGGAAGAGCACCCAGCTGTCCTCCCAAGGCCAAATCACAAACCTTTCATCAGCTGCAAACCAGCTTTGTCTTCTGCTTTTACACCATGGGTGCTTTGGGTTTTTTAAGCAGCGTGGGTTAATGTCAGTCTTCTGGGGTGCTGAGTGCAGGGTGAGAGCTCTCCCTGTTAAAGATGATGATTCCAGTGTGTGAGTGTGAGTTTGAGTGAGCACGTGGGTGCGTGCAAGTGTGCACTGCTTTGGAGATGCTCTGACACCTCCATTGTTTGCACTCAGCCTCTGAAATTTGGCAGCAATGATGCCCTAAGGCTAAAGATGTACCTTTCACTTTTCCCATGAAATTCCATTCTGGTTTGGCCAAGTTATAAAAAAAAAAATTTAAAAAAAAAAAAAAATTTAAATCGCCATTTCCCTTCTGCTGCCTGCGTTCCACAGGAAAATTGTGGCAGCCTGTCAAAACAATAACTGAACGTGAACTTTCTAAAGAGCTGGCCCAGTCCTGTCTGCCAGAGTAGCAATTCAGCACAGCTCAGTGCTTCATGTCCTTTTTCTCACACCTTCCTCCACCCCCCACCCCCGTGCCCACCTTCTCACACACCCATCCCTGGGCACCCTTTGCCACAGACGCGTGCACCCCAGACACAGGTGGGCAGAGCACAGGGTTAGGATGTGCTTTCTGGCTGCAGAAGCCACACATGCCTCTTCTCCCCTTGCAGGAGTGCAGCTTTCCACTTCCAGCCCCCAGCTGCTATTCCTACAACTTTTGGGGCAGAAACCTCCGGGGCAGTGAGGAAAGGCCAGTCCAAACTTCGCTGAGGAATACATTAGGTCCAGCTGCAATAACCTACATTATAGACATTTATTTAAGTGTTATCTTTTCTTTTTAAATATTATTTCCTGCACTAAAAAGAATGATGTTTACAGTGCAAAGCCAAATGCTTTTAAGTTAGGAAATGCTTGATGTGTGATTCCTTGCAAGCTCTACTCTGTGTGCCTGCATTGTGCTACGACTTTTACATATATGAGCCCCTGTTTCAACCTCTTTCGTTGTCGTGTGGGCACGAGAGGGAAGAGGGCATGAGCAGCTCTGACAGCTGTAAATAAGACACTTCCTAACACTGGAGTGATTCGTTTGAATGTTTTTGTAGACCACATATTATTCTTTAATACAGGTTTTTAATACAATATATAATTTTCAAACCAAAGCAACCGGCAGCCACACACTTGCCAGTTTTTCCTCACCACAGAAATGAGGCAGCATCTAGGGTGGAGCAAGGCAATAGTTTTGCAGCCTTTTAGGACATAATAAGACTTAAATGCACAAAGAAGGCAGCACAGTCCTTGTTAAAAGCACCCATTGTGTTTCATATGAAGGTGCAGGAAGATGCAGGGAGAGAAACTGCTGCTACTTCACTCCACAGGGTTTCATATTCTTAATCTGGTAACAAATGCTTTGTGGTCCTAGAGTGTTTTGGGGGCTCAGATTGTACAATTGAAGGGACAGATGCACCATCCTCGTGCTTCCAGCATTGTGCTGGTTCAGGAAGACAAAGATGAACCTCTGCATTTCCTACCACCTCTCCTCCTGCTAGCAAGACCCAGGTCTAGTCTAAAGCAGACCAGCCCTCCTGCCTTCCCTTATCTCCTTGTCACCAGGAGGTGAGAAACCGTCCAGAATAATTCATTAACTAAACCAAACTGTCACAACTGGTTGTTCTCATGCTGTTACTTGCAAGATGCAGTCACCCCTGTGGGAAGCTGGGCATCAGTTAGAGCAGATACCCCAGAAACCCCAGTGCCTGTGCTGCTCAAGGTTAGTAATTTTGTGTAGCATTTACTGCCAGCCAGGGAGTCATCCTTTCTGAGGCAAGCACAGCTCTACCTTCAACAAGCTCCCCTCCAGCAGGCCCTGAACTTGTACTAGTGATGAAGCTAATATTTGGATCTAGGGAGTAGCCAGGAGTCTCCAGCCTGCCCCAAAAATCTCTCATCATCTCAGCGCACTTGGCTGGCAGCACTTGTGAATCCAGCCCCCCCCCCCCTCCTCCTCCACCCCTCCAACTCTAAAAGGCTGTTGTGGCCTACATTCAGCTGTTGGATATCACATTATCATGGCTCGGCAAAGAGGAAACCAAGCAGTTTGGCACAAATGGCTTTTCAGCATTCAGCCTCTTCCAGCGCAGGTCCATTCGGCTCCTCCTGAAGCACATGGAAGTGCTCTGAAACTTCAATATTTAATCTGGCCTTGAAATGCAAATTGTGAGATCCAAAGAAATGAAAGCAAGCACATGCATGGCCATTGAGAAGGGGATGCTGGGGAGGCAGAAGATGCTGTGCTTGCCACTTGCCTTTCACCTCTTCCCAGCTGGGGCTGGTGCAGGGCTGAAGGGACTGCCACTCTCCTGCTTAGCATGGGGCACCAGAACCCTTTCTTGAAGACTGTGCTCCCTGGTCAAGCGTTGCCATTATCACTCTTATTTTATTTCAGTGTCTGAACGTAGCTTTTCCTGATTTGAGGCCATCTAGTGCTCAGCCAGACCTTGAGCATCCCTGAGTGCTCAGACTGCTCCTGGTTTTGGTTCTGTTCTCCAGAGGACGCTGCCATGACACTGGATGTGCAGACTTTGTGGCTGTGGAGGAAAGACACAGGGGCCAAGGGGATTTTGCAGCGTGTGAGGCAGCACTTGTGCCTCCCTGTCCCCCCCAGCACACACACACAGACACAACCACTGACCCCTCTTGCAAGGCAGGCAGGCAGGGATGGGAGCATCCCATGTTGGGAGCTCAGTAATCCTGGATATATTATAAGCACAGTTTTGAGAAATAAAAACACATTAATATTCTGTTCTCTCAAGGCATTATCCTACTGTTTACCATTACACACAATCCTTTGCCTTAAATTGCATCTTTGATTAAAGCAGCAATGAGAGAAACCAGTGCTAATAACAAAATGTATTCTGCTTTAAATCACTAAAGTGAAAACATCAATAAGCTGTAACCATCAGTGCCGCCATGAAAATGAAGGCAACCACCATGGGAAACAGCAAGGATGAAATCCACTTTGCCAGCATAAAAGCCAAGTAATTAGGTCTTATGTGGGTGGAACTTATAATGAGGTGCAGGAAGGGGGAAAATGAATTTCAACCAGAGCCTCCCTCCCTCCTTCCTCCCCCCACCAGAGCTGATAATCCAAGTGGGGGTTGTGGTAGGGTTGGCAGCCCCATTTCACAGCACCGTGGGGTCTGCACGGCACCCACCACCAGACCCTTGTAGGGCTGCTCTCCCCATGCACCATCGGGGGTCAGCGAGTGGTTTGTACCCAGGGCACCAACTTCAATTTGACTGGGAGAGGGTGTGCTTGGGGAGGGGCATTTCACTTTAAGCGAGCTGGAGCTGATAATATATTGTGTCAGCCCAAGAAATTTAATTTAAAAAACAGAAAAAGGAATTTTTATCTGGTTATCATGGATTAATCAGAGTTCGTGGATGGGGATATAAAATTAATTTATCTACAGTGAGTTATTTGAATCAAAGCCCCGTGCTCCTGTGCAGCTGTCTGTCCCTCAAGGAGCTCTTTTACTGGAGCAGTGCTGCTCTCAATTGCTTGCTCTGGAAGTTGTGATAAATCAGCAAACTTCAGATCCTCTGCACGCAGCTCTTCCCTCAGACTCTTACACTGGGTATAGCCTTTCAGTTATTCATTGTTACAGTCCCCCTCCAGTTCACCTAGCCAGGACTAGCTTTCTACATGGTGCTAAAGCAGCACAAATTATTCATAACTTTCTCTTTCATGCTTTAAAGTGAAAATAAAGGGGACAGCTTCGTTGCTGGGTTTTCTAATGTTCCCTGACATCTCCACAGCAGATCAAGGTGCTCGTTCGTCCTTGTGCCTGCGACGCTGGTTGGAGGTCTCCAGAAAGGGCTTTTCCTTAATTTCTCCACAGCTGTCATTTCGTCTTTCTTTCAGGATGCTTTGCCACGCTAGGACCGAGGCTGACTGCCGAGCTGGCTGCATTTCTGCCTCCCATCGGTGTGTGAGGGCTGCGGGCTCAGGCTCTGGCCACCGGGATGTGGCTGTCAGGCAGGATAAGGTTGTTCCGTGTGTGTTTGCGGCTCAGATTTATCTCAAAGCTTGAGAGAGGCAGCAGAGGTTTAGTGCCTTTTTCTCTGTTTTTGGTTGGTTGGTTTGGGTTTGGTTTTTTTCTCCTGGTTACGTCGCTATAAAGGGCTCTGGGTTTCGCCGGGGGTCTCGCTCCAGTTAATGGATGGTTTGGTGCCCAGGTTATTATTTGGCGTACACAGCAGGCAGCTGCCAGGGACCTGCAGAAGGCCGAGGAGAGAGCCCCTGTTTCTGGCATGCAGCCGGGAGGTGATACACGGTGGGGTCAGCCAGTCCAGACCTCAACCGGGTACAGGGAGAGCGGCTCTGCCTGCCAAGGGTCTCCCGGACCCGGACCGCGGACCCCTAACGCAGACCCCATCTCCAAAGGGCAACCGGCCCTGGCTTGGGGGTACCAAATAGGTTCAGAGTGGTGAGGGCCCCCAGTCAGTGTGGACAGAGAGCGTTCCCCCATCGGTAGCGCTGGGGCCGGCGGGGGTCTCAGGTCCCACCGGGAGCTGCCCCGGCCGGGGTCAGGCACCCTCAGCCCCGTCCCCCCGCTCCGCCTCAGCGCTCGCCTTCCTTTGTCCCGCTTAGTAACCGGGGCTCCCAGCCAATCGCCATCGAGCCGGCCGGCTCCGACAGCAGCTGATTGGGTGAGCCGCCGGGAGCCCTCAGCCAATCCCGGCGCTCACTGCTCCCTCAGACAAAGACGGCAGCTCTGGCAACTGAGCCGCGCTCCCCCCGCCCCCCGCGCCGGCTCCGCGGCAGTAGCCCCTTGGCGACAGGCCAGCCCAGGGACCTACCACCTCCCCCGCTCTCCTCAGAGGAGGGGGGAGTCTGTGTGTGTGTGAGGGGGGGGGAGGGGGGGGAGGAAAGGTCGCTCGGAAAAGGAGGCGAGAGAGACACCCGGTGCGAAGTTAGGAAAGTGGAGAAACCGCTTTGTGTTTTGTGACAAGCTTCCCGACTGCACGTATCGCTCCGGCGTGACGGGGAAACGTTTCCCCCTTTCTGCTTTTTATTTTTTTATTTTATTTTTCCGCTCACCCCCTCCTCTTCCTGGTGGAACCGCCCGTTCGCTCGCACCCCTCCCGCCCTTTCTCCCCCCCCCTCCCCGTCCTTCCCGAAGGGGTTAAAAAGCCGGCGCGAGGCCCCGCCCCCAGACCCCTCCCGCGCGGCGCTGGGGGGGCGTGGCCTGGGCCTCGGCAAGAGGCGGTTGGTGACGGTTGGGCCCCTCAGAGCCTCTTAAAATGAAACCGAGCGGGGCCGGTACCGCCGCACAGAGCCCGGGACTGCCACCCGACACCGCAGCAGCACCAGCACCGCCAGCACCCGCCCGGGGCCGCCGCCGCCGCCTCCGTCGAGCCGGGCTGACAGCTGGGCACGGCGGGACTCGCCACCGCGGGCTGCCCGCCCACCGCTGAGGGGAGCGGAACCGAGCGTCCCCCAGCGCCGCCCGCCCCGCTCGGGCTCCGCGCCCGCCGTTATTGTTGCCCGCTGCCCCCTCCTTTCTCCGTCGGCAGCGGAAAAGAATTCATCCCGAGTCCTAAATCTCCCCTTTTTAACCGCTTCTTCCCACCACCCGCTTTTGTATGAGGGTTTTGTTTTGCTTTCAGCCCGGTGTTTTACAAATACCCCGAAAATGGCGATTTTTAGAGAGAATTCAGGAAAGTGGCTTTTCTGTGGAAAGGTGTCTTTTTAAACAAAACGAAGCACTCTCTCTCTCTATATATATATATATTCATATATATATATATGTAACTATCTTGGTTCCTTCAGGGCAGCCACAGAGGTGGTTCGTGTGGTGGGGTTTTTAATTAAGTTAAATTTTGCGATTTTTAAATTTTTAATTTTTTGAACATTTTTTGCTAGAAGTATTATTTTAGAGCGGGATAGATTCTCGTAGGTTCGGGTTTTTTTTGTTTGGTTTTTTTTTCCCCTCTCCCTCCCCCCCCAGCCCCCTCTCCCCCTCCGCCTAAAAGCGGCGAAAGCCAACCTCTTATTTTATAAACCTGCCGGGACTTGACTGTCGCGATGTACAACACGGTGTGGGATATGGACCGCGATGACACGGACTGGAGGGAAGTGATGATGCCCTATTCCACTGAGCTGATATTTTACATTGAGATGGACCCTCCAGGTAGGCAGTCGGAGCCTCTGTGCTGCCTGCACCCCGCGCAGCGGGGTCGGGGCCACTCTTCATTCCTTCCTTCCCCCCCTCCCTCCCCTGCCCGTCCTCCCTTCTCTTTGCAGACTTTTCCCCTTCGGAAACGAAGGAGAATCTGCAGGAGGGGTGTGGAACAAAAAAAAAAAAAAAAAAAAAAAATTAAAGATCTGTAGTTAAACTTTGTGTAAACTTTTCAGGGATGTGAACCTGCTGTCTCCAGGGCAGAAGTATTTTAATATTGGTTTGGTTTGAGGGATTTCTTTAGGGGGGGAATGGAGGGATAACTGCAATTAACGGTGCTTTTTGAGAGGTGGAAGGAGGCAGGAGGAGGATTGTTGCTCGTAGCCCCTCTCCCGAGTCTCTTTTTTAATAAAAAAACCCCCACCTTTATTGAGAACTGTATATTTGGGCTGTATTCACTTCTAGAGGACCTTTTTTTATTAGCCTCTTCACCTGTGTGCCTTTATGTGCCTGTAACACTTTGATGGGAATGATTTACCTACCTCCATTCAGTTCCAGTTAAATCGCTTTTACAGTCCCTGAGACCCTTTTCTTGCCAGCTCTCTTCCAGCATTGACAGATGAGATGTGTGTTGTCACTGGCTTTTGGTAACAGGCTGGGGTGGGGGCATGATACTTGGGAAGAGGTTGGAATCCATCCCTGGAGGCACTGGTACTTTGATAATGCTTAATAACATTGTTCAAAAATGGATTGGTGCAACTTCTTGGGTTTTTTCTCCTATGGATTGCCAGGGCTGGAAATGGAGAAATAAATTGTCCCTCACTTGCTTGAAGCTTTTTAGATGGGACAGAAAGTTTCTTTTGTCTGAATAGTGAGGGAGTGCATAGAGGGAGAAGAGTTTGAGTCTTTCTTTGGTAATGAATTAAAGTGAGCATAAATGGGTTCTGGTGAAACCGTATCTGTACCTGTAAGAGTCTAACAGGCTGAGAGCAGTAAGGTAATTGAAGGGCCTTTATGTTCTCAGGTCTCTGATCTGTACAGCCAGAAGGTACTGTAAAATATGCACCAAATATCTTAGCCTGCAGAAAAACTGATAGCAAGTAAGTACTTCTAAGTGGTATCTTCTGTGTGGCAGGTACTGGTAGAATTTCCAAATGCACTTTTCAGTGTGTTCTTGAGTCATGTCTTGTATCTCCCAAGGGTGGTTTAGTCTCTTTGTTTCAGCCCATTGAGCTCTTTTCTTTATTTTTTTTTGCCTCTCTCTATAGGTATGTGGTGCTTTAATTAAAAGAGGAGGAGGTGATCGTCCTGAGATTTTTGGATCTCAAGGACCTGTACTCACTTCCTCTGATAACTCTGACACTGTAACAAATTGGACAGATTTCTCAGACACACAATACTGGCCACGACTCATTAAATTCTTGTGTAGCTGACACCACCTATTTTTAGATGTTACTTCTGAAAGCATAAAGTTCAGACAAATCTGTTTGCTTCTGTGAATTTCAAAGGATATCTTTCTTCTAGATGCTTCTGGTTTTAACTGTTCCTGAGGTTAGTTTTTCTATTTTGCTTGTGTGAAGTGAACAAAAACCTGAGTTCTATTGTAGGTCAGTTAAAACAATTGGTGTGGGGGCTTTAATTTAAAAAAGTAAAGCTCCTTGAATGACTTAGTGGCAAGGAGTCTGCTGAATGGGGCTGGCCTAACTGAACTGGTCAGTAAACAACTTTCCAATATTTCTGCAAGAATTCTGCAAGAATGCCATCTTACAGAGTTTGCATTACGAAGCAGCACTTCAGTCATTAATAATGCCAATACCTCCACGATTGAAGCTCTGTTGTCAGAGATCAAGGTTCTGCACGGTCCAGACACCAAGACTTAATGTTTCGTGGTGATTCTGAAGTGTTCAGTGACTTTATCTTTCATATTTTTAAATTACAAAAGCCAGAGGTGGAAATCATGCATGGGATGATCCCTGTGTGTACATCCTGATTTCATGGAACTGTGACTTTTAAACTGCAAGGGGAGGGAGAGAGAGAGAAAGTGTGGTGGAGATAGTTTGCTTTTTCATTGTCTAGAGGTGGGAAAGAAAAGTGTTTTCTGGTCTGGGATGATAGGTCATCCCTAAGGGGAGTGTGGAGGAATTTATTTTGGAAGACTTAAGCACTCGGCATGCTTTGGGATAAAGTCACTGCGTTTGCACCCGGTAACAGCCACAGCTCCATTTGGCCCACTTCCAAGAAAAATTTGTGAAGGTTTTTAGTATAACATTCCCCTGCGTGGTGGCTGGACTTCCTGAGCAGCTGAATGGTGGCAATATGTTTTCTCAGCAGCACACAAACTAACAATATGCAGTGAGTGTCCCTGCTGCCAAAGGAAGCAGCACGGTCTTTTGTTCAGAGAACTTGTGTGAAGAGATCCCTGGTTGGTCTTTATGCTGCAGGACCGGGCATCGACTGATACTGGGAGCCAAGCGTCTCCAATCACGCCTGACTGCTCCTGATTACATTTTAGTGCATCTAAACTTCAGGCAGGAGACAAAAGCAAGGTGAACATAATGTCTGGTATCACCCGTAACCTCTAAGTCAAGGGTGGGGATACTGTTTCTTGTTAAGAGCCAGGAGACCTTTAATTTATCTTGGCAGGCTGTCTTAATACTCACCTTAGCGTTGCCCAGTAATAATGCAGAAATAAAATCCTGTGATGGCAGGCAGCCTGCAGCACAGCCATAGCTTCTGTCAGGCCTCGGTGCACCTGCACCAGCTTATCAGTGTGCTTGTGTTTTCTGTCCAGGCTTGTAGGTGTAAATGGATGCTCTGAGCAGCTCCTGAAGAAGGCTTCTGTTAGGAGGTTTGCTCACAGGTTCAAAAATAATAATAAAATTGGTGTCTCTTTCGCACATGAGTTCTCCATCAAGAGTCAGGGTC
Source organism: Calypte anna (assembly GCF_003957555.1). Classification (NCBI taxonomy): domain Eukaryota; kingdom Metazoa; phylum Chordata; class Aves; order Apodiformes; family Trochilidae; genus Calypte; species Calypte anna. The sequence continues at coordinate 21,855,908 of NC_044254.1, read as the reverse complement.
AGTAATGGGATTGCTGGGTTTCTGCTGGATTTTCATCTGTCCCACACAGAAGAGCAGGACAGTTTTCCTAATAGCACAGTGGAACTAGGGATTCAGTTTTGCCAGCCTTGGCAAAGCATGCCTTGGAGCAAGTACCACTCGTACAGGAAGTAAGCAGGGTGACTCCTTTTCCTTCTGCTGCCATGTATAAATTTATAATAAAATGTATCACTGGCCTAAGGTAGATCTGTATGTGGCAAACAGCAGTAGGTGCAACTAAATAACTTTCAGTGCCTAAAAGCACAACTGGAACCTTGCATATAGCTCCTAAACTGTATAATCAGAATTAATTTAGGTATTGTGGCCACCACAGCATCATATGTTGGTTCTGGCATTAGGAAACTGGCTGTCAGGGTTTACTTCCATGTTTGTTCTTTCTGTGTGTCTTGCTCTTTGAAAAGATAAGTAAAGAGGTAACTGAATTTAATTTAGTTTTTATTGAACAAAATCTGTTCAGGTCTGCACAAAGTTGCTACTGCCAGAAGTTGTTCCTGAAAGTAGGATGCTGAACTGACTGCAGAAGTTTCTAGAGTACCTAAAGTGTCACTGCCTATGCATTACCTCATGCTAAATAGTAGGACTAAATAATCTGGGTTATGTTATCAGGTGTGTTGATCATAAAATGTGTAATCACTCAAATATATCTAGTCACACTAAGATGAAAATCAGAGTGTTCCACTGAGCTGTCAGATACAGATGTCAGCAAAGATATTTGGCTCAACTAGAAATTAGAGGTTAGTTTCCTTTGTGTGGGCTGTGAAGAAAACTACAAGTGTAAAGTAGGCTTGTTAATGCAGAATGGGCTCTGTCTGTTTATGAGCAGGTAGTAGAATAAGTGTGTGTCCTAAAGCTATAGGAAAGCTACCATTGGAAGGCTGTTAGACCCAAATATGACTGGCTATGTTTATAACTTGACCCAACTGTCCTTTTCAAGAGCTTTACTCTTGCTTGTCTGATGTGCTGAGACTGGCTGTAACAACGCTGGTTGCTACAAAACCTTCTTAATTATTATGGGGGAAGCAGCAATAATCCATAGGCTGCTTATTTCAGTCTACATTGCAAAGCAGCATTACCATTGTATGACTGAGACAAGTATTCAAGGGAAAAGTATATTTATTCATTATAGTTTTTATTTTCTTATCATATATAATTTGACAACCCTTGTTTTAGGGGAAGTGATACTATAATTGTAATTTGGAAAACATAGGGTATTTACTCAGAAATCAGCCCTGCTGTATCATTATCAATGTTATAGTGGAAACTGAGTGTGGCTTCTCAGATGGGGTCTGTGGTTTGCAGTAGCTGTATGTGCATGAACACTGCATATCCATGCCTGACTAGTTTTCTAGTGGGAGAACAGCTGCAATTTTTAATAGTATTGTCAGTATTGTCCTTCAACTTATCTGAGCTGGCTTCAGAAGCTTATCAAAGGAAAGTTCTCATCTTAAAATCTTAAAAATAAATAAAAATAGTAATTCTTCTAGTGCACATAATCAGGACAACAGCACTGTAGCAGCAACTCTCCTTGCTGCAAATTTAAGTCTTTCTAAAAGTAATGTTTTCAAAAGAGCAGATGTTGGGGATTGAAAGTTTCCTTATTACTGCAGGGAAGTTTGTGTAAACTGTTCTGGAGCAGAGTAAGGAATAAATAAGGCTCAGTCACTTGTATTCTGCATATCCTGGAAAACAGTTTGGAGTCTTGGCCCCTATGAGGACTGTGATGTGAAATGTTTGTATTCTATTCTTGTTACACCTAGATTTCTTTACTGCCCTTTTCATTTAGTGACTGCTGTAACCAATTTGTCTTTCTGATTGCATCTTCAGGCTTACTTTTGCATTCCTTGCATTTGGTTTTCATTTTGATGGCTCTAACTCTTAAAGAATATCACTCATCAGCTTTCAATTAAGTACTTTAACACAAAATATAGAATCATTAATATAAAGTGAAATTTATGCTTTGCTTGAGATGGGAAAGCCTACTTTTAAAAGGCTGATATTTTTGTTTAGCAGTAGGCTTTCAGATGATGTAGAAATAGTTGGGGAGGGAAAGCTCACTGAAGGGAGATGTTCAGCTGGATGTTCAGTAAAGCTGTAGGTTTCTGAAAACTGAAACATGGGAGAACACACTGAGAAGAAACTAAGGTCTTCCTGTGCTTGAAGGCAAAACCCATAGCAAATGTTATTTCTGCAACTGTTGTTTCAAACAATTCTGTGTGTTGCCTACACCTGATAAAAGTCAGTCACTGTTTTGCTTCCTTCCACCTCACCTGTTCAGAAGAAGATGACTCTTGGAGTTTCCTTTGCAGAACAGAGTTTTCTGAAGAAAGAAAGTTGACTCCTGTCTTCACCTTTGCCTGCCTAATGATATCTTATTCCAGAATGAAGCTATTTGGTCTTATCTTTGCTCTGCAGCTTGGGAAAACAGAGACCTAGGTGGTCATACACATCTGTGCCCTGTAATAAAAGCAGTTGGGTGCCTTACATCATCTCATGTTGGTTGTTTAGTGAGTCACTTTTTGGGCAGAGAACTAGAGAGCATAAAGAATACATACATTACAGAAGCATAAACAATACCTTTATCAGCACTCCCTGTATGTTTTAAAGCTTAGACTTTATTATTGTCAAAAAGACTGTTAACTGTGTTGAAACAGGTTGCTGAAAAACTTTGGCCCTATTAAAGCAATAGGTGTGTTATAGCTGGATTTTTGGAAACTTGCTTTTGTAAAGTAGGTTGCTGAGTAATGCTTAAAGAGCACACTCTGCTCATGTACTAAATGCCCCTATGGAAATGAGTCAGATTTTCTTTTTTCTTATGTTTTTTATCTTATTCCTCCTGACAGGTTAAAATCTGCACAACAGCTAAGTAAGCAAGAATTTTCTCTTCCACACATATTGTAAATTACATCGTATGAGTCGGTGCTGGGTCCCCAAAGTGAATGGATGTTACCTCTTTAGAAGAGATGTTTTTCATAGTCCTTAACCTTTGTTGTGTCCTTCAATTAGCAGAGAAAGATTTTGTAATATATCAGCAAATATATTCATACTTTGAGTTCTTTTAGTTCTTTTGAAGAAAAGTGGTTATATACAGGGAGCTTTATAACAATTTATACAGTTCAAATGAAGCAAAGTGCAAGTGATTCCTGTTGTAGCCCTTTCCAAAAAAGACCCCAGCTCCCCTGCTGGACACCAACCAGCTGCCTAGTGAATCCTGATGCCAAAGCATAATGTGCTCTGGAGCTTTCCCGTGGCTGAACAGGATCCAGATTCTTCTCTGGCTCCGAGTCCAGCAGAACACTTGAGATGGCTACCTTCCATCCAGTGCTCTTTGAAAAAGGAGATGAAATACTTTAACTGCTTCAGCCTGTGACTGCTTCCAACATTCACCCAGACTCTCTACCAGTTTTTGTGAACTGGGAAAATGTTATTTTAATGATAGTCCATAGGAATTTTACTTCTTCTAAAATCAAATATCCCTTGAAGCATGGTTGTTTAAGAGAGGCTTGAAAAATATCTTGTTTCTCAGCACAAACCTTTGTGGGTTTGGACAAATAAAAAAAAAAAAACCATCAAATCCTATGTCCTTGTTCTTTTGCTACAGAATAACTTTAGTTTTGGGTTGGTGTCACATTGGGACTCTTCATGTCAGTTTTCTTCTTCCAAATATAAACCTCTAATTTCCTTCTGTTAGGTACTACTTATTCTCTGTTGCTTTTTGCCTCCTCCCCATGGAAGAAAAACATCCACAGGAGCCCCTTTTTCAGGATATTTACCTTCTGCAGCCTAAGTTTCAGCCTCCCTAGTCCCCAAAATCTGGTGCTTCACATGACCATCTTTGCTTTGGGAGGAATTCTTTCCTTCATTGCATCCCTCATCTCAACAAACCCAAACAAAAGATCCCCAAACCAGAGCTGCTGCAGTGAAGCAGGAGAAAAATTGCTGTAATGAGGAACACAACCCACTGTTTGGGTATGGTTTTCCCTGAGTGTGGACAGTAGAGCTTCCATTCCAACACCTGTCCCAGGGAAATGTTTTAAAGGTGAGCTGGGGGAGAAAATCCTTGAGAATATTGTGTTATATAAGTTCTGTTTTCTCTTGCAACCCAAATTTGTTCATTGCAGTTAAATTTCCCATGTCAGTACTCACGCTTTACTGCACTGTATCGTCATCTTGGGGACATCATAGGAATCTAGGTTGTTGGCCCTCCAAGGAACTGCTGTCAAATTAGAAGACTTTGGTGTTTCTAGCTCTTTACTCTCCTGTCTCCAGAAGTAGTCTCTTGAAGGATACAAGGAAGTTGGAATCAATGAGATTAATGTTTAAGATCCTTTCCATTTTGAAGGATACCGTCAAGTCTCACTGAGTTTTGCCAGAAACAAGTTCAACTGCTGCTGTGAAATGGATTTCATTAAAATATTTTGAAGATCATAGTGTACTTGAGTAAGGAGATTGAATCAATTTTTTGTTACACCTAGAGATCTCAGTGTGAGCAATGGCTGTGTAGCTTGAGCCTGACTTTGACAACTCCATGACTGCTCTGAAGCTCAGCTTCTGCCAAGGGTGCTGCACAGGGCTGCATGGGTTAGGACTGCCACCTTGGTGGAACTTCCTTCTAGATCAACGTCCTTAGAAAAGATGATGCGCAACACAGCATACAACACGCAACACTTTTCCTCTGGATACTTTTTCTAACTTATTTCTTCAGGAGTGTTAATTTGAAAATGCACCTTTTGATCTTGATGTAGACAGTTCTCTGGTAGCAGTTTACATGGTGTTGAAATATTTCTACCTTGGTGAAGTAGAAAATAGTTTGACATAGCACAAGGACAGGTACAGTATGAGGAACAGCTTTACATACTTCTCTGAAAGGACTAAGCTAGTGGTAAGCTGAAAGAAAAAGCTTATTAGTGCAAGAGTCACACATTTACAGTTATATTATTATTTTTAGGCAGGCTCTTGTGCAGCAAACCTCTCAGTAGTGCCAATTATTTTTGTGAAGTTGTTCTCCTGTGAGGCTTGTACCTGATATCTGGGTGGTTCTTTGAAATATCTGGGGAAAGCAGCTTTGGATTGTTTTTGTTTCAAATGGCTTTTTCCTTTGGCTTTCATAGGTCTCCAAGCCATAGTATGTCAATGCTCAGGCCTGACTTTGTTTTCCATCTTCTACTATGAAATCTAGTTCTTCATTATATCTCTATACTTATGCTAAATTTTGCATTTTCCTTACTCTTAACCCAAATCTATCTGCATGTTGACCAAGGAGTGTTTGTTTTTAGTAGGTATTTGAGGACTCTGCCTGTGGAAGGGTAGAAAACATGCTGTGGTATTTCTTCTGTGAAGACAGATGAGGAATGGCTTTAGGTAATAAGTGAAAAGGAGAATCTATTTGCTCATTGCAATTTATATCTACTTTTATTGTATAGTCTTCTAGACAGCACATTGGATATTATAAAGTACAGTTCTTATCAAACATTCCAGATTTTCATGGACAATAAAAGGTCTGCTGCTGACTTTCATCCAAAGAGTTGGTAAAAGCCTAAGTCTACTGACTGGGAGATAAAGCTTTTCCTTCCTGAAGGGAGCTGAGCATGTGATGCTGGGTAGTAACAGTCTAAGTGATAAAAGATGGCAAAACTTCTAAAGCAGTTTTATTGCTTTAGTATGTAGCTTAGAAGAAGTGTCCTAATTATGCCTGGAAAGTAAAAGAGGGCTTGTCCTTTTCATCCTTCTCATGTCAACCTTAAGAAAGCCCTGTTGGTCGTGGAACCTCTGACACTGCTGTAGCTTTGCAGCTGTTATGCTATGGTTGAATTGAAAAATGTTTTTCATCAAGCAGTAAAAATAATTGGGAAGTTGGGTTTTTTTGGTCTTGCAACTCCATGCGAAGACTGAAACGAAGAGAAGATGCTGTGTTACTTTATCATACAGAAGTCAAAGATCTCAGTGTCATTTATCTGGCAGCAAGCGTCTTCCATTTCAGCCCATGAAATAACAAGCTAGAAAAGTAGCAAGGGATACTTGTGAAATGCCCCAAAGAATTATGATTTTGAGTCAGCATCTTCACACACTGCTGTTGTCCACCATTCTGCAGGTGTCCTAGAGCAGATAATCTTTCAACCTGTGCGGTAGCAGTGGTTGCTTGTGAAGAACAGAGTGCAGCAGAAGTCTGGCAGGCTGTAGGAAGTGAAACGGTGGTTGGGAGGTGTGGGAGAGGACTGGATAGCTGGGGAGTTTTCAAACAAAACAGATCTTTATCAAAAAAGCCAATTAATCAAAACTGAAATATTTCTTAAAGGTGTTGGTTTTTATGAAAGTTTATAGAAACACAAGCAAAGCTATAATGGGAGTGTTTTCATTGGAAGCCTGCCTGGCTTTCTGCCAATTTTTTTGCTGTTTTCTGTAATGAGATATTGAAATACTTCACTTCTTTGAATATGTCTTACTCTGGCATCTTGCCTCTTTTGGGGGAGAAAAGTGAAAATGTGAGCATGCCTGAGGTTCTGCGGCCAGCAATAAGGCTGCAATCGAGTAGCTTCCTTCTCCATCCCTTGAGGAGTTCTCAGTACGTGTTAGTTGCCCTTTGAGGACAGGCAGCTTGGAAGGGCATTGAGGCTCAGTACTTTGCAAGAGGGGTCTTGGCAAGAGAACTGATGAGCTGAGATGTCGAGCTGCCAATATAATGTACCTGCCAGTGGTGGGGAATGAGCTGCTGTCAGCAGGTACACACGACCCTCCTCTTTGTCGGCTGGAAAATCTTTGCAGAAGCAGAGATTATTGCACATGTAGTACAGATTTTCTCTGAAATTATGTGCAAAAAGCACCTTTGTTCAAAGTATGCTGCCTTTTTTAAATGTCTTGAGAGAATCTCACGCAGCATTGACAAGTACAGAACTATTGAGAGTGGGAAAGGGTTTGACGCTTTGCCTTGAAAGTGTTAAAGAAATGGAGGAAAGTGAGAAATTGAGTAAGATTTCAGAGAGTAGTTAAATATTGGGATTTTTTTTAATTAAAAAAAAAAAAAAAGCTAGCCTTCATTTTCATTCCAAGTCCTCAGCTGTACTGGCTAATAAACAAGCTCATGGAAATGCTGAGTTATTTAAAATTGACTTTATCAGAGTACTTGGTAGTTAGAATGGTTTGTAACAGCAAGCATTTAAACCTGCTATGCTTTGAAGTATCTGGCCTGCAGTTCATGGAGAACACTAGAAGAAATGTGTTATGGAGCCATTCTTAGACCAAGTGGCATCTGCCTTGAAACTGCAAATTGGAGTTTAATTAACTGGCAACTTTATCTTGTATGCAAATACTGCAGCCAAGGAAGAAATGGGCAGCTTGTCTGGATGCCATGTGGGATGTAGCACTTGGAGACCCCAAGGCATTCTTCTTTTTTCACTGCTCCTGAAGCAGAGCCATTGAAAACCCTCACACATAGTGCTCAGTGGCTCTTTGATCCTGTAAACTTGCGTAGTTTTTGATTCAAAACCTAACTGGGAAAAGCACATAATTCATGGAAGTCACAGTGTACTTTGCTGAAGTTAAATTTGGGATTAATATAGCTTACTCTTTTCAAAAAGAAATTTTAATTTAAAGAAGGAAAAAAAAAAACCAACAATGATGCTGAATTTCAGTCTCCTGCCAGCTTTCTTGGTTGACTTGGTATTGGAAGTGGTTTGAATTTCAAGAAACCACGTCAGTTAAATCTTGAGTTGCCTTTTTAAAAAGCAATTCTACGCAGTCAAGAAAGCATCAGAAAAATTACCTTGGCCAAACCTAATCAATAGGCTTTTCTCTCTGAGGACCCGTGCTGCAGCTCTGCAGAGCAGCCAGGCTGAAGGTACCTGCTGGAGCCAGCACAGCAGCCTTGGGCCTGACGTCAGCAACATCCCATCCTGGGGCCCAGAGGCATTGGCTGCCCCTGCCTCCACGCCAGCACTTTCTTATTTCCCACCTTCTAAGTGACACTGATCTGGGATTGGGATTTAGCTCAAGCTCAGCTGCCTGGGGAAGCTGGAAAGAGGAGTTGCTAAAGAAAGAAAAAACAGAGATGCCCGCTCATGTGTGAGGGAGAGCCAGCCTGCTGTCATTGCTGAGGGCTGCACCTGATCTTGGTAATGCTCTCACGAGGGAGTGGAAAGGTCCAGCTGAGATGTTGCCTTTGGGTTTTGGAAAGATCTGTGCCTTGAACCTGTCCTGGAGATGTGGTAGTAGAAGGATGCTTGAGTATCTGATGCAAAGAGAAAGTTCTTTATTAGAAGGGATAGATGCATTGTGCTGTTAATCGCTTGTGAGCGATGTTCTTCCTCTCCCAGGGAAAAGGAAGCAAGAAACCATCAGGATCGTTCATTCTAATCAGAGCTTGTTTTTAGATAAAGATTGTGCCTGTGGATAGATCAGAATTGGACCTAGTGACATGGAAAGAAACACGGCTGCTCTTGAAAGCATTTCTGTTGACTTCAAGCCAGCCTTATTTTACTCTGCTGGAGGATTTAAGCTCTCTAATGTTCATCAAGTAAGGTATATAAAACTGGATTTTTTTAAAAAATCCGTAGACTTTTTAGAATCAAAATCTTTTAGACTTTTAAAAGCTCTCTGTAGCTTTTCATAGAAACATCACAGGATTTCTCCTAGCAGGGTGGTTCTGCAGTCTAGGTACTAGTGACAGGATGCCTCTTCTAGCAAACCAATGGCCTGGTGTTAGCAGAGTGGCAGCAGCAGGGTGGGTGCTGCTCTCTGACAGCAGACTTGCCACGCTGTTGCAAAATACTCCCCTTGTGTCATCACAGGTTCTGGGCTGCTGGGTTTAAACTACCTTTGTGCTCATGTCTCCATTTGTACAGACTACAGTCAGATCAGGTTGAGAGAGACGGTAGCTGAGGAACACCAAAAGGATGGGCATGTTAGTTTACAGGGCAAAGGAATATCAAGCACCTGGGCCTGTGTTCAGTACAGGGGAAAATCTATTATGACTCAAAGAGCTCAAAGTATTGAAAGTAAAGAATTAGATCCATAGCTCTCTGGAAACAGGATCCACCCTTGCAAATACTTTTGTATTTTTAAAATGTGCAAGCTATTAAAAAGCATTTTTCAAAAGCCTATTGTGAAAATGACTGGCTTCCATGAGTCAGGTTTTACAGGAACTGTTCCAAGCCTTATTCTTCTCCCTGGAAGAATTTCCTTCCTATTTTCTCATGCAGAATGAAGTTCTGCAGACAACTGCCTGATAGTGAGAACTGATACCTACCTATTAAGGGAAAGAAGGAAAAACCCCATCTGTAGTAAGGATACTTGGTGTAACTTCCCAAGTGCTCTGTGTCCTTATGCCAAACTCCCATTCCTTACCTTTCTGTGTTAATTTGCTTTTCAGTGTCCAGTGCTTTGGAGTGAGCCCTAACAAAGCTGCTAAATAATTCCACAGTATTTAAAGGAGCAAGTCTTAATCTTACAAGGAGAGCTAGAGAAAGAAGTATTCAAGTACTCTAGACAATACTGAAAGCCTCTCCTGGAAAAGCTTCTATTACCAGTGTAAAACAGGCTTTTACACTGTAAAATAACTTGAAGTTTTTGATATGTCCAAGCCTTAACTTGCAAGACCCAATGAAATAATTGCTGATGCTCGTAGAGTTTTCTAAGAATTCTCCACATTATGTGTGTGTTTTTCTGCAAAAAAAATCTCAGGAGTAGATCAGAACATCTACAGGTTTTCTGAACTTGGATTTACTGCCATGTGCAACCACTGAGGAGACTTAGAACCACTGGGTCTGTCCTGGCACTTGCTTGGCGTATGTAGGCTAGCACTGTCCAGATGTGGGATGAGAAGAACCCAAAACCAGTTTCAAATTCACAACTTTCAATAGGGAGAAGAGAAATATATAGGGCACTATAAATATAATTGACACTGCAGGTTTATCCTGGATAAATGCTCCTCTGACCCCACAAAAGTAGGATGGGACTGGGAGCTTCAAGCAAAGTAATTTTAGAATTGTCTTACTCTCAATGGTCCTTTGTACAAATACTTAGGTGCTATACAAACAACTGTAGTAGAGCTAGGAGTAACTGTAGTCTCCTAACCAGGAAGCAACTTCACTGAATCCAAAGGTTTTCATCTTCCTTTTATAGCAAGATCTGTTACTGCCTCACTAGATCTGTGCACACCTGAAAGTTCCTGGCTCACCCCATAAAAAGAACCTGTATGCTGAGGTTTAATGCTCAGTCTCACAGAATGAATGCTGCTATCTGAACCAGGTGTTTGGTCAGCAACCCCAGGGTGCAAATGTCTGGGTCAAGGTTCAGATTTAGTTTAAATTGGCTCGATTAAGCTATCTACTGGTTTGTCTGAGAACAGTGAAGTTACTGTGTCAGATATCCAACACGAAATGGTATTTGGAACTGCAGTTGGAACACTGTTTTCTCTTCTTTAATGTGGGAGGTGTGGCTCAGAGGTGAGCAGAGGGACGGTGCCAAGCAGCACACCTCTCACTCTCAGCAATAAACCATTCCACTCTGAAGCAAGAGATCAAAATATTCTTCTTTTTTTTTTTTTTTTTCCTAATTTATTTATTTATTTCTGCTTGGACACTGAGATTGTGTGCATCTGAAAGATGGCTGTTGTCAGCATGTCAGGCCTGCTCACTGATGCTTCTGTAATCTGATGGCTAGGGCACAGGGCTGGGAGCACAGATGTTCAGAGGATGACTTGAAAATGTGCTAGTAGCAAATCAATGTGTGTAACAGCTTTCTTACTCTGAATTCAAATGTAACCTGTCCCTGCAAAACACTATCTCATGAAATGCCTGAAAAATGCTCAGGTTTGGTGGCAGTGTTCTTGATGAATCATCTAACTTCTGCAAAGCAAGGGAGAGCACTCAAGGCATCTTTCTCAAAGGAAGTAATGTATTTCTGCTGACAGACAAGTCTCTAGCAATACATAAGCATGCCCATGGCTGCTGAATTACTCCTGATAGAGGGCTTACATTCAAGACCATGATAAAGTTGTTTGAGCAAAAACTGACCAAACAAAGAACTTGAGTGGGTTGGAAGTCCTTCCGTTGGATAGTCCATTTTGAGAACAGAAGTAAAAGCCTGATTGCCTTGAATTCAGAATAGGGAAATCCCAGGCAGGTATACACTAGGCTTACAGATGTGCAGTTCTATGTCATGTCCCCTTTCCCCTTCCTTTATTATGTCATGCCCTAAAGTATTCAAAGAGTAATAACTTTTGGCCTAACAGGAGCATAAATGACAAATCTAGTACAAAATATGAACCTTGGGTCTGTAATGCATAGCTGCCCAGCCACCACTTCTCTCACTGGCACTATTTTTGCCTGTGAAGCAGAGCCCACCCATCTGCTTGTACAGGCTGCCATAAGGACTGATGATGCCTGAGCAACTGGAGTTTTCCAGAGTGGTGCATGGTGCTCAGCAGGCTGTGGCTTCCAAACACAATGCACCTTTGTAACTTGTTTGGAGGATTAGGCAGTGATTGCCGTTCTAGTCAAGCCTAAGCCAGTCTTCCCCTTAAAAAAAAATAAGTGTTTCCTTATATTCTTTCCCTTTTTCCTTCCTGAAGTATGTATTTGGTTTGAGTACTAGGAAATCTAGGATCACAGTGCAGCTATTGATTTCAAAACTCTTTGAAAATTACAAATTCCGTGTACTTTGGGAGATTTTCCTGTTTACCTTTCTTTAATCCATTCTTCATTTTCAGCTCTTCCTCCAAAGCCCCCCAAACCAATGACTCCAGTCAATACAAATGGAATAAAGGACAATTCCAGCTTCTCTCTGCAGGAAGCAGAGTGGTACTGGGGAGACATTTCAAGGTAAGCAGTATTACTAAAATATATTAATATATATTATTAAAAATAGATTAAGCCAGTTAGACTTCAAGAGAAAAGGAACACACCTATTTCAGGCAGCATTTTACAGGAGAAAAATGCTACAGGACTACACTTGACAAAGCACTTAAATCCAAATATTCCACTGGGTTGAGGACTTCAGTTTAAATTGTTGCTATTGTGGTGCAGATATTGCCAGTCCTGGTGACAGTTATTTTGTATTTTGAATTTTCTTCAGATACACATAATCTGTGTATCTGGAGATACTAAGTGAGAAAATTGTTTAATTCAAGAGACAAGACCTTCTAAATATACATATTCATACAATTCTGCATGCATGTAGCATACAATTTTGGGATGCATGTAGTTCAGCAAAATTTCAGTAGAAGACTTGCTCAGAATACAAAGAGTTGCTTATTTTTGGTTTCTCTAACTTCAGTTAAAATTGTATCTGTGTTAATTTTTATTACATGGTGGTATAAAAATAGCTCTTACAAATGCATCACCAGCTACACTTTTCAGATGATACAGACCCATACCAAATAAATTAAGTTTTACCTCTTGTAGAAACCATTTTCTATGTGCTTGAGAAAATAGATGGTTTGGATTAAGTTCAGAAAATGAAGTGCCAGTTTTTAGATACTTAATTGCATAACAGAACTGAAGTGTCCAGTCATCTTTGTCCCTCTTAAGGCACTTCTGAAGAGTCTAGAATTTGGAACTGTAAGGGGAAGCATGAGCTTGCTGGGAGCGTGATCAGGAGTTGCTCAAACTTGTACACATGGTACTTTGAAACACCTTGTCAGAGGCAAGAAGAGTGTGTTTGCCACAGCAGTTCACTGAAGTTCTGAAAAGGGAAATAAAGTTTTGATATCTTTATTGTACCGACCTTATCTTTATAAAGCAAATTTGCATAGATCTTGCTTTTGAAGGGCCTCCACAGTGATACTTTTCTGTTAATTCTAAATCAAAGCAGAGAGGCAAAGCCTGTTCACAAAGCTCACCAGGCAGGGTTTGTTTAAAACTGCTCAATATCGGTATCAGTTTATTGACTGTGGATTTGTTCCTCAATTAACAGTGCATGTGATCGCAGGAGCTAATGCAGCACAAATCACATTGAAGTGGCTTTATTAGATTAAAATGTGGTATACATGCATGTAAAGATGGAATTGTTTGTGACCTTAATTTGACAGCCAGCAGGTATGGACTGCATTAGGCTGTCAGGGCAGGAGCCTTGTTCTTCAGTCAGTAACTTGTGTTGAAAATTTTGTCATGAGCTCCAGGTTGCAAAGTGAAGGTGCAAGGCCAAGCCCTTGGATCATATCTGTCCATTCAAAAAGGACAAGGCTGTTTGAGTTAACTTGGTTCAACCTGTAAAATGTTCTGAGAGGAGGAGGTAGATATGTATGTGATACTTAATAGGAGTCAGTTTTACTAACAGAATGGTTTTCTTGTAGCTAAATCTAAACTAAGGCTATTTTGTAGGAATAGCTTTGTTCCTTAGTATTTGAACAAAAACTGCTGTTGATTTTTCTTTTTAAGACTTAAGTAGGCTTTCTACTGCACTTTGGTAATGTTTGAGGCTAGCTCATAAACTTTAGTTTCCAAATGATTGTATTAAATAGTGCTTAGTGGGTCCAAAAATCTGTGAGGGAGCTGTTATGAAGTGAGATATGTAATCTTGGTGAAATGGTCAAACCTGGTGTGACATTTACCTCTTCAGCTGAAATAATTTTCTTAATGCTTACAGTTATTCACTTGTATTAAAAGCTTTTTCGATTAAGTTTAAAGATTTGGACTCAGTATCCTTTTGCATCAGTTATAAATAAGGAAAAGGTGCACTGAAGCTAGCAAGTTTGTAGTGGTTTAAACTACTGTAAATAATATCAGAGTTAAGCCAATAATGAATCTCTTGAGACTAGAACTGTGCTGAACTCTGGGCATCTTGGAGCTATGATGCTAGAGCCTGTGTCTTAAGAGGTCAGGACTGGCTTCTCAAAGGGCACTTGTTTCCAGTGTGGACTTTAAAACCTGAGCAGATTACAGGGAAAGGTTGTGAACTCTGAGACACAGCTGCTACTGTTGCTTAAACAGGGATTTTCTTCCTAAGTGGCAGTTGACCACAGCTACTATTTTTTAGCATAACTACACAGGTTCAGACTTGGTTTAGATGGCCTAAAATTCTGGAAAGCCTGAGTATGAAAGATTTGCCTAATATTTTAAAGACTGAACTCCTTACACATGCTGGTGATACACACAATACACATGGCTCCAGCATTGATACCCGTGGCAAAGATGATCACATCCTTAACACTTCTCATTTTTCCTTCCTTTTCATTCTCCAGGGAAGAAGTAAATGACAAATTACGAGACATGCCAGATGGAACATTCCTGGTGCGGGATGCATCAACCAAGATGCAGGGAGACTACACTCTGACATTACGGTGGGTGTTGAGCAGTTGTAGTCCATGGTGTACAACCCTGAGTAGCCAGTTGCTGCATCAGTGACAGCAGTGGCTGTGTAAAGCTGATTTGGCTCAGGTTTAGAGATGTTCTCAAATGTAGTGCAGGATGCAGTACAAGCAGATAAGCAGCCACATCTGATAGTTGATTCTGTTCTGTGTTTTGAGTCCTGTCACTCACTAAACACTACTTTAAGAAGCCCTGTGTGGATTAGATGGGACTCAAGGAGAGGACCACTCAGTAGTGCTTCAGAGTCTCAGAACTTCTAAGGTAAAAGGTATCTATGAACTAGGGCTTTGATTAATGGGAGTGTGTTGAATATCTCATCAGTATGCAGCCCTGGAGAACTGAACACAGTGTCTTTTCAAAAAGAATATCTTGTGCTTTCTGATCTAAAGTTTAGGAAATAATTGAACTGGAGTCATGCTCCTTTCTTCATTAAAATTGTCTGCAAGTGGCAGACTTCCCAGAGTTGTCCCAGCCCTGTCTACTGCAGTTAAGACAGCAGACCTCATGTGACTAGCTGATGGTGCCTTGCCCAGCCTGTCCAACCACTTGCCTCTGCCAGGCTCCCAAGATTGGTTATTGGAGACAAATGGGTGAGGTGAATAAGCCACTGCCTCTGTAGCACTGTTTTGGGAGTTTCTATGATATGGTAGATATTTGATCTTGCTGTGAAATGCCATTGTCTTAATGTCAGGTTTGATCTCAAGGGTGTAGTTTAAATTCTAATTTGACTTTGCTTTGAAGTTCACAGCTTGTGCACTAAAGTTTGGCATGATTTGGTTATTTTGCTGAATGCAGATGTCTTTAGGAACCAAAATGGAGAGTGCAGGAAGGACAGGACATGGTCTAAACAGTCTGCTGGTAGGGGGGGAGGGGGAGAGGAAAGGAAGAAATAAGTGCTGTGTTTGTAGAAACTGCTAGAATGTGTAAGTCTGGATAATGTGAAGTCCTGAGCTTACAAACATCTTATAATCCTCAAAGTATTTTTGTTTAGGTTTGTGTATCCTGTGCTAGCATCCATAACTCAAGAGATTTGGTAATCCCTGTATAAATGTATGCTCAGTTGTATGCTATTAATGGCCCAAATTGTAGGAAATTGTTGGTTTGTATTTTCATGTGGCTCCTTTATTCAGCCTTTCAGCATCCTCCTTTTCCCTTGTGAAACTTCAGGCCAAGCTAGGTCTTAAATACCATAATTTGTCTCCAGAATGAACACACAGAAAGAGATTTACTTTGGGCTTTTCTCCTCTTGAGATGATATCTGCTGATAATTCCATGTGTATTGGCTCTTAAACTACAAATATCTGGTGGTATGTAAAGAATCACTGGGAATGTGTACAGTATCAAAGCCACTTGCCCAGCAATGTCACCAGTGTCTTTGTTAGCAGTATTTGTGTTGAAGAGAAATAGGAGGTACACAGTAAGCCTTCTAAATTACTGTCCCACTTTACAGGAAGGGTGGCAACAATAAACTGATAAAGATCTATCATCGGGATGGAAAATATGGCTTTTCTGATCCACTGACATTTAATTCAGTTGTGGAACTGATTAACCACTACCGTAATGAGTCTCTGGCTCAGTATAACCCAAAGCTGGATGTGAAGTTGATGTATCCAGTGTCCCGATACCAGCAGGTAAGATCTTCATCAGATCCCAATAGCTGTTGGTGCAGACAAGAGAAACATTGCAATAAATGTAGATGAGCTTGCTTTCCCCATGTTGAGCATGATTTATTATTTTTTTTTAACTGAAAAAAAAAGTGAGTTTTGATATTCACTTGGCTCATAACAGGTCTTCCAAATTGTCTAGCCATTTAAGCATCTTCATTTTGTCAAGTTTTCAGTCTCTATCTGAGCAGTCCAATGGAGAAGTGAAACTCTAACATGCAGCAGAATTGAGCCTTTATGAGAAACCTTGTTTTTCCCCCTTGGACCCTTGTGGACCCACAAGGCACTGTTCTAGCCAGTGTTGCCCTTGAAGCACAGATGAGCCATGCAGCTTCTTGTTCTGTGCATAGCCATCTCAATTTCCCACTATTTTTTAAAGGTTTTATTCAGCAGTCTGAAACATTGTCCCGCATAAAGAACTGCAGATTGTTTTGGAAAAAACCCCAAAACTATGATCTTTAACTTCAGATACCAAACAATTAACTTCCTAAACCTAAGGTGTGGTGTGTTTTTGGAAGCTTAGTATTTTAGCATAGTTCTTGCTGTCTCATAGTTCCAGTTCAAACTGCCTGTAGACTGTAACTTGTTGAGTGGAGGAAGGAGTATTTAGATACTGTTTGTGTTCTGTAGAAACTGAATTATAAGAAGTATAGTTATAGCTGTAAAATGCAAAAGTACTCAAGTGGGCAAATGGATGCTCTTAAAGAAAAGCTGCCTTGTTTGAAGACTTAATAGCTTTTTGTATGTACAGGATCAGTTGGTGAAAGAAGATAATATAGACGCAGTAGGTAAAAAGCTTCAAGAATACCATGCTCAGTATCAGGAAAAGAGCAAAGAGTATGACAAACTGTATGAAGAATATACCAGAACATCACAGGTTGGTTCTGCTTCAGATGTTTGTAGAATCTGTTTCTTCTTGTTTAAAAAGTAAAGAAAATAATTTTAACTTGTTATGGCTAATAAGGGAAGTCTGAGGTCAGAAAATACATGGAAACAACTTAGAAAATTGTGGAACAGAGAATGTAGTTTCAAAGGTGATGGACACTGTGAATATTACTTTTTGCTGATAGTTCTAGAGGTATGATATGGGGGCAAGGAAGGAGGAGGAGTTGAGCTTCCTAAATAAGGCAGAGCAGTGGAGAAGGCCATCCCCTACAAGCTATGCACTGCACACTGAGTATTTCCAGCTGCTCTGTGCTGCAGTGAGAATTGTAGAGAGGTTTGTCCATTTTTTTTTATGAAATCATGTTCAAATCAGATACCAGATATTATGCATTAAGGAAGTGTGAACACAGTATTTGGACTGCTTCTTGTAAAATAAGATAGTTCATATATGAGGAGGAGGTTTGCTGGCAGTCTTCCTGAAAACTAAGATGGAAAATATGACTAAAAATACATTTAAGGGGTTTGCAGCCTAATAGAGAGCACCATGTGGGGGTGGGGGGTAGACTTACAGGGAATAAGTCTTTCCTGTACTTCCCTGAATCTACTCAGACATTCAACTAAATTTAAAACTGATTAATCACATTTTAATTTGTAGGGGGAAAAAAGTTCATCCTAGTCAAGTCAGGGAACATAATTGAGTCTTGCATTGTCTTCTGTATCACGAGCAAATGATGAAGGACTCTTTTCTCACATAGGAAATTCAGATGAAGAGGACTGCAATTGAAGCATTTAATGAAACCATTAAGATATTTGAGGAGCAGTGCCACTCACAGGAGCGATACAGCAAGGAATACATTGAGAGGTTTCGTAGGGAGGGGAATGACAAAGAGATTGAACGGTGAGCTCTCAAGTCCTGTCTGTTTGCTTACAGGGAAGAATCGACATTGACACTCCCATGAAATTCTCTTAGATAGGATTGCATCACATAAACCGCTTTGTAAACTCAGTATTTTCTCTAAGACCTTTGTCTGTATTGTCTGAACCCTCAGTGAAACTCTCTTCTATCAGGGAATTGCATTGTAGATAGAACAGGTGGGAAATCCCTTGATTATTTTCTCTCTTCAGTAAATCAAGATACTGTGATGAGTACCAGGAAATAATAGTTGCATTTGCCTATCTCACATCTATTTGGACTTTGTCAAAATACAATTCAGGAAAATCTTTTCTTGTAAACTGCAAAATTATCTGCAGTTTTTCAGATATGAGATCTGGTAAATCTCATATTCCAAAGTCAGTTTTAGTGATTTTCAAAGAAGATCAGTATTTAATTGGCACTACTTGGTAGTGGATAGTGGTTATTTAACAGAAATTCAGTAAGGGCCTCATCTGAAATTTCCCTTCTGTGAAGATAATAGAATAAAAGGCTGTATCTGGGCCTTTGAAGAAACACCAGGTATAATGCCTAGCTTGATACAGTGCTTTATGAATCAT
Source organism: Calypte anna (assembly GCF_003957555.1). Taxonomy (NCBI): domain Eukaryota; kingdom Metazoa; phylum Chordata; class Aves; order Apodiformes; family Trochilidae; genus Calypte; species Calypte anna. Next base: position 21,837,529 of record NC_044254.1, on the reverse strand, counting down.
GGTAAGGTAACCTTAAGGATGTTTTTAGACTGAAAAGTTACCTGTAAGAATCTCACTATGTGACTGTGGTATTTCGTTTTGACTAAAGAAGAATTAACAGGGGAAGTTTGTTCTTTTCCTAAATTTCACCAAACCCACAAACTAATACTAAATGATGATGCAGACAGTGTAAATTCCCAGTAGCTCTTGACCAGTAATTGAAGTTTGCATTCAAAATCTTGCTCATACTGATACCTGTGGTAAGAATGTGGAACTGATAGGCCAAAAAATGAATTTGACAGAGAAAGAGGAACTTGTCCTAACTTGCCCTCCTAGAGATAATTTGCTTCTGCATCTCTGCCAGGAGAAAATGTAAACTGAAGGTTCAAACTATGCAAAAGAGTAGTAAGCTTTCTGGCAAGAGGTCTTTTTTGGCACTCTTACAGTAATTCTCATGTTGAGATGAGGTCAAAGGGAGGAGCTGCTGGTACAGTAGTTCTTGTGATACTCCTGTGTAAAGTGCTACTGGTAAGGTTCAGTCCTTCTAGACTGGTTTGACCTCACATCTCAAATATTACACTTGTTTGCAGGATAATGATGAACTATGAAAAATTAAAATCCCGTCTGGGTGAGATCCATGATAGTAAAATGCGCCTGGAACAAGATTTGAAGAAACAAGCTCTGGACAACAGGGAGACTGATAAGAAAATGAATAGCATCAAGCCTGACCTAATTCAGCTTCGCAAAATCAGAGATCAGTATCTGGTGTAAGTAAGCCTGACCTGTACTTTAGAATAGTGTCTCTGATGAACCTGATTAATGAGCATTTCCATCAGGATAATGTGAATTTAATCTTCTTTTCATAACCAAAGTTCTGTGAGTTCTAAGGTACAGCATCCTGCCATGGGACATCTGAATAATTGCTTGGCCTCTTCATGACTTTCTTACTTGAAGAGCCTGCCACAACTATGTGCACAGTCTTTAACTCCAGTAAATAGAACATTTAATACAAACGAGTTATCACCAAAGCCTGTGCCTGCTGTGAGTACTTTTTGTGCAGGGTGTGGCAGATGTTGCTGGTGCCCACCCTTGATTTCACTGACACCCCTGTTACCCAGCTGGGCTGGACTCTAGCAGAAGACAGAGTGGAACACACTATCTCAGAAGGTGATATTAGGAGGGTAGAAGGTGACAGTGGCATTTGATTTTCCCAAGAGGCACAGGCAGATGACACACTTTGTATTCTGCCTTCTTTCTGGACTGCACTGTGCAGTCTCTACCCTCCTGTTTCTCCATTTGAGAGACTTTTTCTTACTGTGTACAGTGAAGGATGCATCTCAGAAGATGATGCAAGGAAACACTCTTATGGAGTCTATGATCTTTCTACTGAAGGACAAACTAAATTTCTGGCTGTTTCTTTGTGGTACCTTGTGTTTGAGCTTCACCTGGCTCAGTAAGAAAACATGTACATACACTGAAGTAATGTATCAATGCTCTCTTCTTCTGGCAGATGGCTCAATCACAAAGGGGTGAGACAGAAGCGAATAAACGACTGGCTGGGAATCAAAAATGAAAATATTGATGAGTAAGTGTCATTATACATATGATTTTACTGAGGAGAGTTCCATTAAGTGTTTTCTCATGTGGGGATTGGTAACACCAAGCCCTAGTTTCTTGTAAAGGACTGTAGAAAAAGGGATAAATTTTCTGAGGGAACTGTACACCATAAGAGGCAGCTGCTGAAACATTTAGGATTTAACAAAGTTGGAACAATTAAGTTCCAAGTTGAAGCCTTTAATATATGTCCATTAGGAACCTGACCTCCCAGTGTGGATATGTTCTGGTATTTCTTCGAATTACTTCTGAAAAAGAAATCACTCTTAAATCCTTTACTGACCAGGGGTTGAGTTAGCAAACTTATTCTCTCTTTCAGCACATATTTTGTGAATGAAGAAGATGAAAACCTGCCACATCATGATGAAAAAACTTGGTTTGTCGGGGATCTCAACCGTATCCAAGCAGAAGACTTGCTCTGTGGGAAACCTGATGGAGCATTTTTAATTCGAGAGAGCAGCAAGAAAGGATGTTATGCTTGTTCTGTGGTGTAAGTCTGTTTTCCTTTTTGTTCTAACTGCTCAGTTCATAAATATCTATCCCAGGTCTTCGTTTTGGAGAACACAAGCCAGGCTTATCCTAGGCCTACCCATTTCAATGTGTTTGCAGGAAGCATAGCATGGTATAAAGCTTTGATGAGAACATGTGCTTTAAATGTGCAATAACTGTAATTCTAGCAATCTCTTCAGTCACCACAGTAGCTAGTATAAAATTCTCAAGTATCCCAACTTGAAGCACCACAGTCATAAGTAAATTAAGGCCAAATTCTCCCATATTCTTCCCTGGCAAGGAACACATGGGAAGAAGAAAAACAGGGCTGCAAAACGATAACATTCTCATATTTAGATTTGGCCAACCCTGGGTGCTTTTTCTTGTATGTTTAAGATAATAGTGATGCTTCAGAGGAAACATTATTTGTGAGCAGCTGTTCTTATGACAGTCACACAGCCTTGCATTGATTTCTTGTGTTTCACTTCATTTTATGGTGATGTAATGGAGGTCAGAAATACTTCTGATTCCATTATCTAAAAATCCTTCAGGCCTATTCTGGAGTGCAAAATGGCTTTCACTGATTCATTTCACATGAGGTTAATTGCTTCTGAAAGCAAGTACAAGAAGTGAATATCTGAAGGTGTATCACCTCAAAGTAACTCAAGATTGTAGCATCTGCCATGTTCAAGACATTGTCACAGTCACTGGAGTGATTGGTTCATCAGATACTTGCACTTGGTTGGTCTCCTACCATAGGCCAGCAAAGTGGTGGCAAAATGGAATCTGCTCCTACACGTGACTTGGATTGCAATAGGTTCCAGTGCAGGGATTACACAGTGCTCCATCTTTCTGGCAGCTAAGTTTTTCTAGCAGCTTTGGAAATGCTGTGTTGCAGTAACTGCTTGCCAAGTTAGGGACTCAGTCACTATGACTCCAGATAATGAACTAACTTGAACCCAAGCCATGCTTAACATTAAAAAAATTGCACACTGAAGGTTACTGCTGCATTTCACAAAATACTCTGTACATCCCAAGAATTTGTAGGTTTTGGCTTCTTTGCTTAGGGGAAAGGTTTCCAGACAAGTTGAGCACAAAATCTTAGATGATATCAGGTACTTATCTTCTTGGTTAAGCTCTTGATTTTTTTTTTTTCTCCTAAGAAACAATTGGAGAGCAATGCAGTAGGGAATTGAACTTCTGGGATAGAAGAGGCCTCTTCTGTGGATTATGCAGGAGTGTTTAATCATGTGCCCTGAAGCACTGTTTCTTCACAGACTATGTTAATCTCCTCTACTTGCATCTACTGGGTCCTCCATTATGTAATTTAGTGACTGGCAGGGTTGCTGCATTGGTTAATTGTTAATAGGCTGCCACTTTGGGTTTGTCCTTTGATGTTAAACTCACCTGTTTCCTTTCCTTGCAGAGCTGATGGAGAAGTGAAACACTGTGTGATCTACAGCACTCCAAGAGGTTACGGGTTTGCAGAACCATATAACCTGTACAGCACACTTAAGGATTTGGTTCTTCATTACCAGCAGACATCCCTTGTCCAACACAACGATTCCCTAAATGTCAGGCTTGCTTATCCTGTCTACGCACAGATGCCCCCCTCTCTCTGCAGATAAATTTTGGGGAGAAGGAAAGTGTTGGCTATCTTGGATTCTTTTCTACAATTTTTATTAGAACTTGGAGGGCATTCTTTCTCCTTAGACTGCTTGTTTTGCACAAGAAGTGATTCTGTGAATGTGAATCAAAAAGAGGCCTAGCAGCAACAAGATGACAACTTGGGTGTAGGTGTCCTGGTGCTACCTTAAAAGCTCAGCTGTGCTTTTACACTGATACTTTTGTTTCCTTATGAGGGGAAAAAACTCAACACAATACATACAAAATTAATGGAAGCAAAACATCGATTTATGGAGAATTTTTTGCCAGGCACCTTCAGTGGAACTTGTAGTTGGATTTTGTTTTCTCTTGTTCTTGTAGAGACAATTTGAAGCCTCTGCTGGAGGCCTCAGTAATGTCTTTCAGTCTTAAGCTCCCAAGAAACTAGGGAGGGAAACTCTACCACAGCAATTCTTCTCTGTTAATTTTAGCAGCTTCACTGCGATTCAGCCAAACTTCCAAAAGAGGGCTTGTCTTGAGGTAGCATGGAATTTGGTGAGAGAAGACCAAAGGAATTATGGGAAAGCTTCAGGTTTTATTTAAATGGAAAAATGCTTGTAAAGAAACGTTGCTTTATTTTTTGCCAACAGTAACAAAGTTTTGGTTTCAATGGCACTACAGGTCTTCACTCAAAGGAAACATTTATAACCAAATTGAACACACCAAAACTTTGTTCATTGCTAGATTGAGCACTTATGGGGAAGGTTGCATTAGCATCTGCACATACTTTCTACACCAAAACTTGAAACAAATAAAAGGAAAAGCTAAACATTTGTGTGGCTTCAAAACACTAAATTCGTTTGACCTGATATAATTCCTCACTCTCCTCTTTCTTCACCTCCCTTCCTCCCATTCCTAAGCTTGGGATTCTGTTTTCAATTGTTGATGATACTGTGCTTCAGAATGTAAACTAGAATGAAGCTTGCACTCACCTGTTGTAGTTCTCTTGCTGAACAATGACAGGCTCTTTTAACACTTGATTTTGGTATAGAAGAGGCTTCTGGATGGCTTATTGTACCAAATTCTCTCATGTGGTCTAGTCCTTTCCAGTTGTATAGAAATGAGCATGCTAATTATAGATCTCCTCTGGCTCGTTTTTTATAAGCTAGGTTCTGAACCCTCACACCACTGCAGCCAAGCAAGATTTTACACTGGTGTAATCTAAATTCCCCTGTAGTTATTTTGGACATGATGTAAAACACACGAAAGGAGCTGTACTCCTCAGTTATTGTATGTCTGGTACCATCCTTTGGCAAGGGCTGCTGTCAAATCCTGGAGTGGGTAGTCCTGGGCTTTGTCAAGTATAGCAATCATCCAATAAATCCCCTCCCTGGAAAGTATACAAAGTAGCTTATTTCCATTCCTTAAGCTTCTAAAATGAAAAAGAGCTAAATCTGGCAAACTCAACCACTTGGCATCAAAGCACAACTGGCAAAGTAATTGTTCAGCGTGCAACCTTGAAAGTTACTTTTGTTCCTGTTACTGGAAGCAGTTCCTTTGCAATGCACCCATTGTGCAGGACAGGAAGCAGACAGTCATGCAGGTCTGAGAACCCTCTAGACCTGTTTCTGACCCTGGGGTTTATTGCCTAGTCAAATGGTGGGGTTTTTTTTCCTATAATACCTAGGCAGTAATGCAAGGCTTGTCAATTTCTGATGTTTACACTAAAAGTATTATTTCGCTTGAATGTCATGAATTTGCAAGCAGGGAAGTGAAAAGGCTGGAGCATGACAGCTGTTGCAGGAAGGGGAGTCTGGTTGCCTGGCATGCCTGTGAGATGTTTTATTTTGCACTAATGACCCTGACACATCCCAGGTGCTTTCTAGTCAGCCAGAATGTAATCTTTAGGCAAAGAATTCTGTAGATGACACACTTTTCTAATTAAATGAAACACTACAAAGCTTAGCTAAACCTAGGTGAGAGAATTTGTGCAAGCTGCTCTGTCAGAGTCACCCACATCTGCTCGTGTGTCTCTTCTGTCCAGCTTCCCCAAGAAAAGGAAAAGCAAGATGTAGCCTTTGCTCTTAGGGAAAATCTCAAATGAATTCTTCAGTGGTATATGGACGTGGAAAAATTTCTTTTTAAAGTAACTTGCCCTACTGCTTGGATAATCTGCAGTTCTAATCTGGTAACTGTAAAGCTGTCATTCTCACACCTCTTGTCCATCTGACATTCCCTTGGTGCTGGGCTGGGTCCAAATGCCCAATGAGAGAAATCAGTTAAGACACAAAAGATAGCCAGGTGCCTCATGCCTGTGCCAGAGAAGTGTCTGCTTGTTTTCTCCTCCTTTGTGATATTGCTGAACTCTCCTCTGTCCACAGTGTTAATGCCAGAGGCTGATGGGTTATGTATTTCTGATCCCTGTTTTTGAGATAGGGACAACCTGGCTGAAGTGTTTCCCATCTGAGCTGGTTTTAGATAGGGCTCAGTTTTGTTTTAAACAAACGCAGGTCTCCTTTCAGGGTCATAAATCCTGGCACACCCTCTCAGCACTGACAGCAGCGGGATAGCAAAGCGGGACTGTCTGAAGTTTCCCAGTTGTGGAATCTGACTGATCCTGTGAGGTCTTGGTCCAGGCTCCAGCCCTGGCTCTGCCAAGGTAAATACAGTGTAATTCCATTGGCGTCTCTGAAGGTAGCTTGGCTTTAGAGTGGTGTGAGTGAGTTGGGATTCTGGCCCCTTGCTCTCCGAGATCTCTTCGCTGATCTCAGGTGTGATGTATTTGCTGTGAGTGATGCACTCGGAGCCAATAAGCCATCTTGAAGCCATCTTTGAACTCCTGCTTTGCCAAACCTTCAGATCAGGGCTGTGGGCAGGCTCTGCCCATGTGTTTGGCTCCGTTATCCTCAGCAGTCTCTCTGAGGCCGTGTTTTGCCACCGTCTCTCTTTGTGTTTGGTTTAGGGACCTGAGTCCTGGCTGCTATTATTGCTCCCCTTTGACTCTCACATGCCATTGCACAGATTCTTTTTGCATCCATTTTGCACTTGTAGGACAAATGAAAATGGGTATAAAATTGACTGACCTCACAGGGTGAGGGCTTAGTCCTACTGTGCTCAGCCTGATTCTTTTTGCTCAGTAGCGTTGGACCTGTGAGGAAACTTGTGGTGCCCAGGAGCTGGTCTACACTTGCACAACTGAGAAATCAGAAATGGGACTGTGAGATGTAGGATTATACCCTAGTCCAAAAAGCAGCTGTTAAGCCTAAAACAAATACAGGAAAAGTGAACATAAAGACAAAGGAACTCAAGTTCATTTAAAACAGTAAGATGTGAGAAGGTTTTAGTTTCAGGAGTCAAAATATCAGGAGGAAAGAGGGGGAAATAGTGTCACTGTTGTAGCAGCCATCTGTTATCAGACTGCAGTTAGAGGAGTACTGATCTCATTGACCCATATTGTATTAAATATGTATGTAGAGTTAAATAACTTTTGCACAGTGTTAAACGGGGGTGGGGGTGTTGAAACTCAAATATGCACAGTTTCTTCTAATCTGTTTTGAAGTATATTTGCAGGGAACAGGGGTGATTCAGTATTTTGTATTTGTATGGATGGAAATCAGGTCTTCTTCCACAGTTGCCATTGGCCCCATTGCATCAGCTACGAGTGCCATGTTTTTGAAGTTAGTAAGTTTTAAATCTTTTCACACTAGTTTCTATATTGATTACAAGTAATATCTTAGAATGGGAAGAACCAATCTAAAAGCAGAGGGATGTCCTGACAGACACTTCACTGACATGTGAAGGGAACAGTATGTGATCCATCCCTTTCTGATACTGGAGTGCTCTAGATTTGGGTGTTGTATTTTGTTGGGCTTTTTTAATTCTGTGAGAAGCAGTGCAACTGTGTTGGTTATTGCAATCTACAGTTATATCCAGTCCAGTCCTCTGTCTTATGCCAAAAATAAAATGCTCTTTCCACACCCATCTCTCTTGATGTGGCAGATGGTAAAGAAGTTTTCCATTTAATATGATGGGCCTGATTCTTTTCTCACTGACACAAGTGTAAGCAAGACTTCCCCAACTGAAAAACACGACAGGAAAAGAGCTTGTATTTAATCATACCTGAATTCAAGTCACAGCAGGGCAAAAATCAGTTTGCCCTTTGCAAAGCCAGGCAACTGTAATGGGAACTGTGGAAATGAACATGGACATTAGTGGTGTTTTGGGTAGGACAGGGAAAGAGGAGAGTCTTGGTTGCCCCAAATCCGGGGCTCTCTGCAGGCTTGGGTGGCACCAGGTCCATAACTGAATGCTGTGGCTGTTTAAAACAGCAGAATTGCTATAGGAGTGTCACATCTTAAGTTTGGAAAAGCCCCTTATTTGGTACTTGAACAATCTCACTTCTGTTTTTGAATGTCTGTTTAATTTTAATTTTTTTTTTACACCAACAGGGAATAAAAATCTGAAATGTTAGTGAGTCTTGTATGCTTGCTGCATTGTGCAGACATGAAACAGGTACTGCTTGTGGATTGGGAGGGGTAAGGGACAGGTTCAAAATGAAGTTTCACAAAGCACTATGATGGGTTGGGGGTTGTTTTGTTTAGATCATGTTTAATAGCAGATTTTGTTACATGTAAGTTTCTTTATGTTGATTTGCAGTCTCTACCTTTGGAACAGTTAAATCAAAATAGCATTGCCTAGGAGCAAAGATGCTGTGAGGGGAGGGGGATCAGGCTTGCTCAAATTCAGTATTCAAAGCAAATTGCTTTAAAGAGGAAGGGTCAGTATCCTAAAGCATCCCTGTGATTGCAGTTTGATGAAGCAGTAGACAGACCCTGATGTGGGACCTGCACCTTGCACCATGAAAAAAAGAGTTGATGCCAGAGCAGACCCTTCCCTTTGGAATAATTGGTTGTTTTCTCCTTAAATGTCTGTGCAAGCAGATAGTTAGGATATTAATAGTTCTTAAGGAGTGGCTCCTCGTTCTGTATTGGAAGGGAACTTTGCTGATCCTGTCGTTTCCCTCGGCACAACATGTGCAGCCAGGAGAAGGGAACCAAGTTACTAGCCCAAATAAACATGGGCCTGTTCGTTAAGCAGCTTGGCTAGTGAAGTACTGCAGGAGGAGTAGCTTTGGATGGGGTCAGACGAAGTGTGTCCAACATTTTTGTGAATCTTGCACTCTGTGGGCAGAAATACTTTCCACCAAATGGGGAGGGGGGAAAATAGTCTCTCTGGAAATCTTTTCAGCTCCTTCCTGTTTGTTTGAAGGGGCAGATAGGGAGCTTTAAGTCATTAACCATTTAGATGAGGACAGTGCTTGAAGTGATGGTCTTTGGGGCTGGCTCCATACAATTAATGCAGAATTGACTTTTTGGGTTTTTATTGCTATTGACCTAGATTTGCCATATTTTATGACTAGACTCACCATTTGTTCTAAAATTTGCCTTTTAAAAAAATGTAATACGAGCTTCAGAGAGGAAAAAAAAAAAAGTAAAAACGAGCCCTTACCGATAGAAAAAAACCCCCACCTCATTGATCAACCCATATTACTGAAAACAGTTTTAATTTGAGGCCCCCCCTCCACCACCTTCCTTTGGCATTCTGTGAGATGGGCCTTGGCACACGAGAGGGCTGAGGTTTCCCCCTGCATTAGGCAGCACTGTGCCCATGCACTTGCCAAGTGCTTATAGTGAGGGGCTCGGGAGCATTGGGAAAAATTATGGCATCCAAAGAGAAAAATAGTGTCACTGGGTGAATATCACCCCCTGGCACCAGTCTCGTGTCCTCAGGGGAGCTGTAGGATGCTGGTGCCAGCCCTGAGCTGGTCTCTGTCAGGTGTGGTGGGGGTTTGTGTTCGGTCAGCTGGCTGGGGTTTTGGTCTGTTTTGGTTTTGTGAGTGAATTCTACATCCAGCAGAGATATGTTTGATGAAACCTGTTAATTTTGTATATCTGGCTGTTTATTGCACCATGGGATTGTAATGGTCTGCAACATCTGTGTGTGAGTGTGGATGTGTGTATATGTACTGTATGTATATAGATATATGTAAAATATATTCACGTACACATTTATATGCATTAGCTGTAAGTGGCACTGCCCCTTAAGAATAAAAACAAAAGTCACTGTTAGCACATTCTGCCACGCGTTTAGGCAGAGTTGGTTTGGGGTTTTTTCTTTTTTGTCAAATGAAAAGGAGTTTATTGTGTTCATCTTGCGTATGTGCTTCTGAAATGCTAAACTCTGGATTTTCTTGGGGTGTTACTACTTTATTTGTAAACCGAATTGAATTGGGATGTTATTTACTCTGGGACAAAGTACTCAACTTTGTCAGACCAAGGCTTAGCAAAAGGAACCCTCTTGCTCTCCTGCGAGGAGCAGTGACCATTTGCACGTTTCAGTAGACCCCCAGACCTCCTGTCCAGAGCTGATGTGCAATGGGTGGTGTTGGTACATGTCCCTTTGTGAGTGGACTCTTTGTATAAGGTGTGGTTCAATGTAAAGCATGAGTGGGTGTTTGATCTTGTATCGAGGGCTGAAATAACAGCACACTCCTTTGTACAACTTTTGCATTAATGTTTCTGCTTTTCTTTGACTTCTATTTTCTTTAAGGGAAACTGCATCTGTTAAGAACCTGCTTCTCCAGAAGCTATCGAATTATTTTGTTTTCCAGGTGAATTCCAGCATGTAACTTTGGTACTCCTGTTTGTTACTTGTGTAAAACCTGTTCTTCTGTCGTTTATGGTGTAGTCAAAAAAAAAAAAAAAAAAAAAAAAGAAAAAAAAAAGGAATTAATGTAGTTTAACTTTTAAAAAAAAGAAACAAACTGCTTCATAAGGAAACCAATTGTATGTTAGTGTTTTCAGACAAGTCATCCTGTAGTTTCTAGCTCAGTAATGCAACACTGTACTTGTCACCAGGTGTGTTACAATTTTGCTGTACTTTCTTTTACTAGATGGTTGGGCTTTTAAATCCCAGACACTAAGCATCCTGGGCCTACTTGCTCTAGATCAAAAAAAAAAAAAAAATGCAATAAAAAATTGCAATAAAGCACATCGACATGTAATGTTTTAGAAGGATGTACTGACAGCTGTTTCTAATAAATTCAGAACTGCAGCGTGGTCAGGCTGTCACGGTGTTAGTTGTGTTTGTGTCTCCCAGCTGAGGCCGTGAGCATCATCTTTTACAGGGGCTTTAAAAAAAAAAGGCTCACCAAGGTCCAAATCACTCTCAGCTGGAGTTGAAGCAGCCAGGCCCCAAAATCCTCTTGGGACTGAAACAGTGGAGGAATACACGTAGTACACGTGCACTCCTTAATGGAGCCTTTCCTCCATTCTTTTTACAGCGTCTTTAGAGAGAGCAGGAGCCATCAGCAATGTTCCTGCACGCCTCATTGCTTCCTCTGCCATCAGGGAAAACCAGGATGGTTTGGTGACGCCACTCCTGGTGCCAGGGGAAGAGGAGAGGCTGCGGCACTCCAGCAGCTTTCTGAAAGACCCAGCTCAGCAGGAGTGATTGTCTTAGATCCTTTGCAGGAGTTTAGGAAATGGCCATTTGGTTTCCAAGTTCCTTCATGAGCAGCAGGCACTGGGGCCACTGAGAAATCCGTGAGTTTTCAGGTGCTATTGCTGTGCTCTTCCACTTCCATCACAGGCATAGCAGAAGGGCCCATGGTCCAGGCACTGCTGCATCCTGGAATTTATCCAGTCTGGAAACCCCCCCTGTCTCCACTGTAGGCACTGGGGTTGGGGATTACCACAGCAAACACCTCTCCCTATGCCTGCCTTGTGTTTTCCCTTCAAGGGCTCAGAAGCTGCTGGGGAGATGCCCAAGTCACACGGGGCAGGAAGGCAGCCCGAGGATGGCCACCCAAAGGGCTTGAGCAAGCTTGAGGGCAAGCCTCAAGAGGATTGCCAGGGCAAACCTGGGGGTTTCACCCCTCAGACCTGGGAGACAGATGGGATGTGGCAGAAGCATCCTTGGAAAACAAGGGCAGGGGCAGAACTGGTTTGTTCACAGTTCAGCCAGCCAGGCTTGCAAATGGCTCAGTGTTTTTGCAACCCAATGAGTCGACGTTTTTGCAGGCTGCTGAGCAATGTTTTTCCAAGGGGCCAATTGACAGCTCAAAAGAAAAATGCTGCACCAGCATTTTCTCACATTGCTGACTAAGCCTTTTTGGCCACTGAGTCAGCATTCCCTCCATTGCCTGAGCCCCGGGCCTCCCCACCAGCCCACAGGGAGCACCAAAAAGACAGAAACGTCCTTGGTCATGGTGGGGGGCACCCATGTAGACCCCAGGGCCTGCTTGGGCATCCAGCTTTCTACCCAGCAAGGAGAAAGAACTCTGAGGTCAGGTCCCCTCTGCCAGCCACGTGGCTGCAGGGCTGGGGCCCAGAACTGGAGGGATGCATCTGGCCCAGCAGCAGCACCCAGGGGCAGCAGGAGCCTGAGGGATCCTCCTGAGGGATGAGCCATGGGTGCTGTGGGCCCGCGTCTGCTGCCTTGGCACTCCCAGGCACTTGAGCAGGAGAAGAATGAAGGGAAAACTGAAAAACTCTGCAAGGTGCTCCTGCGGACTGTTGGTTTCTTGTTTTTTTTTAAATTATTGTTATTTTCAATGTGTTTCTTTTCAATTTAAGGCTAATGAGGTAGAATTGCAGGAAAGATGTAAGTCACTAATTGGTGAATCATTTTTCGAGGCTTTGCCAGACGGGTCATTTCGTTATGAAAACATTACAGCCAGGAGCCAGCATAGGAAATTTCCAAATGGCCCTGGTAGCTGGATGGAAAGAAAAACACCTCCCAGCTCAGATGTCTTCTCAGAGTAAGGGCAGATCCCCAGGATTTTTCCATCCTTGGCAATGCCACAGAGCTTCCTGCAAGTCCCCTGAGTTCCACCCCAAGTCACACATAAGGACCCTCCCCAGGAGCACACCATGGCCTGGCAGCTCCTGGGCATGGCACTGCAGGGCAAGGCTCTGAAATGGATGGACAAGCACTCCTGGGATGCTTTCACCCGATTCTTATTCCCCCAGGGCATGAGAGGGTTGAAGTTGGAAATTTCTGGGGGGGTGAGGATCTTTTCCATGGGAAAAAAAAAAAATCTCTAAAAAAGCCAGAAAAAAAAATCATCTCCAAAAGCCAGTCCTTTTCCAGCCAAAATGCAAGGCATCATGGTTTGGTTCAGATCATCAAGGTTTGATTCAAAAACTAGGGGCTTGTTGCAGCAACCAAACCACTCCACTTCTCCTCCTTGGTTTCAGCTCTCTAATTAGACTTATTTTAGGCTAATAATCAGTTTAATAGACACTGTTGCTGCTGGGTGCAGGGACCACCAGCCATAACTCAAAGTACCATAGACACATCAATGAACAAGTGTCAAAGCAGTTCAAGTGAGTTGGGCTCTTCAAGACATTCAAAAGAGTAGGGGGTTCCCTATGGAAATCATGAGGGATGTAGTGACCCATCTCCTCCTTCCCATTCCAATGTGCATGGCTGGTGCATGGCACCCAGCAGGCTCCCCTGCCATGAAGGCAGCAGCTGAGCATGGAAATGCAGCCAAGGGAGGTTTCTTCTCACACCAGGCACCCCCATGAGCAGGGGCTGGTGGGTAGAAAGGTACCCAAGAAGGAGGGTGCAGTCTACATCCCCTGGGAGAACAACCTGGTTGAGTCCTGGGAAGACATGGGGCACATGGAGGAGTTTGCCCTGGCCATGAGCCTCAGGTCCTCCCAGCAAGACCTCAGATGCAGCATTGGCCTCCCTGGAACATCAAGTCCAAATTTGGAATAGGGTCCAGCACATTTCAAGTGAACTGGTACATGAAGTTTGGTCACAGACCCAGAATCAGCATTTCATGGGAAATCTCATCGTTCCACTCATTGAGTTGCATCAAAATAGGAGCAAATTGGTAAAATATAAAATTTTACTCTGGACAGTACTTTCATGGGCAAAAATACCACCAGTACAACAGGTCAGGCTCAGGTGGCACAGTACCACACCAGCGTTAGCCTTTCTCTACCAATATGGTCCAAATGCCCAGGAGGGTTTGAAGGATGGAGGCTTCACTCTGGCTGAGGGAAGCCACCTCACTGGTTGCTATTTTCTCCCTGAATTTCCATCAAAGCTGCAGTTTCTGATGGAAAAATTCTCCCTTGGGAAATTGAGCTGTCTTTTGTGAAGTGTTGGGAAGGGGACACGATGCCAGGGCACCTTCTGCATGGTGGCTTTGTGCTCCCTGGGGCAGAGGACATAGCAGAGCAGGGAAGGAAAGCTGCAAAGCATCAGCCTCGGCTGCTGCCCACCTTCCTGTCCCTGAATCCATGCTCCTGGGAAACATCTCAGCCATGACCTCCTGGCCTCTCTGTCTCAGACTGAACACTGGCTTGCACACCATGGACCAAAGCTCAATCTCAGCTTCCCCAGGAGCTCCTCCATGCAGCTATCTACCACCGGAGTCCCTCCTGCTCCTGGAGCCCATCCCCATCCCCATTCCTGCTGGACCCCAGCTGAAGGACAGAGCCTTGAACCAAGAGGAGGAACGCAGGCAGCTCACACCCATCTGGCTCTGCTGGAAGCCATGATGCAACCCAGAGCAATCCAGGGGCTGGTTCCCAAAAAAGGGATAAGTGGCAGGAAGAGGCACATTAACTATTGCAGGGCCCTGGGGGCAACTCAAGGCATGTCCTGAGGTGAAGCATCTTGGGCAGACTGGGATGCCAGGAGGGCAGGGGCCAGGATGTGTCCTCCCAATCCAGAGGTGCTAAGAAAGTGGCAGATAAACCACTCCCCTGGCTCCCCCATGAGTCCTGGAAGAGATCCTTGGGTTTTCTGGGCTGCTGTCACAGGTCTCTGCCCAGGCGAGCCACTCGCTAGCAACAAACCTGCATCAAGCACTGGAGTGTGTCCCAAACCTTTTCCTTTTCCTCCCACTTTCAAGGGAAGGGGCTGGATGGGTGCACTGGGAGCAGAACCATCCCATCCGCCTCGGGCAGGTGCTGTGCATGCTCCTGCAGCCACTCTGCCAAAGGAAACACAAACATCCTACCCAAAGAAAGAACTTTTCATCAGCAACACAGGTTCCCATTTTTGCACAGGGCTGGTCTGTTCTGGGCAGCTTTCCCCACCGCACCCCCGGCTGAGCCGGACCCGGCAGAGCTTTCCGGGCTGGGCTCTGGCCAGAGCTGCCCCTCCCACCCCAGGTTAGATCCACCAGAAGTGGTTAATGTGGCTACGTCCAAAATCTGGAAAGATTTTAAACTGGACTGATGTGAGACACGAGGGAGTTAAAGGGCCTTCGAGACTCTTGTCCTCAGGGTGGGAGGGGACCTTGGGGATGTGGAGCCAGGGGCTTGCGGGGCCTGAAGGATGTAGGAGCTGGGGATGTAGATCCAAGGAATGTGGGACCTGGGGATGTGAGAGCTTGGGCATTTGGGTCCAAGGGACTGGCATGTGGGGATCTGGAACCTGGAGAATACAGGACACTTCTTAATTCTGGGAAGGGGAATTTGCCAAACCTGGTTGTCCCCAGTCCTGCAGAGATGATGAGCTCCTGTACCTAGAAGCAGCTCTTTGGAGGGAAATTCCAGTTTCGTGGAGCAGTGCAGCTTATGGAATAGTCCAACACAACAAAAATAGCTGAGAGAGGGGGAAAAAAGTTAATAAAATAGTGTGTAACTTTGGTTTGAAGTTTGGGAAGATGTGAGAAAAGACAGGAATTAGGGTGGAAGGGGTGGCGAGCAGGAGCAGAAGGGCACTTGGACACACATCACTCATGGAATAAATAGCTCCGGGTGTTGTGTACCTGCCCTCGGCCGTGGATGGGCGGGGGGAGGAGCAGCAGAGGTTCCTCACCCCCCTTTTCTGTGCCCGGCAAAGCTCTGCCGCTGAGCCTCAGCCTCCCGGTCCCGCCAGCCCCGCACCTGCCCGAGGCGGGCGGTCCCGGAGCGAAGTCCGTGGGGCAAACGGGAGAGCGAGGCCCGGGAACAAAGGCTCCTTTCACTGCGGCGGCTTGGCCAAAGGAACCGGGAATATTTCTGTCCCAGGGCTTCCGAACGGCATCTAGCTTTGATCCCGGCCCTGGGGTGGGTTGCTGGGGTTGTTTGGTTTTTGGTTTGGGGTTTTGGTTTTTTTTTCCTTCTCAGTGTGGTTTTTGTTGGTTTTCTTTTTTTCCCATCCTACTTCAAGGAGTAATTTCTGTGAGTGTTTTGTAATTTCTAGGATAAATTTCTTGCTGCTCGTGCTGGGAGCAAGGTGCAAGTGATGCACAGCCCCTTCAACCATCATGGCTTTCCCCACCACAGGGAGACTTCTGCCAGGGATTTTGGGTGCATCACCGGCGTGTGGCTCCTAGAGGCCCCCTGAGAACATGGCACCTCCCCCATCCACGCCCAAGGAGCCTCCCAAGGGAGAGAAACATCTCTCCTGGGGGCTCACTCAAGCTGCAGATATCCATCACCGTCATTCTCAGCTTGGAGGTTGGTTTCTGAACCCATCTGATAAATTTCAGCCTCCCTCAGGGTGGGAAACCCAAAGAGCCCCCCGGCTGCACACCCTTCCCCCGAACCGTGCCCCTTCCTGGGGACCTGGGAGCTTGCGCCCTCCAGTGGCTCTTTGGACCCCCCCAAGGCAATGAAAGAGAGCATCTTCCTCCTGACCTGTCCCCAAAACTTCTGGATTTCCAACCAGTTTCTCTGTCACTTGTCCAAAACCCATTCCCCACCCCAACTGCAGAGGGAGGGACAGGCACCCTCAGCCCAGCCAAAGCCTTGCCCAGCCCCAGGCTGTCTCCTGCAGAACAGGGGACAGTCCCCGTGACATGGGGTGACAGGACACCCCTGGCAGGGCCGGCAGGCTGTGTCTCCCCTGCCTGCTGACCATGTCCCAAATATTTTTAGGCAGTAGGGAAAGCACTTTCATTGCCACCAACCTCTGGACACAGTGATGGGAGGAGATGGATGAGATGGAGAAATGGAGTCAGCCCTGTGAGGCCACTGCTGCCCTGTGAGCCAGTGGCCAAGGGAATAAAACCACTTCCCTCCTCTTCCTCCTCCTCCCCCTTCAGCCTTGCCAGCTGCCTTCTGATGGATGTTGCCTTTGGACAGAACTCTCTTGCAACCCAGCTGCCAAAGAAACTCTGCAGTGAGGCCTGTGAGCCCAAGGGCCATCTGGAATCCATCCCCAGCTGCACACAGGGACCTTGGCCAACCCCTGGCTCTGCCACTGCATCCCCAAGCATCCTCAGGCACATCCCTGCAGCCCTCCCTGCTCTTCACCTATGAGCCTCGACAATATTTGGGGCTCGCACCCTCTCCCTGAGTAGCATGTGCCCCATCCAACAACCAGACTCCAAAGAAGTATCATTCCCCTGGACACACAGATGCAGTGCCTGCTCAAAATGTTCCTCCCATTCATCCCTCAGGCTGCCTGCAGTCCCCATCAGGGAAAGTGACTCCTGGAGCTTCACCAGCCCCTGTCTGGAGCATCCCCAGAGACCTAGGGCACCTGTGGCAGAATCTTCCCAGGAGATAAGCAACAGGAATCCATTTGTTATTGAAGTCACTAGTGAGCAGATGAAGGAGAAGATGCCCAGGGGTGGCACAGTGGCAAATCTGGGAATGGAAATTGCCAAAAGCACATTTTCATCTTATTTTGACCTCCATCAAAGTGGATGTGTATGTCAGAGGATGGGGACAGGGAGGACATGGGGTTTTAATGCCACCCTGCTTGCAGGAGATGTCCATGCTGTTTTTCTTGGGGACTGAGTGAAACTGTTCAGACATCCTTGATGGAGGCAGCAGTGGGTGAGCAGGAGTCAGGGATGGGGAGTGCCAGCCTCACTTCAGGTGTCTGCCTGTAAAGCCAAAAATGGCAGCTGAGAGTCTGGGAAAGGCACTGCCCCAGCACCAGAGCTGGACGGGAGCAGGGTTGGGTTCTGCAGGACCATGGAATGAAGCCCCAGCAGCTGCTCAGCTTTGGGCTTGCACCAGGACAACACTACATGTGGATGGCAATCCCTGGAAGCTGTCTCCCAGCTTTGGGAATGCTGCTCCTGCAGGTATTATTCCCCTTCTGTAACGTCCATCTTTTCAGGGCCCAGGATCCATCCTTTCCCTGTAGGAAGCAAAGGCACATCTCAAGGCTCTGCTCCATACCCTCAGGCTCACATTCCCTTCAAAGCTACTCCTCCCCTTCCTTCTCTCTCCATCAGCAATGGGGAAGGAATGCCTCAGCCTCAACCCTTCCCCAGAGCCACCTCAGCCACTTTACAGAAACACCAGAACCAGCACAATCTTTTCAGATGTTGCCACAAACAAGCAGTGCCCAAAACCATGGGAGAGTGAAGTCCTGAAGCAACCAAGGACTGAGGGCAACCTAACAGCCCCAGATGCTCTCCAAGCAAAAGGCACCTGAGCAGGGGCAGGCACTGGTTCCCAGTTTGGCAGGTGGCACCTAGAGCTGGAATGAGCAGCAGCCACAGCACCCAGCAGCTGGAAAGGGCAGGGGCTTCACAGCTGGCACCAGCCCTGGGCTCATTTTCGTGCTTCCCCCCTGCTCCTGCACAGGAAAACACAAAACTCCCATTTCTCACCAGGCAGGGTTACCTCCTGGGAGGCAAGTGGGGGAAAGGACTGTGTGAAATTTTATATTCTGTCTGGAAAACTTCCTGCTTGACAAAGTGGTTCCTGCAGAGCTGCACAGGGGTGAGCATCAGCACCATGGTCTGAGGTGCCACGTGTCCCACCAAGAGCCCAGGTAAACATCTGCAGCAGATGTGGGGCTCTGTGCTCCCCCCAGCACAGCTCCCTTCTCCATCCCAGCCCAGCAGCCCCAGGGGTCCTGCATCCAGCACAGAATTCCAATGGGACCACACTGCTAAGGGGAAACTGAGGCAGGGAGCGAGGGGAGCTGCAGGCTCTCCAGGAAGATGTGCAGCCCCCCTGGTTGAGTTTAAGGTGTCACAATCCAGCCCCAGGGAGACCACAAGCACAGTAGGGAAATGGATGTTGCAGAAAAGAGCCAGTTTAGAGAGTTAGAGCCTGGCTGGGTCCCAGGGACTGAGCTCAGATGAGATTAAAGGCAGCGAGCTGGGCTCCTTCAGCGGGAGAAGTAACCCTCTGCTGCCAGTGACCAGGGAGGGCCACACCTTTCCCAGAGACCTTCTTTCTCCTCCAGGATTAACTGTGGTTGCCAGAGTAAAGCCCAGACTGATTCCCAGCTCAGTGAGATGTGTGATGACAGCTGCAGGGGTGGTTTGGTCATACCCTTTGAAGGATGGCCAAGGAAACCCCTCCAGGCTGCTGCCCCCTCACTGCACTGCCTGAAAAGCCCCCCCAGGAGACAGCTTTGGGGGGAATCTGGCCTTTTAGCAAAACGAAAGGGCTGGCTGACAACCAGGGAGGAGTCACCAGATCCATGAGTTTAATTCATCCTTTCCTGCATCCCTCCAGGCACACAGTGCTCTTGCAAAGGAGCAAAACAGAAATATACACAGAATCACTGAATCCTAGAATCATAGAATGGTTTAGATTGGAAGGGACCTTAAATATGATCTAGTTCCAACCCCTCTGCCATGGCCAGGGACACCTACCACTAAACCAGGGTGCCAAAAGCCCCATCCAGCCTGGCACTGAGCATTTCCAGGGAGGGGGCAGCCATAGCACCTCTGGGCAATCTGTCCCAGTATCTCACCACCCTCACAGCAATTAATTTATTCCTACTCTCTAACCTATATGCCCATACATATGTATCTGTATGGATCAGAACTGCAAGAGGATGTTGACAGCAGCAACCAGAGCCGTGGTACAATTCAGGCTTCCACCCAATTGCTGCCCTGAGGGACCACAGAGCCCCATGAAGCTGCAATAGGTTAAATATTTCCTGACCCCACTGCCCCGGGGAAGCACTGAGGAGATAGGCCCTCCCTGGCCAGTGACATGGAAGAGCATCCCACAGCCAGAGAAGTTCCCAGCCTAAGGAAAGCACAGACCAGAGAGGAGAGAGGCAGGAGGGATGAGCTGCACGGGCATATAAAGCATCTTGGGGTGCTCCTGCCCCAGGAAATCCCTCTCCTTGGCACACAGCACCCATTCCCTGTCCTGCACATCTCAGGACCAAGGGGACCGATGCTCCCTCCCCCACTGCCGACTCCTTCTGTGCCGATTCATCCCGCACATCCCGTAGCCCCCAGCACTGCCAGGCCCAGATTAGGGCCAGAGGGAATAATCCAGCCAGAGGCCAGGATGCTGCTGTGCCCGGGGGAGGCTGCTCGGGGGAGCCCTCTGACGTGGGCACAGCTTTGTGGGATTAGTGGGCAGTGGGACGTGACTGCGAGGCAGTCGCCTGGTGCTAATTAAAGCAGGGATATATTTAGGCACCCAGTTATCCCCCACGTTTCACTTATTTTTAGCTCCCAGGCTGCCAAGCCCCTCTGGCACAGGGGGAAGGGCACAGCCATGGAGAAGGATGCATCCAACATCAAGGGCTGGAAAGACAGGGGGACCACAGCCCCCTGCCCTGGGTGCCAGAGGGAAATCTCCATCCCCACTGGTTCCAAAGGAGGAGGGAGGATTTTTTTTAACCCTCAAGAAAGGCAGAAAAAAGGCTCTCAGGGAGCAATAGGAGCATCCCTGCCCTGGATCCATCCACATCCCTCTGTGACCACCCTGACACTCCCACCCAGGATCAAAACCAGCTTTTTGGCATCACCCAGCACAGGAGCATGGCCCCAGCATGGGGCTGAGCCCCATGTCCCTGTGGGCCAACACCAGGTGGGGAGCCTTAGGTTTTAAATACACTGGAAAGAGGAGGAAAGCAGCAGGTAGGACAGAGCCCAACACCCCCCCAGTCCTGTGTCCTCCTGAGCCAGAACAGCCAGATAGTCCCCTTTGTTTCCCCCTTTGCTCATTCCCAAAAGGGCTCTGGGATCTGGAATTTTTGGTTTGGTGTGGACTTCCCCCCTCACACCTCCCCTTTTCCACTGTGAATCATTGATCAGGTCACTGCTACGCTTTCCCCCCCTCCCCACAAGCCTGCTGGCTGCCCTGCTTCCCTTCTGGAGCACATGGTGAGGGGGATATGGGTGGGGAGAGTAAATCAAAATAACGGGATAATTAACAACTCATAGAGTTCAAACCCAGCAGAAAGCTGAGCAGCTCTGGGAAGAGCCTTTCCAGCAGCTGGGAAGTCACACCCAGGAGAGTTTTGCAGGGGGTGTTTCAGGGCAGGGCAGGCAAACATAAAGAGGTGACAGCAAGTGAGCCTCTCCCTTCTCCAAAGGGCTGCTGGGTGGGTGATGCTGGCAGTCCTGCCAGCCCAGTTCCCATCTGCTCCCTGCCTTTTCCCCCCAAAGGTCAGCCCTGGGTGAAGCTGAAGGGGAGGTAGGGGGTGTCTGTTATAGGGCAGAACCCTGGAACACAGCCACAGCCCTTGCTGTGAGCCAAGCACAAGGACCAATGTGACCCCACACCCCCAGGGCTTGTCACCAGCTCCAGGGTCCAAAGCTTCCATGAGGTTCCCAACCATCAGGGAGCTGAGCAGCATCCAGGGCTGGGGCCAAGTTCCTCCTTAGGTGGTCCATTGGGTAAAGCCTCTCCCAGAGCAGCAAGGCTGGGCAAGTCAGATTATCACTCAATAAAATTCAGCTGGGGAAAAAACAAACAAACAAAATAAAATAATAATAAACCAACCACAATTTGTTTATTTATTTAAATCCTTTGACTCCAGGGGCAGGCACCCTGAGCATTCCAACCTGAGGAGAGCAGCCAGGGCTGCGTGGGGCCATGGGCTCCCATCACCTGGGCCACAGCTTGCCCTGCTTCCCTGCTGCCCATCAGAATTATCCAGCCTGCTTGAGCAGGTTTACGATAATCATCAAATAACTGGTTCATTGACAATATGTCAGGCTGAGAAGACTGACTGAGCCCTCGTTTGCTGATTGCTAATTAGCTTAACATTCCTAATCCCTCATTAGCGACTATGAAGTAAGCTCTGAAATATGAGGTCAGCCCTAATCAGCGTTTAAAATATAAAGCCCCCTGGCATGTGATGGAGGCTGGAGAGAGGGGGGCTGCTGCAGGTCAGCCCTGATGGCTTCCATGGTCAGGGAGGCTGAGTGAGGCAGAGCCAGATGTGAAGGGCTATGGAGCTGTGGAAATCTGCACATCACGCCACACACAGACACTGGGTGCACATCCCAGCTCCACAATTGGAGCAGGCGGTGGCATTTGGGGTGAAGACACATGAGATGCCTCAGGTTCTTCTCAAAACCCATTTCCTGCTGTGCCTGGCAGGATCTCACCCTCAGGGCTCGAAGCATCCTCTGCTGCATCAAAACCTCTCACTGCATCCAGGATTTCCCAGCTGGGAAGCTCCAGAGAGGTCCCATGGAAGGAGGACACGACCCTCCTGTTCCCAAGGACAAGTAGCTGGAGGGACAAGGGAGCAATGAGCCAACGTAAACGCCCCCAGCAATCAGCACAACATCCCTGCCCCGGGGATCCCTGGAGGGGAGGGAGGGGTTGGGTTTTAATGGGATTTAGGGTGGGTTTAAATCCTGGTGAGCGGGATGTGTCCAAGTGGGAACGACAAGTCCAGGGTGACATCCCTGGGACAAATTCCAGGCAAAAGCACCCTTAGACAGGGCTGACCTGACCCCACTCCCTGCTGCTTTGGAGAGGCCATGGGTCACCAGCTGCTCGGGACACTACCACACGCCATCCCCACTGGCTGTCCCTCAGCCCCACGGGGTTTGGGCAGGGGTTTTGTGCCACACAGCCCTGGTTCGGTCCCACTGCCCTGCCTCAACCCTGCCTCCTCAACCCCCTGCCTGCAGAGTCAGTGGAGGTCCCAATCCCTTGCACAAATCCCCAAAGCCTCTTTCTGTTCCTGCTTTTTTCTGTGCCATTTCCTGGAGAGACAGACACTCCACCACTTGTGAGTTGTGTCCTCCCTCCCTCTCCCCGAGCCCATGGGCTGTGGCTGCCTCTTGGCACTGGGGACAAACCAGCCCCCAGGCTGCAAAGCCCACAGGGTCTGGGGGCCTGGAGCTGGAGCTGCTGCTGCTGCTTACAGGGCAGCCCAAGATGTGCAGGCAGTGGCTGCAAGGGGACAGGGACAGCCCCATGGCTGCAGGACATGGGCGGCCACCAACTCCTCTGAGCCAGGAAAAGCCGGAGGAGGAGGCCAGTCCCCAGGATGGAGACAAAGCCCTGAGAGAGCCCAGTTCTGACAGTAAAAGTCCCAATTTGAAGCAAAGTGAAATGCGCTGAACTTTTTTTGTTGCAGGCAAAGGCAGAGCAAATACTCTCGTACCACTGCCAGGCAGGATGTGGCACCACCTGCCCGGTAACAGCTTTCAAGGTCCAGACAGCACCGCTCCCGAACCGAGAGGCTGCGAGCTGGGGCACTGCAGAGTTGCGATCCGCCCCCCGGGCACCGGGACATCGCCAGCATCCTCGGCAGCAGGGAATGGGGCTGAGCCAAACCTCCAGACACGAGCATCCTGCCCCAGGTCTGTATCTCCAAGGGCAGGAATAATGCCTTTCCACATGGTGAGGTTACACCCGCCAGTGCTGATAGGGCTGGGTTTGGGTGCTGTTTTACCAAGAGGCTGAGTAAGTAGGTGCACAAGACGGCTACAACAGGTCCTGCTGCCTCATGCTCTTTGGATTATCCAAGCCAATGCTGTAGCTGAGCTGCTGGTAGCTGTTGCCCTTTGGATTTTTTTTGTGCATGTAATTAATTCATGCAGCAGCTTTGTGTTCAGTGGTGCTGAGTCCCAGTTCCCTCCTTGCCTTACTGTTTTCTTCTGTTGCTCCTAAGTTTCATGTTCTATACATTTGCACTCCTGCCCATTAGGACCCTGCATTAGGCAGGAAGACAGGACACCATGTATTAAGGGGCTCTTGGTGAAGGATGGTAAATTCTGGGCTTCAGCTGCAGAGTGTAAAGCATTGGCTTATCCATACACCCAAACACAACAGGTAACCCAGAGAGAAGCCCCATCCCTGGAAACATTCAAGGTCAGGTTATACAGGGCCCTGAGCAACCTGATCTAGCTGAAGATCCCCCTGCACATTGAAGTGGGATTGGACTAGATGACCTTTACAAGTCTCTTCCAACCCAAATCATTCTATGATCTGGCCCATGGAGCTGAAAATCCCAGACAGGCAGGCAGGTTGATCTCTGATACCCTCAATACCCAGATACTCCAAAAGCTTTTCTGCCCCGGCAAGCAGCTGGTTGGGACAGCAGGGCTGCAGCCACAGCCACTCCCAGCACTGCAGGAGAGCAAGGGGAGACCAAACAAGAAACACACATGAGTCTGCATTTATGTTAAAAAAAAAAAAAATTATTTATTTTGGAGGAGGATTTGAACATCAAACATGCAGGTACAACATGAATAAAAATTATTGCACCGCTATTATGTGGCAATTGTTCAAGTTTCTAAAAACACAGAAATTCCACACTTTCTCTTATCTAGCTAAGTGCTGAGTGACACAGCTTGGAAGCTTGGCAGAGCCCAGCTCAGGAGGTGCTCTCACAGCCACCTGGATATGGTAATCGAACACAACGTAAACACACACTTCTGTCAAATCTTCTACTAGAAGTACAGATTTATCCTTCACATCCAGTAAGAGAAAACCAGAGAAAGACTTGATCCTCCCCTCTTCAGAAGAAAAAAAATAAAATAAAAATTTAAAATACTCCAAATCACACCTTAATGCAAGTGTGGCAACCAAAACCACTGGTCACTCCTACCCCTTCCCCAGCAAGCACTCTTTAGTATATTAGCAGCCAAAGGCCTCTGACATTCAGACCCAGGAGTGGCCATTACAATGCTAAAGTCTAATATTTACAATAAATATCATCCATTTCTCTTAGTTTGCAACAGTAAGAGACAAAGGGAAAAATAACACTGAAATGAGGCACGGGGCAGGAATGCACTGTCTGGATGCAGGAGCAGAGAAGCTGCAGAGGCTGGAACCAGCTTGGATGCTGTCATTCCAAACCAGACAAGGACTGGGAGACTAATCCAAGCCAGCACAAGGAAACAGGGAAAACAAAGCAAGAAAGTAACCCATGTAGATGGTCATACGCACAGCTCATTCACCAAACACACACAACTTCCATTTCCCACCTGTCTGACTCAGTGTTATCTACACAGGCCATGTCCTTGGCTTGCTGAATGCTTCACTCAGGCACTGGGCGTCCCGTCCTGCACTGGGAAATGTATTCTCACTCTTCACACACAGCTTTTCCAACATGTCATTCCTCCCTGACACATTTTGCAAGCTTATCTGAGAAGGTATTTAAGCAATTTTTAGCAGAGCAAGGAATGAGCCTTGGTGTATCTACCTGGTGGTTTATTATCACAATTTTTTTCCCCAAACATTTTTGCTAGGGTGCACCACATAAATTTGACGGACGGTGGAACTGGGACGATGGGGCACCTGCTGCACCAAGGGAAACTGCAGGACTGCCCAGGAGCAGGGGATGCTTTCCTGGTAACGCTGCTTGGCTTTGGTTTCCAAAAACCAGGGGGGTTTAAATTGCACTGATAGCTTTACCATAGCTGCAGAAGAGGTAACTAAACACTTACCTGGCCCAGGTTACAAAACCCTCTCAAGAAGGAGGTTGGTTTTCCTGTTAGGTTTTTTTAAACACAGAGCCCATCGTGGATTCCTGGGGAGCACACATGGAATAAGCTCTGTCATGGCAAGAGGGAAACTGGGACCCGTCAGCCAGGGCACAGCCAGGTCAGGCCACATCCTCATGCAGCTCTGGGTATTGATTTCATTTGTAGAGACTTCCATCTCACCAAGGTTAGGTGCTCTTCTCAGGGGATAAGCTTGAGGCTTGTCTTTGCAATTACCACAGACTCAGGATGCTGAATCAATTTTTCACTGTTCCCATCTATTTTATCCTATACCATTCTACCAATTGGACCCTGATTCTCAGCATTTTTTTTCAGCAGATCAACCCACTGGGGAGACAACCAGCCACCTCAAGTACCAGATCCTGCCAGGTCTGTTCCTCACTTGCTATTGCTTCAAATCAGCATAGAATGATGCTCATCAACAAGAGACAGAGATACCCAGGACCCTCACAAGGCAGTGGAAATATTGCAGTTCATAGTTGTAAACCAAGTGTATATGAATTGCCTGTGGATTCCAGGAAAAAAAGCAAAGGGACAGTGCAGCAGGCTCTGCTCTCAATACCATCACAGCAAGATTTAACAACGAGCTATCTGGGAGCATCAAGGCTTTGGTTAGTGTACTAACAACACCCTACATGTTCACACAGACACACAGAGCAAACACTCATTTAAACATGTTAAAAAACAAAGCTCAAACCAAACCAAAACTTGGTCCAGAGATCATATCCAAGCAGCCAAAATCAAGTATATAATGGGCGCAAACAACGACTATAGAGAAAGAAGCAGGGCAGGAGTCCAGAAATTTTTGTGATTTGTAGACCGAGCCGAAACAAAGTTGAAAGAGATGGAGAAAATGTATTCCTGGATGAAAATATATTTGTATTTAGGGGAAGCAAACTGTAGCTTCAAGTCCAGAAAAAGCCAAGACAATGGAGAAGGCAGCGATGTAATGAAATCAGACCAACATGGGCAGGTTTTAGCTTGAAATACTGTTGCATTCTAACAGTAAGCCAGTGAGCAGGATACTAGACCTTGCGGGTGGTCCACAGGGAGATACACTCAGACAAGACTAGAATCAAAGCTGAGCACAATCTGGGACAAATGACAGGTGTGTTCATTGAGAGGAACCTTTAATTGGATGAAGAAATGGCTTACAGTGCTACAGTATCACCACTTGACACATTTATTGGTGTATTATTATTGATCCAATCCTCAGCAAAGAGCACTGTTATCCAGTCAGTCACACTGAAAGCAAAGCAATGTCTAAACCTAAGAGCAAAGAGTAATTTTTTTTTAAATGGAAAGTGACCTCAGCAGAGGAAATGATCTAGCTATCAGAGTTGAAATCTTAAAATATCACATGTGTTTTGAAGTCTGCTTGCAACTTGTCCACAGAACTGGAGGAGTCAGAACTCTTCATAGGCTTTTTGTTTTTAAAACGGGCAGATTCAGAAAACTCAGCAGGTTTCCCAGGCCCCAATTCAGAAATGTTACGGAACACCTTAAAATCCCTACCTATTTAGACTCACCAAGAGAGAGAAAAGTCTCCAAAGGTCATTTATCATTGAGATAACTTTACCCAAGACATACTGGAGAACACATGACTACAAATTTTTCTACTTTAAAACCAACCTACAAGGCACCCCTTTCCTGGGGTCACATATTCTGAGGCAGGACACGCCATGAATTGAAGCCAGAGAAAGGAAGATAAAACACCATTAAAAAACTTTAAAACAGAGGGGAAAGTTGCCAGGTATCCCATAAAGGATAAGTAAAAACAATGTCCCCCCAAACCAGCTTACAGATTGGAGATTTCTCTTTCTGATAATTAAATTGAAAATGTATATTACTCTTTCTGAAAGTTCCACTGAAAAATACTTTGACTGTCTTTAAAGAGAAGACAGGGATCTCTCTCTGTCTGACCCCTCCAGCCAAGTTCCCTGCCTGTGCATCCTCTAAGGATGCAGGACAGTGAACTCACATGGTGACAAAGAGGTCTTTGCTTGTCAAACCAAAGAGGGTTTGCAGTTCCAGAGTAACTTGTGGACAAGGGAGTAGTTTCTCCTTTTCAAAGGACACCAGATTGTAAATTCAAAGAAAAAACTTGAAATTTGTGAATTTCAATGGCATTTCAAAGAGGATGAAAAGCAGAAATTTAAAAGTAAGCTGCCTTTTTTGGTACTCAGAATTTTTGGGATCTCAAATAAATGCAGGATTAGAAGGAAGAGCACAACAGGCCCTAAACTCAGGCAAAATAAAAGGTCTGGAAAGGAAAAAAAAATAATAAAATCAACACACTGTTTCTTAAGCCCTGCTTTAAAGATACCCTGTTCTAAAGAGACCTCAAATGGCAAGCATTACTGTGTACAAAAATAGAATAACAAGGATGAAAAAACACAAAAAACAGTATGAAAAAAACCCTCCCAAAAATAGATGTACACAAGTTCTATTTTATATTAGTGTATATTACAAAATTCAAACATGCAGTCTCTATTTTGAATGTAGAACGCTCTAGTCCATGTGTCCTAGGGATGCTGCTATGTTTTCTTGACAGCACCATCATGTGACAGGGGAAAGTCTTGTATTTTAAACTGATTTCCAACCTCTTTGCTTTTTGCTTGTGCAAGAGTCCCATCTTTACAGGGCCTCGTGCTGCCATCTGGCAGAGGAGAGGCTCTCAGAGCTGCTTGTCCAAGAGCTTGCGACAGCTCTTTCGATGGAGTGATTTTGCAGCTACCTCCCAGCGAGTCAGATGCTTTAGCACTGCACAAAATTGTCTCCTTTTTTGCCACCACGGGACAAGCTGCTTCCCAGATCTTTGCTGAGCTTAAGGACTCTGCACAGGATCCACTCCTCGTGGTCAGGGTTTCTGTGCTGGGTGGTTTGGCTTTCTCTTGACACGCTCCTGTTTGTGAAGCTTCCTGCCTTTTTTGCTTCGAATCCCTCTCTTCTTTACAGGAGGCACCCAAATGGGGGAAATCCTTTCTCTTTTCCACCTCTCCAGAAGCAGACATACCGAGCTTCAGAGGGCCCAGCACACTCTGAGCTAGTGGCACAAGCTGAGTCACAGAGAGAGCTTTTTCAATAGCACCAGGGACGAGGAGCGTGGAGGATCCGGGACCTGCTGGGCTCGTTTTGGTGGTGGTGGAAGCACTCTCTGCCTGGGATGAGCTGGGCTGCTTTTCAGTACCAGGATTTTTTGGGGACATTTCTCTCGCACTTCCAGGAGACAGAAATGAGGTGCTGTGCTGTTCTGGAGGCTGAAGTGTCTCCTTGACATCCTTCTCATTGCGATCTGCAGGGCTTACCAAGAGAGGAGTGCTCACGCTTGCTGTGCACCATGGAGGAGGTGCTAGCAGAGGTTTGGAATCCTGTTTTTTGTGACTGGTTTCTGTTAGTAGAGGGTTTTTCAAGTCAAGCTTAGCACATGAGGCCCCTGAAGGGTCCCCTTGTTCAAGTTCCAAGAGTTTGATAGATGGGCACTGTAAATTTTCTGTGTGGACTATTGTTTTTCGAGTACTTGTAGTTGTCCCTAGGTCTTTGATTGCTTCAGAAGACTTATCTTTTGGACTTAAACACTCAAAAGTTTTGTTTTCTGGCAATTTATGTTCTTTTGCAGTTGTTTCTGATCTTAGGAATGGCTTTTCTGAACTAGCTGATTTTTCTGGAGAAGTTCTCGGGAGGACCTCTGATGGGGAAGGGTGCACAGTGATTTGCAGTGGCTCTGAAACAGGCTTGGCTTGTTGATTGTTTCCCTTCTGCAAATCTTCCATACCTTTTGGATCTTCAGGTAGAAAGGCATCGTCTTCAATACTATCCTTGCTTTCCAATTTAGATGAAAACTTACTATCCTCATTAAAAGAATCTGAGCCTTGGTCTCCACTGTTGAGGGGCTTGTCCAATCTTCTCCCATCCTGACTATCTTCAGAACCATCATCCGTTTCATCCTCAGAAGAATCCACTTCTCTGATGGCCTCTTGCTTTTGCAGAGACTCCCTTCTCTCCACCCTGTCCTGTCGAATAGCACCCAACTTGCGTGAACCTGGCTTCTGCAACATCCCTTTTTCTGCCAGCCCCAGTTTGCCACTCGTCATTTCATTTGCAGATTCTTGTAAGCTCTGGAGGCTCGGATCCCTCTGGAGCATTTCCTTCTTAAACTCAGAGTGAGAAATATCCAAGCTGTGCTTACGTGAGGATGTCAGCTTCTTCTCAGAAGAGGACAGGGAGGCAGCCAGCTTCTCGGCTGACTGCACTCTCTTCAGCAAAGGAGACCTTGGTGGCTCAGCACTTTTGGGGCGAGAAATTTGTCTCACCAGGGGTGGAGAGGAGTGTAGTTTTACTGGAAAAGACTGAATAATACTGGAGCTGCCAACCGAGTGTCCTGGTAAAGGAGATGGGGAGCGCTGTGGTGATGTGGACTGGGGGGTTGGTGAGGGAGTGTGAGCCAGGGGTGACAGAGGGATGTTCCCTGCTGATTTACGCCTCGGGGATCGGTACTGCCTTTGCAGCTTTGGTGCCAGTCCATGCAGAGAGCTGGGTCGGATGTGTCCGGAGCTGGCTGGAGAATTGGGAACACTGGAACTGGGAGAGCTGCTCTGGGAAGAATTGCCACCAACTAAAAAGAGGGGAGAGAGAAAAAAAAAAAAAAGAGAGGAAACAAACAAACAAAAAAAGACTAAGAAGATTAATACATATTTGACCATGAAAAAAGTTATTGAAAAATAACACATGTGAAATCCAGGCAGAATGCCATGCTACCACGAAGCACTGCAGCAATATACCAAGGAAGTATTGCATGGCTTCTGATGGAAAATTCCTATCATTGTCACACAATACCAGAATATAGTAAGAAACACTCTGCTATCAGATGTTTCTTTCAGATAAAACCTCTAAACAGATAGATTATGTGTTTCAATGCTATTCTCAGGAAGACAATCTCTTTATTCCATCAGCTGATTCAATTTTTTTTGTATGACTTTGCCACACTGTTTTGGTTCCTTTTCTCTGAACTAATATAGAAAATATGTCAAACTGCTATAAGAACACTGCAACTTACAAAACACATTTGCATCAAAGCGAAAGGATGCTGTAGTACAGCAAATGCATTCTTAAAAGGAGATATGGATTTTCATTTTTAAATGAATCAATGAAAGAGAATACCTCCATCCTTAAACTAATCGACATCACAGCTGTCATTTTACTTCACAAATAGATCTACCACCTGCTGCTGTGCATTTTACTTCAAAGACTAATCAATAAGCAAAAATCTCCTCCAGGTTGTTTTGGATTTTTGTATGGATGTGGGGTTTTGTCTTGTTTTGTTTATTTTTCTTTTTTCTTTACCTGAGTGTACAGACTCGGGAGTGGATCTGTAACTCTGTGTTGGTGACCGAGGAGAGAGGTTGTGAGTTGGAGATCCTGGCACACTTTCTCCAGAAGACAGAGAGCGGTTTAGTGAAGATAAACTCCGGCTGGTGTGAAGCAGTGATGCCTGTTTAGTGATTTTCCTCAACAAAGAGCTCTTCTTCTTACTGCAGGAGAGCATTCAGAAGTTGTTTACAAGCACAAATTATTTATTTGCCCTATATTGGCATATTCCAGTCAATTTTATTGCACAGTTAAAGAGAAAAAGAAAGCAAAAAGGAAAGAAATAAAGGATGTACCTGATGATGTACACTATCTACAAATTGCTCTGACATGATCTCTCTTACATTATTTTGGCTACCATGTAATTTTCACAGAGAAAGATCAAAACCAACCTTTCTTGACCATCCTTAGTTTTGCTCTTCTTGTTCCTACGAGCCATCTTGGATTTGTAGCTGGCCTTTCGAGCTGGTCCAACTTTGATGGACGTGTTCTCAAATGGTGTGGTGGAGATAGACACTTTATTTCCACTCTGTCAGAAACAGGACACAGAGACCTTGCTTAAAAGGTGGCTACTTAAAGCAGACCTGCAGGCTAAGCAGGTCAGCTGCTAGTTTATTGCTGCCTGCCATTTTGTAATCCTTTGTCAAACTCCATTTCCCCTTTTGCATTTCCACCTATCATCTATTAAGGAATTGCTGAGAGTGAGCCCTCTTTAGTCAGGCTTTCACAAATGATTAGCTCAGACCCCAGCTGGTAGGTAAAGCTTCCCAGAGCAGGGAGAAAAGCATCTGACCTCTCCCACTGAGATCCTAACTGTCTCAATTTAATACTTGTAACACTTGGAAACTTGAACAAACTGATATTCTGTCAGCAATCCTATTCCCAGTGCTCTGACTGATGGCAGATGTGAGTGTATCAGGCATCTATCATGATAAATCTACAACAGAGAGCACGGCTTGCCTTGTCGTAGAAAAAAAGGATATCCCTTGTCTGTTTGCAATCCCAAAGACTTCTGTCTTCTGAAACAGTCCAAAACTTTGAATTTTATTTCCATAAATGGATTCAGCTCAGCAGAGGTATCAAAACGCAAATCATTTAACTGGATAATTTTAAGACCAACCATTACAAAGCTGCTTTTAAATACCACTAGGAATAATCCTTGAGAAAGCAGTATTAAGAGCTAATAACATTAGCACAGCCTAAAGGCAAAATATAAAAGTAATTTGGAAAAATTTTAAGGCATTTGTTTCTTGAAGTGATGTTTAAGGAAAGGTATACTTAAATCTTATTAAGCTTTCTCTCTACTGCTGATAAAAATGTATCTGATGGGTCCTTATTTCTTACAGAAAATTATTTAGAGTTCAGCTTAAATTGCATGCAGACAATTTTGGAGATTTAAGGATCAAGCTAGAGCAATGAGTTTTCACAAAACAAAGGCCAGGTGCTGTGTGCCTATTTCCATTGCAGACAACACCAATCACACACCTACAGCATTTTAAACAAGCTGTCTCATATTTTGCCTACCATCTACTTTCCAAAATTAACAGTGCTGAGTGCCTACCTTCAGAATCAGCTCCACCACTTCTGTGTGCACCAGTCCATGGACTGGTTCCCCGTTGACATGGGTTATCAGATCCCCTTCACGCAGCCCTGCTTCATTTGCTGGACCACCTTCCTCCACGTGCTGGCAACGAGAAGGGGACGACTCACTTGAGAAGAGGAATGTACAAAATTTCTGGCCAGATCAGACTCAAAGCCCAGCTCAACTCTTGCTGCATCAGGGGCATCAAAGAATGGTGAAAGAAACCAGAGACTGGCACAGCCAAGCACAAAAATCTGTGCTCTTCCACTCCTCCCCAAGCACCCTGCCAGTCTTCTCCCAATCCAAGGCAGCCAGCCAGGATGGTTAAGCTGATCAAGAAACCAGCTCCTCCCAAAGCAAAAGGCTTAGCAGACTTCCAAAAATTTTCAGGACTCAGGAATGTTAACTAGATACTCTTAGTTCCCAGACAAGCATTCAATCTTTTTCAATCTCTTTGCCATCCCAAATCCAGTATCCTTCCATGTACATGCTGGAAACCACAAAGGCCAAAAGACATTTAAACAAGACTCTGTGCCGTGGCTTTACCTTTGTTAATCTACTACACATGAGATTTTTTTCCCCATGAATGCGTAGCCTTTCCTCATCACTGTTCAGAAAGTTAAAACTCCTTTACAGTGAGGAGACAAACACACCTGAGAATACTGCAACTCTCCCTCTAGCTTGAAAAGACTACAAATTGGTATCTTGAGAAACTCAGCATTTTTCAAGGAAACCAGAGAGGAGCAAGATAAAAATGCAGCTTCAGATTATTTTTCTAGGTAAATGATGACCAAAGCATACAAAGTTCAAACTGTCTAATGAACATGGAGATACAAGGAAATGAACCCCCTTTACCCCAACTTCATTTTCTCTAACTGCTCAATTCAAACCACTGCTTCAGGGGATGGATCATTCCTAGAAGTCATATACATTAACAAAAAAGGAACACGGAGATCAAGAAGCAGAATTAACAGGAAGAAAGAGTTACAGACATGGAAACCAGACCTTTTAGCACAGCACAAAACTAAGCCAAGAGCTAAATCCCTAGGCAGTATAGCAGCAGCAATGCTTTAGGGCTTATAATCAATTCCAAGCAACTGCTTGGAAAACCCCAGTGGACTGAACTGATGAGAAGCAGGCTATAATCACTAAGAGAGGTCTGAGCAAATTAGCTATGACTGACCCTCGTGCAACAATCCCAATAAAGAAAAAGAGGTTATGCACACAGAAACATGCTTTTAGGGATGTGCTACAGGTGAAAGAAGGTGGATTCATGTAACCAGGGAAGAAAGAAGAAAGGTTGTGGTTCTGTGATGGGATTGAAAACTTCTACAGGTAAACCCCAAAGTGCTGTTATTACCTTATTAATACTTAAAGGGTTTCCCTCACCCCAAAAAGAAAACTTTGGGTCCAAATAGGGAGAGAGAAAACAGAGTGGCAAAACACAATTTATAGAGTTAAATCCCACAGCCCTGGCTAGATGCATTTCTGGCCCCAAGGGTACTCTTTGGAGAAAAACAGAGACATACCCAGACCATGTGATGCACAGTGTAGATATCACTGTCACCCATATAGACGCGAATGGCCCGGAGAGTGAAACCGTATTTCTTTCCAGCCCGATGGATGATGATTGGTGGTTTCAGGTTTGCGATAGCAGGAGAAAAGTCGCGGCTGGGTGAAGAGTCCCTCGAAGATGGGTTGGAGGAGAGAGAATGAGGTGACATTGGACTGGCCAATGGAGAACACGTGTGGTGATCTACAGTGATGACACAAAGGTGGGCAAAAATTAGGAAACCAGGCCTCCAAAAGAGAGAAAATTCTTGTTAGAGAACAGCTAGGAAACCATCTCTACCAGTGCTCTTAAAGGTTGTGGTCTTCGTCAGAGCTGAGTGAAGCAGCTTCAGCAAAGTCATGCTTCCAAATACAAAATTCAGCAGAGTTTCCAAAAAGCACATTTGGAGGTGTGTACTTAACACAGCAGCACTGCTCGCCTAAGATTATGGTTTGCTCACAGTGTTTACTTTGTTTTTCAGGGGTTTATAGCCCATCACAAGCATTCACTCTAGGCACAATTTTGGACACCCCATTTCAAGGTTATGATTTTCCCCTCCCAAAAGATCAGACAGTTTCTACGTCTTAGTGCAAATTACTCGTCAGTGCTGAGATAAATCAAAATCAGCAGGCAATCAGACAACACCTAGGTAGTTTTGCTAGTGGTCTAAATTCACAAGCTACATGAGCTACTGCAGACTTTGCTACTGAAAAACAGCATCACAAGTGTATTTTAGTGAGATTCCCAAACAGGCTGTTGATGGCTGGGCTACCAGATAAACTACATGACTCTATTTGCTAGTGGAACAAAATCCGCTTTTAAAATTATAAAGCAAATACAGAACTCTCATTTTAAAATGAAGCTGGTCAATATGAGTAAAATAAATCAAAGAGTAGGAACATTAAATGCAGATGTGAAAGGTAATCCCTAATCCATTAAGAAACACCTGCCCAACTGCCCATCACATATTTACCTGGCAGAGGAGAAAAGCTCTAGAGGAACCTGTGCTGGGTGATTAAATACACATTTTAGAGACTTTCAGGAGGGACCTTGTAGTTTGAAAAGCAACCAATGCCCAAACCACAAGAAATGAAACGTGCATCACCATGCTGGTGCCAAGAAGCAGCCACATACCTGCCTCCAGCTCCCTGGCTGAGAGGGAGAGGCAGGTACTGCTCTGCCAGCAAGTTCTGCTGGGTTGGCACTCATGGCCCAGCTGCAACCTCCTGCTCCCATACAGGCAGGAACAGGTACGGTCCTGGAAATAGAGCACTGAATTATCCTCTGGAAAAAGGGAAAAGGTCCTTGTAGGGAGAGGTCCTGCTGAACGGGTCTGTCACAGCTCGGCATGGTTGGGCTGTTCCCCAGACATTACCACCTGGCATTAGGAACATTAGGTAAGCTGTTCAGCATTAACCTGCTTTGTGAGTTACTTACACTATGGAATTCTTGAACATCCAATTTCAACCAAGTTACCTGGAGTTACTGAAACTTCCTGGGGTACAAACGCGCCAGACACACACAGTCCCCAAACAACACCATGTGTCACCCAGAAAATAGTACCTTGAGGGTTAAAATCATCCCATCTCTACATACTTCCTCTCTGCACCAATGTCTAGAGACCAGCAAGGAGCCAATTTAAACAGAACTGGGGAAAGAATAGGGCCCAGCTGCCATTTGCAGAAGCTGCAGTCGGACCACACACGCAACACTCCTGGTCTGTGGCAAAGCAGTGTTCATTACCCTGCTGAGCAGTAAATATTAAACCAATTGTAGGAGTTAGATCTCTCCCCTCCTGCCAGCGAGGGCATTATTCCAGGAGAGGGAAAGGGGAGGATCTGTCTGCAGACCTTTTGTTTAGTCCTTGCAGATTCTGACAATGCCTCACCCGGGGC
Organism: Calypte anna; assembly: GCF_003957555.1. Classification (NCBI taxonomy): domain Eukaryota; kingdom Metazoa; phylum Chordata; class Aves; order Apodiformes; family Trochilidae; genus Calypte; species Calypte anna. Next base: position 21,801,791 of record NC_044254.1, on the reverse strand, counting down.
ATTTCTTACCTGAGGGAATCAGGAGAGACAAGGCAGTAGCGGATGCTGATTTAATCACTTTATTGACAGGTCTCGAGGTACGTTTCTCCCCTGATTCCCCAGAGAGCAACCTGTGTCGTGCCCGCCGCACTGCCAAATCGCTGATGGCTTTTGGAGTGGTAAGGTCTGGGCCTTCATTGCTATTACTGCGAGCGCGTGGATCAGAGAAATCTGCAGTGCTCCCAGCTACAGTTTAAATTAAAACAGATTAGAACCACAGGGAATTCCTAACAGTCTATTCCCCTACAGGCAAAATACATTAAATCAAAGTCATGTTTACACGAAGTCCAAGAGTAAATTTTCCTAAGAAGAAACCCCAGGGCTTGAATTTTTATTTACAGAAATGGTGTTATTCTGAATACAGAAAATTAGCAGCTTCTGGTCTGTTGGAAAAGCTTGCTAATGAAATCACATTGCTCAGTAGCAGTTACATGAATCCTAAAGCTGCAGTGCAGTTCTGCAGACAAGCCATTTCAATAGCATCGTTCATAGATGAAAACAGGTTCATGAAAAGTGCTCCATTTTTACAATCAGCAAGAACTGTCAATCTTAAAGGTAAAACTGCCTGTAACAGAAGAACCAGGTTCCGCTGGAGTTGCACATAATAAATTCACTTTAAGAGAATTCTAAGGTATTAAAGTTAGGGAAAGTAAAAATGCGGGTTGCAAAGACAACTCTAATTTGCCCCCTTTTGTGCACCATTCCGATTTAGTCTTCAATTATTTAACCTGCTACAATTATACATAAAATGCAAAATAATCTTGAAAATCAGACTGGGCGCGCAACAACAGCAGATGCTGGGGACTGGGGGTGCTGTACTCAAGCCCTGTGTCTCAGTTCCCCATCTGACATCTTAAAGGGGCACTGTGAAAATAACATTAATTAGAATTTACAAGGTGCTCAGAAATGAAAGTGGTGAACATCACAGCAAGTCCACAAGGGAAATTAATCATTCTGTCTTCAAAAGCAAATTTTAAGCAGCATGCAATAAATAAAGCCTAAGGGCCACGTTTTGAACAATGAGGACAGAACAAAACATTGATCATCGTTATTTAAGTGGGCACCACTGCTCTGAATACTAAGTAAAGCAGGAAGTACCATGAAAATAAAAATTCAAAGCACCATTCCCATAAACCTCAGTAGCAGATGCCAGCTCAACATTTAACAGCCACAGAGTTTCAAATAAGGCTCCCAGACAATGAGGAACTTGGAATTGGAGGCTGTGCATGAAACGGCTGTGATACAGGTTAGAGGAGCACCCTGAGACAGTGACGAGAATGAAATTCTTCTCTTGAAGTCTTCTGCCTCTGACTTAACTTTGCAGGCTGGGGACACTGAAGCAATGGCATCCCTGAATCCCATGTGCTGCATTAAAGATTGCTCTCATGCAGTAGGCTCAGGGGAGCAGACTGCCCAGGGATGTTACATTTTTGTCCACTTCAACTTGTAGATTATCAAATTTGCAATGAAAGGGTTCTTGCAATTTTTAATAACATGTTTCTAAGCTTTCAGTATGAAACTGAGAAACTAAGGTTCCACTATGGCACGGTATCATCCATGTATGTTGTAGCTTCATTTCACCCCTACTCCTTTTCCCATGGTTTAACAGAGTACGTGATGGCAGCACCAGGCCTGTTCTGGGAAGATGAGCCATACAGGGAAATGGGGCGGTTTTGGAGGCAATTTCACAGACTGCATTGCAGAAGAGGAATAATGAGATGTGGGGATCTTTGCCTTTACTAGTCTAGAGGCAAGTTTCCTCCAAGGCATTTTCACCTTCTTCTATCAATCCACCATCACATCTGCCCTTCACCTTGTCCAGCCTTGCTGCCACTCTGACTCCTTGTCCAGTACCCCCTTTCCTCTCCTTTCCATCCTCAATGCATTCACAACTATTTTGCCTGCTTGACCCAGTCTCCTCTGACAACTTGTTTCTTATTTTCTTACCCAACTGTCCTCGTTCTTTAAAGCTACAATCTAGTTCTTCCCCAAATATATCTTCCTTCTCAAAAATTATCTTGCCAACCTTCAATTCAACTGCTCTCTTTCATTAAGCCAAATTTCCTTTTATTTCTCCTTGCTACTTCCCACCATTTCCCAGCTCTGGCTTCCTCTGTACTCAGACACAGGCAGCTTCACCCTCTGCCTTCCATGTGCCCTAGGAAGGGCAGGAGATTGAGACACTCCAGCACTCAGAGCCCAGAACTGCACCACAGCAGCCCAGGGCATCATCACAGCAAAGGTCCCACTCATCCCAGTACTGAAGAATGGCCTCAGGATGGACAAAGCTTCTGAGATCTGGTTTCTAAGACCTGCTCTACTAAATCTATGCTGGTTTTTTAAAGCCTGCAACATGGCTAAATTTTGGGCTATTTTGCTGAGAGAACAAGTGGCATGTCCCTGACACAGACCACACTTTCCTAGCAAATGTCAAGTCTCTCCTCTGAACTAGAACTTTCCAGATAAACAAAACCACAGGAAGTGAGGATCTGTTACTATGACTGCCACCCATATTCCAGTGATCTGTTCTGACTAATGCTCAGTAGGCACCAGTGGTTCTATGTAGGCACAGACTGCATAGGTCTGAAGCATGAGAAGACCTCAAATATTTGAAGTGACAGGACTGAAATATAAGATGTAATTGTGAAGAGATTAAATCACGGATGTTATTTCAAAGACAAGCACAGGCTCAAAACTGTACCAACAAAACTGCTTAGCACAAGACATTCACACCACTCACATCCAAATCCACAGTTTTACAGAATTAATATCTGCAAGATAACACAGCTTTCCTGGGGACCACGACACCACCACACCAAGCACTCACCTGTCACTGTTGAGGCGCTGCTGACGGCTGTGGAGGGGGTGGTGGGCCCAGCATCACCTTCAAGCTGCAGCTCTTGCTCCAGAGGCTGTTCTGGAATGGGGACTGGTAACCCCTCCCGTGACTGCACAGCTGATAAGAGCATCCCCTCAGACTGGGGTCTCTTGAGAACAGTTCCCTCATCCTCAGCAGAGATGGCAAAACGGGGCATATCAAGAAGGCCCGAGCAGCGGCGTCGGACGGTGAGGGGTGGGCTGGAGTCACTCTCTGTGTGTGAGGATTCAGACATGGACAAGCGCTTCCGCAGTCTAAGAGAGAGAGCAAGACAGAGCCCCTCAATTAACTCAGGGGGGATGATGAACTTTAAAGGGTGAAAATAGGCCACAGACTCAATTCACACCTCTAATGCCAATACATGTTGGCTTTAGAACGTATTGTTCTACAATACATGAACATGAAAGAACATGAGAGTTAGGAGCTTGAGCTACAACATTAGGACTTCAAACAGAAAAGATTTGGGGCATCACCTGAGACTAGATTTCCAGTATATTTCATTGTTAAGCTTCTAAGAAAGGAAGGAATAAAACCAGATTCTGGGCATTCATATATTTCACTGACATTTTTATTAGAACACAACTTTTTTTTTTAATATTTGGAACTTTAGAAACTTTGGACTCTCCTAGTAGTTTGACTGATTTGTGACAAATGGCAGAAGTCTGGTAATAGCAGACTGGATTAATTTATGCCTGAGAAAAAAAAATGCTGTTTGTACATCTCCACCATAACTAACCTTTCCACAAATGAAAGCTTTACTGAAAATTATAATCCCCTCAAATTTATTTAAAAGTATGTGCTACTAATTTAGAAGTTAGTACTTAATTAGGTACACTGAAGGACTAGATCACTTCTATACATTCATTTTCACGTATTTATTCCATTCTTCAGGCTTCACCTGCAGCTATATGTCATATGAAGCATCCTTGCCTTAACAGTTGGTCAGAAAGTTTTGGCATAAGTCAGTCTTTCTCACATGTCACGAGAAACCAAAAGATTGAGTTCTACAGAACTTACATTTCAGGAGATCCAATCACCCAGCTGCGGTCTCGACTCTTCAAGCCACCGAGGCTGTCCAGTCGGTCATCTTTTTCTTCACTCAGACTCCGTTTAGTTGGTGGAGGAGTCTTCCTCTCTTCATGGATGGAAAGACGTTCCATGCTGCTGTACACCTGCACATAGCAACAGATACTTCTGTACAGAGAAAACAAACCTTCTCATCAAGGGACACAATCTCTTCTCAAAATGGTGATAATCCCTGAAAGGATGAGCCCAGGAATGTTCTTAGACAAAATGACACAGGTATGACATGTCCCAAGTGTGCCAGGGAGGAATGGGAAAAGGTAAGCTTCACAAACATTCCACATGCTTTTCTGTAACAGCACCCTACACCTGTCCTCTGAAAACAGCCCAGCACACCACAGAAACACAAAGACTTTTTGAAACTACTTCATTTTTTTGTTTTAACAATTTTCAGACCTAAGAGGAGTTATTGCTAAAGCAGGCTCTGCAAGGCTGGCATCTGGATCTTGAAATCTTACTACACAAATTCAATTCAGTGATAGGCATCACGCTCATGACCCCATTTCATTATCACCAGTCTATCAGCATTGCCCCAAGCTTATTTCAGAACAAAAAAGTCCTGCCCTCCTCAAGGAATCAACTATAATGCTGACAGCCTAATGAAAGTGCCTTTCTTGGTTTTACAGCCGTCTTTAAATAATTAAATGATTAAGCAAAAAAATCCATCCTTTAAAACTACATTTGACTGTGGACCTAATTTACACAAGAAGAGATTAATGAAAATAATGTTATTAAAAATTCAGAGCATCAACAAGATAACTATTAATAAATCATATGGCTGAATTGTCAGACAAGAATTTCAAAATATAATGAGCCTTTTATGCCTCCCACATTACAAATGCTGTATAATTTTCCAGGTCTTAAAATAAATTCATTAAAAGTGAACTTTTTCTCTTTGTGGCAAAAACACTGAACCCTAAAGAAAAGCTTCAGTCTTACAGATGAACAATACTCATGGTGAGAAAAGGTGGAAAAAAGAAACCCTTATGTACTCCTGAGAACTTTTTCAAAACCCCAGCTAATCCTCAGATCCAATTTTAAACGTACTTTTGGTGATGCAAATCAGGAGCAACTCCATAAAATAATGGCAACTGTTACTTAAGCCACAGTAGCCTGGCTGAGGACAAAGAATGAACTGGTGTTTCAAAACTGACTTTGGTAATGAAAATCTGGAAAAACTTTAATGAAAAACTAAAATATCTTTTCACAGGCTCTAAGTAAAATTCCTACTCCCATCTCATCAAGAAGAGGGAAATGCAATTAACAGAGCGGGCTGACCTCAAAACATCATTTCTTCTCCCCTCTCCCCCTCCCTGAACACACTTTTTTTTATCCATACTAACAGTGGAGTTGTACTACTTAAAAATGTCCAGAATTCCAGCTTTTTATTTCAGATCACCCATGTAAGAACGAGAGACCTGCACAGACTGAATCCAGAAAGCATGTCTAGAAAGGACCTCCTCAGGGCTTCCCATTCATTTCCCCACCTCAAGCAGAACCAGATATCTTATAACCACTGACATGTTTCTCCAACTTGTTCTTGAAAGCCACCACTGATAGAAACTGTACAAATTCCTCAGGCAACCCATGCCAGTGCTTTATTATTGTTCAATATTGAAAACTTTTCCTTATCATCTACCCTATACTTCCTTTGTGCCCATCATTTCGTATCATTTCTGGGCAGAACAAGAAGACCAATGTACTTCTTTCCTTCTAGTATGCATTTGGAAACATACTAGGTTTTACATTTGGTAGATTTCTAATAATTCTGATTGTTTTCATTTGGACTCTCTTTTACTGTCCATACTTATTTTCAAGAACAGTGCCCAGAACAGGACAGAGTATCCCATCTATCGCCTTCCTACTGCAGATGGAAAGCAGATGGAAAGGATTTCTTCACTTTCCCTGCAGAAAATATTCGTGCTCACCCAGTATGGCAACTGCCTCTTTGCTTCAATAATTTGGCACATCTCACTCACAATGCATTATCTGCCCAGATCTTTCTCTTTGAAATTGTTGCCTTGCCTTTGCTCCTCAGGCTGCATTTGAGACAATGAACACCAGAGGCGTAAACTCCACCTGTGCTCTTACTGCATGGCATCCCTTTGATTTTAGACCATTAATCCAAAATGTCAGAATCAATTTCAATCTAATAGCATCTTGTTACCAACTGGAAGACCCTTTCAGAATGACACTGTTCAAAGCAAATAAGCTTTGGATGCTCCCTATGCCAGCGTCCAACTGTATCACAGGAGAGATCTCTCTGGTACCCTGCATATTAGTAAAACATTAAAAAATACAGAATCCCATTCTTCAATTATTCTTACACTCATCTTCTAATTGGCCACAAACTATCACAAAATAAACAGTTTTTTCTTTCCCTGTGAACAGTAAACACCATGTGACTCCCACATTTCTGCATGATGAAGATCTACCCCATACAAAGTAATGAATATGTGTACCTCTCTAGATTTTTTTCTTTCAAGAAGGCAGCATGTCCTACCTTGCTGAACCTTGGTGAGCATGAGGAAAACTGCCGAATTTCCACATGATCATCATCATTAGTGTCCTCCTCTTCTTCTGAATCCAGGTGTTGGTACCGTTCCGAACGGGCTGTGCACAATACATGGTACATTTCATCAGTGTGGGGAGTGTTAATAACTCACACACCTCAAGCATTCTTGCTTGTGTTCTTACACGAACTTTGAGTGTTTATACATCATGCAGAGTATTTTCCTTACTACTGAAATATACCCTGCCAGTTGTACTCATAGGAACAAGTCCTCTGAGGAGAGGCTGAGGGAACTGGGATTGCTCAATTTGGAAAAAAGGAGGCTGAGAGGAGACCTTACTGCTATCTACACCTATCTGAAAGGAGGTTGTAGTGGGGTGGGTGATGGCCTCTTTTCTCAAGTAAATAAAGACAGGAGTAGAGGAAATGGTCTGAAGTTGCACCAGGGGAGGTTTAGTTATGAGGAGGAATTTCTTTACTGAGAGCTGGGTGTTGGAACGTCTACCCAAGGAGGTGGTGGAGTCACCTCCCTTTGAGGCATTTTGCGACATGCTCTAGTGGGCTTTTTTATTTTTCTTTATTTTATTTTGAGGAAGGAGAGGATGTTGACAGTTGGACACAGTGATCATAGAGGTTTTCACCAACCATGACAATTTTGTGATCCTGTACAATTAGCAGAGAAGAATACCTCCTTCCTATGAATTTATATCAGCATTTATATTATAGTCTAAAAGCAGCTGATACTCAGCAGGTGTCTAATACTACAGAGCCTTCATGATATGGATATTTCTTCCCTATGGCAAACAATGATATGAAAGGAAACACAGAATCAATTCACTGTCCCAATTTCCAATAAACAGCTTTATGATTGCACGAAGTCTGCCCTGCATACATCCATACCAGCCCTCTTTAAAAAATAAAAATATTTACCCCCAAAAAAATACTCCTTCTCCTCCTACAACTAGAAAAAGGATTAGATTTTGTGAAAGAAAATGGGCAAGCAGCCAATATGCAAAGCTATTTTTTAATGCAAAAATCTAAACTGCCTCCAAAGAGATTTTGTGCTTTGAGATTTGCAGCTCTGGATTTCTAAGCCAGCCACACTGGATTTTGTGGGGCAGCCGTTAATAAGTTTGGCTACAGAAAGCTGATAGCTATACTGAGCCAAATTTGCTGCACTGTATCAGCCAGAAAGCTCCTTTTATAAATTCCAAAATTTTTCTGCATTAGGGTTTATAGCAGCAATGTCAACTCTTATCAATGTCTATGTGAGATATATCCTGACGTGAGAATTCCAGCCTTTTTAAAGGACTCACATCAAAGTCACCCCAATAACCTGCTGAGCATACCTGGGCACTTGGGGAATTTGCCATCATTCCTACATGACAGACCCAGTGATTTGCACCACTGAACATAACATGGTGCTTTTACACACCAGGATCCACTCACAGCTGCTGTGCTGAGCCTCTCCCTACCACTGATCCAATTCAGCAACCAGAGCTCAGGTTTCAATGTCCAATAAGTCCAATTAGTGGTGGGAACCCAACACCTCCTTGCTTTCTGTGTGTATGCTGTACCAGTACAACCTCAGGATGTGCAGAACACACCTCTGCATGGCTTAGCTCAAATTGCTCCCTGCAGCCAGTGCATGGAGATTTCCTAATCTATCTCTCTCTCCACCCAACCCCTAACCTAAAAGCCTCTTCCCCACACTAGGAGAGCACTATCTAAATAGGATCTCAGCTTTTGCAGCGTGGCAGCCAAGAGGGTGGAGGCAGCCATCTCTCTCCCTCCCTTCACCCTGAGGAAAGCTCAGGAGCAGGGCAAAATCATGCTTCATATGGAGTCAGTCCTTGGGAGAAGGATGGAAGAGATTCCATCAAAATAGGACAGAAATTTCCATAGCTCAGGGAACTGAAATAGCCTGGTATTATCCTGTGCTGCAGCTGGAGGGGGGGGGGAAGGACCCCCAACCAGTGATGAGCCCAAGCCCCTTCCACCTGCTCAGGTCCACAGGTCAAATGAGAAAAGCAAGAGAGCAGAGGCTCTAGGGACAGAGGCCTCTCCATCCCTCACATGACACTCCTCCCTTCTCTCCCAGGAGCACCCAACTCTGTCTGGTGCTTATCTGGGAATACCAGGAATCTCTCATAGCACTGATACCATGGCAGTTCACAGACATTTATACACACCAGACAGGCACTTCATATCTCATTAGAGTTAACAATACTAAAATAAGGTGATACATTTGCAGTACATTTAAAGTAACCTAAGTTACTTTAAAACTCTAAAGAATTTTCCCTACATACTTGCCTTCAATGTTTGGGTTTTGTTTGGTTTTTTAAAAGAATAAAATTTATTGGCTGAAAACAGTCACTAGGGAAAAATAATATTGTTCAAAAACTCATGGAAGTTGGATTTAACAAATGCTTTGGAAATACTGTAATAAACCCAGCATAACAGCCACAGCACCCCTCACTGCAGGGCCGTGGCTGGCATCACCACAGGCACCAGTAAAAGGCCAATTCACTTTAGCAGCAGTGTTTTTTCATTTAAAATCCATTTGCCCTCAAAGAAACTTTACTTGGCATTCAACTGAATTTTTTTAAAGGAATTTCCATTGAGCATTTTATTTAATTGCTAACTATGACATATCTGTAACAATTTCAAAAATGAAATACACACAAAAAATATTATGCCATTTAGGCTGAATCTTTAGTCTTACTGTCAAAATAGCTTGTGTCATCCTCAGATTCCAACTGTGGGATAAATTCAGCTTTCTGACGAAGTAATCCATTCCAGTCCAAATCTTTAAAGAACCGATGCTGTTTCACTTCAAAGGCACTACCTGAAAGAAGAATTTGCATAACAAGAAAAATAAACCCTAAAAATATTTAGAGCCTAGGAGAATGTACCTGAATACATTTAAGTCACAAGTTTTCCAGGAATTTTGAGAAACAACTTAACCTTTTACCAAAGTGGTAACACAGGATAAAATCTGAACAAGATTTCCTCCTTCCCACCTCCTCTTTCTGTTTAATGACAACACATGACCAAACTGGCTGGAAGACAACATCTGCTGTTACATTCCACAGCAAGCTGCAGGATTAAGAACTAATTAACATCTTAATTTAAAATCTCCAAACTCTAAATACCATCTTGCTCATAGCTAAATAGACAGTAAACTCAGAAAAGTTCTTACATGTGAGTAGCTCCACTCTCACAAATAAACTCATCCATGTGCTTAAAGAAAGGCAAGAACTGAAAGCATCTTCCTGAATTAGTATCTTTTGTCATAAAGCTCAGAAGCTTGGGTACCCAGAAGGAGAAACTATGGATTATCTCTCTACTAGTATGTGCATTTTTTATCAAATGAAATTAGTATTCATAAAAGCTGTTACTGTCTTTTAAAAAAAGAGAATAGCAGAGGAAAAGAGATAAAAGGCTTGCTGAGTGCCAGTGGCACTATGAGATACCAAGCTGAACAGCAGTCTCAGCATTACAGGTATATAAGAAATTTTTTTAAAAAACTTTAAAAATCAGTCCATCATCTCATTTTACAAGGCAAGAAACTACATTTTTTCCATGACAGCAACATCTTTCAAGTACATAGACTTGAAGTAAAGAACATGTGAAAACCATCTGATATCATTATTAATTCATGATTTTCATCATCCTTGTGTGCATATGTTAAGTCTGCTGGATATATATAGCTTTAAATTGTAACATATTTATGTTTTATTTTATCTTTAAAGTGTAGTTTCCAATTGAAAATCCAAAATTAAATCAAACAAATCAAATCAATGAAGCAGACAACCTGTTTTAAAACAAGAGTTTAGCTAGAGATTATTTATGGTTATTTACTATCAGGAAATGAGAAGTATTGGCTAATAAACTTTAAATCAAAAGATTGACATATACATCTAACTTTTCCAAAAAGATTATCAGACTTAAGCTTTATGTTTGGAGTATTCTACAGTTCAGGCTTCAAGAAACAGAAAAGTTTTCATTTATTTTATTACACCCAGGAGTTCACATCCATGTAGGGGATTAGGCCTCTAGTCAAAGAGAACTTCAAAGAAATCTGATTATACACTATTCAAATGGAGACACAATTCTCAAGCCTTTGATGGAACAGCACAAATTTCAGAAGTTATTTTGCCAAGCTGATGGAGCCCCTTTCTTGTTTTCCAAACATGACAGTAAAATCCATCTGACTCACATACAATCTACACTAATTCTCTGAATTTATCTTACAAGATTCACTGAACCCAGTATAAATTGTTTCCCAGCTCCAGACGAGCATTTTTCAGCATGGGTGGGTGTACATCACTGGCAAAGTAGCTTCTCTTCCTGCTTCTGGCTACTACTTTCCTGTGCACTAGGTTCCTACCTGTTCCCATTCTTTCCAGAGGATTTTGGCGGAGAAGCTTGGAAATGAGGTCCTGAGCATCTGGTGGCAGAGCATCATCACCTTCTGGCCAGGCAATTTCATCTGGGAACAAAAAAAAAACTTGGTGTTTTCTACCAGATTCATAACCAATGTGAATAACCATTCACATTTCTTTACTGTAAAATGCAGTATTCAGGACTGCCCCATAACCATAAATACCTTTAAATCAGCAGCTTGCATACTTAATATAATTCAAGCATTGACATTTTCCAAAATGCATAAAAATTCAGTGTCAGCTAAAGCTGCTGTCAATCCAAGCAGTGCTTGCAGAGAAAAAAAATAGCATTAAGAACTCTATTAATAAAGTATGAAATGGGACTTTGGTGACAATCCATAAACAATGCCACTGACAATGCTGTGGCTCTATCTCATGCCTGCACATTCCATGCTCATTATACTTGGAAGAGAGAGAAAAATCCACAGGTAACAATTTCATGCATCATATTCAGTTCTTTGCTGAATTTAGCTTTTTTCAAAGGACATTTGCCAAATGTGTTAAAAATTTACTGTTTCAGAAAGCATTCCCAAAGGAAATGTTTTTACTGGCATATTCACTGAGAGAAGACAAAGCAATCATTTGTCCAGCTCCAAGCAAGAGACAGGTTTTAAAAAGCCACAAGACATGAGGGTACCAAGTACAAGAGCTTCAAAGTGTTAAGCTTAGAGCTTCCTTTTTATTTCAACTATACAATTACTAATTGACTGACATTTGCACCTACATAACTAAAATCAGACTGAATTAGATGAGTTGGTGGCTGTTCCTTTCATATGCTCCATCATTTAAGTTAAAAGACAGAACAGAAAATACCCAAATAAGTTTCCCCAGTCCCACAAGGATTTGTGTGAATCCCACACCATGCAGGACAGAAATATCCAGCAACATGTTAAGCAGCTCAATAACTTTTGACAGCTGGAATCAGATGGATGCTACACAAAGATAAATATTTTTAAATTAAACCCCATTATTTTATACTGTTTTTCTTTCCTGACTGAACTGTGGATTCCTCGTTATTTTCAAGGTTTTATTTCATGGCACACTCTGAAACTCTTTCAGAACCAGATCAGACACATACCACTGATCACTTGTCCAAACAGCTCTTCAGGTGTGTCCCCAAAGAAAGGAACACAGCCAACCAGAAACTCATACAGGATAATTCCCATGGCCCACCAGTCCACGGGCTTCCCATAGCCCTGGCGCAGGATGACTTCTGGCGCGATGTATTCCGGAGTCCCACAGACCTCAAGTGAAACACACAAGAAAGAAATAAACCTACAAATCACCAAAGTCACATCAGAACTTTTCCCTGTTCCCTCCCTCTCAGAGCTTTACAAGGTAGTTATTAATATTTTGCCACTAACCACTCTACGCTCTGTACCACTTCCACAGGGCAAAAATCTGTATTTAAGGAACACATTATCTGCACAGAAATGCTATGAAATGTTTCTTGTGTGGGTAAGCCAGCTAAGTAGTTCTTTAGTGCAGAAATAGCAAAGCATATGGGAAAAATACATATTCTATGTGTCTAGGTCTGTCTGCATGGTGGATGCCTACTGGCACAGCTATAGCTGTCAGGAACTGAGTTTTGACAAACCTCAAATTTTGACAAATTTGCTAGCAGAATTTGGTGTCACAGATGCAGACTTAGCAGCACAGCATGATTACACACTTCAGCATTTAAACCTGGGAGGTATAGCTGGCACAGACAATGGCTGAGGAAACCACACTGGAAGATCCAGGTTGCCTCAGGATTATGAGCAGCAACAGTAACAAAATAGTTTTTAAAAATGGAACACTGCCAAAGTGCAAGACTTTGATCCTGTAAGCAAAGCAAATTCCTGTTGAAAAAAAAACATTGCAGAGGAAGACAATGCCACAAGATGATAATGAATTATCACTTGCCATAGCTAAAAGAGAAAATTCAGCTGCCACCCTAGGTATTTTCAGAAGACAAGAGTACTTTTAAATTCCAGTACACAAAGCACTGGTGATCCTGCACCCAGAACAGTGCAGTTCCTGCCAACTATGCCCAGGAAATAGCAGCTCAAGGTGAAATAGGTGCATGGAAAAGCTGTTCGTTCATCAAAGGAAAATCTATCTTGTTATCCACAAGAACTCAGCTGGTTAAGCCTTGTAAAGCAAAGGTTAAGGAGAAAAATTACCTTTAGTAAATATCACGGGGATAAAAATCAATGTTTAAGCCATCAGGCAAAATTACACAAAGAAACATACAGGAACTTGTCAGGAACTTTCTAAGCACCAGAAGGGGGAGACCGTGGAACAACGTTACAGCAAAAACTGTGTTACATCCCTAAACCAAATTCTGGTCACACCTGCACTGCTGCCTGGGCCACACTTTCAATATCCTAAACTAAGAGTTGAAATGCATCACTCCAAAACAAGAAGTTGAAATAACAATATGAATTTATACACAAACATGAGAATGGACTTTATCTTTTCCCCCCATTCAACAACACACATCACAGTGATGATGTGGAGTGGGAGTGCTACAAACTTCAATTATATCCCGAGACAGAATCCTGCATCTGATCCCACATCAACAGACAAACTTTTCCAGCTTACCTGCTTGTCCAGGAACTCCCTGGTATCTTTCTCAATGTGTCCTTCATACAGATTAGTTGTAAGACTCATTAACCCAATTTTAGACAGTCCGAAGTCTGTTAGTTTAATGTGACCCATGGAAGTTATCAGGAGACTAGAAGAGAAGCAGCAAAATAACCCAACATTCAAGTAATTGTTTCCCAAAAGCAATTAAAAAAAAAAGAACACAATAATGCTAAGCAAGTTCTCAGCATTATGACTCCATCAAACACCTGGAAGAAAACTGCTATGTAACTGAGTATCACAGAGCTGCCAAGGCTCATAGAAACCAGGCTGCCTTCTGCCATTATTTTATCAGTGTAGCAACAGGTTTGAGATAATATCTGAAGACATTCTTCCCAACTTTTCTCAGTGTCTATCTGGTTTTACAACAGTAGCAAGAGAATAGATAAAAGCTCCTACTTGTCAGATGCCACTGAAGATCTCTACAGTCTCCATACCCCATGTCCTTGTGCCTATGGAGAAAGCCCCTGAAGAAATGGCTCTTTATCTCTTCAGAAGCTGGAGAGAAAGACTTACTTGTCAGGTTTTAGGTCACGATGAACAATCCCATAATTGTGTAGGTATTCCAATGCCAGAACAGTCTCAGCAAAATACATCCTTGCCATATCAACAGGTAGAGCACCAATGTTCTTGAGAAGTGTAGCACAATCACCTCCTAGAAAAAAATTTGCAAATACGGCACAGTGAAACCACAACTATCAGTAAGAAAGAACAGCTACTGGACTGCAAAACCAGATTAAACTTCCCACAGGCAGTTTCTCTCTTGAACCTGTTAGCCTGAATTCTCAAGCTCCCTCTTTACTCTGTCTTGAGCTTCGAACAGATATTAAAATCTTAGGAAAATTGAAATCCAGGTGTGCTGGCCATGTTTGCATAAAAGCCATGCAGATGCCATTTCCAAGTCAGAAGCAAGCCTTGAAGGGAGGGCAATTCATGTCTATTTGTCCTCTCTATAAAAGTCTTTGCTTCCCACCACTGAGATCCATTCTACTTCTGATACACAAGCTTCTTAAAATAGTAAGTAAACACCTCCACAGCTCCTAAATGGGTCCCTACACATGGAGAGGCAGCCACACCTTTAGACATAGTGGTACTCAAGGAATAAAGTCTGTGGGGCCTTTATTAAAGCTTCTTAAGGCACACTAGCCACACATTTCATTTGACTTTCCTGTCTACTTTTAATATTTTTAATACTTTTAATATAAATATTAAATTTTTTTATGTCAACACATCTGTTTTAATTCCAGTAATTTATCTGAAAAAGTATGGATACAATAACTATAAGCTTATTTCTCATAAAGTCTCAGCCAGGCAAGACAGGCATAAGAAATTACTCCTACCCATCAGTGGAAATATGTTGCTTACAGTAAGATACAGTGATAAAATAAAATTCCAAAGAATAAACAAAACAAACAACTACCCCACCAGCATGTATTTTTAAAAAGGCTGCTAAAGAACAAAGACTGTGTTCCTTGCTGACATTTCTTTACTGTCTTGTTCTCACTGTAATGCCAAGCAAATGTGTTATGGATCTAGCCATGCCATCCCATAGGAGAATGGGAGGATCTCTTTCCAGCAAGGACTAGACAGCTCACACAGTCTTCTGACCCCAGCAGTTTTCTACATGTGGCTTTATGTTTCCTCAGCTCCACTGCAATCATGTTGCATTAGTCACAGGGATACACAAATGGAGTATCTCCTTACACTAAACTGTACTAGTGGTAGAATTACTCATCTCTCTGTCTTAGCTCAACCAGTCCAAACACAAGGCAGTCCACTAAAAGGGCATCTCAACCTTCCCTATGACTGCAGGGCTGATCGAGCTCACTTCCCATGAAGAAAAGACAAACAGTACACATATGAGATGATATTCCCATTTATCATGCCCAGAGCAGTGAGTGCACTGATCAGTCTTACACCCAAAATGCACACATCTTAAAAATCACTCAGAAATGTCATCCTTTACACACATACTACACACACACACTACATCCATCCCACCTGAGGCTCCTTTGCAGGTGCAGATAATGACCTTATCACCTTATCCTACCTTCCACATACTCCATAACCATGCACAGGTGGCGCTTGGTCTCAAAGGAGCAGAACATGCTGACC
The DNA here is from genome assembly GCF_003957555.1 of Calypte anna. Taxonomy (NCBI): domain Eukaryota; kingdom Metazoa; phylum Chordata; class Aves; order Apodiformes; family Trochilidae; genus Calypte; species Calypte anna. The sequence continues at coordinate 21,786,088 of NC_044254.1, read as the reverse complement.
ACAAAGGGGTTCTCAGCAAAGGTCAAGATATCTCTCTCCACAAAAGCCTGCTGAATCTGGTTTCTCAAAATCAGGTTCTGCTTGTTGATCTTCTTCATGGCAAAACGCTGACGGGTGGTCTTGTGTCGCACCAAATATACTGCTCTGGAAAAACACATAACAAGAGAAAAAGCTCCATTTTCAGTTCAATCTGCTTTGTTTTCCTTCGGTTTGGTTTTTCAAAAACAGTGATAGTAACTGCTCTGGATGGATCCTGAAGGACCTATCTGTGATTCCATAAAATCCCATCTCAGTGCCAAGCTCCCCTAGACATTTCCTTCCAAAAGCTATGTCCTGAATTAAGCAGCATGTTCATGGACGTGACTAACAAGGAGATATTTCTGGCTCAAATGTCACTCACCTCCTTAAGCATCACTGCAGAGAGGCACAAATTTTTATGACTACAGTCATGATTTCACTTCAAAAAATGTCCAAAATGTATGGAATCAGCATGATTTATTTACAAGCTCCATAAAAGTAATTTGACATGACACTGTTGCCATGGATTTCCTTCACTGAAGTATCCCTTACATTTCTCTCATTTGCAGATAATTAGATTCCTGCACACTAATAATACAGTTTGTAAATAAAATGTTCATCCTGTTTGCCTGCCTAATTGAAATGCTATTTGTTTTCTTTTCTCTGGAGTATATTACATTTAATATAGTATTGTGTCTCACCAGCAATTGATATAAAATACACCTAGGACAGAGACAGATACTAATAACAGCAAACCTGCTACATCTCTTTCCCTTTTCTTCTAAGTTATACATAAATCATGGGACCTGAGCAGAAATGTAACTAAAAAGAAATAAATTCTTCTTGTCTAATACTGTCCCTTCATCATGCTCCATTGTGTCCTCACTGACTAAAAATTATACTTACACTTTTTCCACAGATCACCTTTTGAAAATGAGTTGCAGTTAACTAAGCAGCCAACAAAACACTCAAGCACATGCCCAGGTTTTGCTGTTTTGACTGAGTATCCCTACTGTTCAGTTGCAGACTAACAACTATCACTTGTAAGGATTTGTGAACTGACAAGAGTCAGGAAATGTCTTAAGAATTCTGGATGGGTTTGCATAAGGGGGTTAAAATTTTAACTGACCACTTCATTCTGGATTCTTCAATGGCTAATAAAATCTAGTAGTATTTTTACTGTATTATTTCTCATAGTAGATTCGACCATATGTAATTTTAGCATTTCTTTTAGCATTTCAAGTGCTCATGAACAGTCACATGTAAGATTTATAATCTGGATACATGGAAGAATGGAAAAGTATAAGTACTTCTTCCTCAATGTTCTTGATGTTTCAATGAATCACCAATAATATTTGCAACTGCAGAATTTTACCCTGACTCATTTAGCCTTCAAATAAGCACAAATCACAGGATGTAAGCAGACTAAATGAAAGGGAATACTCAGTGCCTTGATAAGCAACAAAGAAATGGGTGCAAAATAATTTTCTCAGGCTCATGAAGCTTCATCTTTGTTACTATTACTTAGGAAATCTCACAATAAAGTGAGTAACAATCTTTTGCCTGTAGACAATGTTTAGGGAAAGTATTTTTGTAATCTCAAGCTAAGGTTCTAAAGTGTCTATATTTTACCTACCTGCCATAAGGAAATGGTGCAGAAATAGTTACTGGGAAAACAAGCTTGAGGTCTCAGCTAGGAAGGTCTTAGAGAGATGAGGAACACCATATTCTGAAAGCTTTCATGTAGAGCAATTAATTTTTACAAAAGGTCCCTGAGCTGGAAGCTGTGTGTAGGGTCAGTGCCATTTAAATACCTCAGAGCTAGAAACTATGTCCAGGTACAGGGGCTGTTTTCTAAGAAACCCCAAGAACGTGCAAAAAATGGCATTTCCCAGAAGGAATGCAGAAGACATCACAAGTGTGGAATCTCTGTAAGACCCAAGCAAAATTCACTTGTGCTTTAGACCCAAAAAACACCCATTATATGGGCTATATAAACCTTGCTATAGCCCTTTGCTGGGTAGGATAATAACAGTATTTTCTTCTAAAGCAAAGTCTAGAAAGCCTTACCCATAAGCACCATTACTGATGAGTTTTATAGTCTCAAACTCTTCTTCAGATGGAGTTTTCTTTGACTGGACAGAGGCTCCACGGCTCTGGGGAAAGCAACAAATTGTAAACAGGAGCAGGGAAGACTTAATTCTGTGTTTCTTTTTGGTCCTTTTTTTCTTTAGTCATCATCCACCCAAACTCAATTTCTAAAACACTGGGGTCCCCAGCTTTAGGGTAACTGTCTGTAACCCTAGGATCCTTACTGATTCCTTCTGAAAATATTAGCACAAAAAGTCAGTGGACTACAAAACTGAGGCCTTTCCCCACTAATACATTTAAAACAAAAACAAAAAACCAAAACAACAAAATGAAAAAACCAATAAAATAAACAACTAAGGAACTCTGAAACCGAGCAAGTTATATAATTAATTTTTTCTAATTGTCTGATACTAAAATCACTTCTCTTCAACACCCATCATGATTTGCAAATGCAGATATAAAGGATTTCTCAAAATTATTTTTGTTTGCAACTCTAAAAAACATCAACTAAACTTGATGATAGTGCCTGGTTTCAACTCCAAAGCATTTCACCTCCCCAGAATGTGAATTTCCACATCTTTGAGTGTATACTACAGTGTTAACATGTGCTTTTTAATGTCAGAATCTTTTTTTATTCAAAATTACTCTGCATTATAATTAATTCTTTACTGTAGACTACTTCTTTTCAAAGAAAAAAAAAAAAAACCTAGACAATGAGTGTATTACTCCTTTACCTCGACTGAATCATCTGTCTCAGGAGTGTCTGGGCTGTCATAGCTATTCAGCTGGGCCATTTCTGAAAAGAAGGAGGCAAGATTACTCCTTATGATCTGAATCAAGCACTATTCTCTTTGTTTATACAAGACAAACAGGATTTTAACAAGTGCTTGTAGATGAGAAAGGACATTTTTCCCTCTGTAAAAAGTCACCCCAATTATACAGTGATAACCTTTAACATCTTGTAAGCTGCAGGCAGTATTTTATATAAAGATGAATGTAATTAATTGTCCTCATTTCAGCCTGACTTATTCTAGTTGGCTACTATAATAAGCAGTAACAGCAACAAATGCATGTTTGGGGAAAACTGCTAGCTAGTTAATATTAAAACTTGTTCCATGTGTGTCTGCACATAGCCTGGTGGCACCTCTGTAGTCCAGAAAAACAAAAAACATTACATTTCAAACAACCTCCCCTCATGAAACGTGTCTGATTCTGCAAAATGCTGAGCAGCAGCAAACTAGGAGAAAGCCAATTAGTTTGGGCTACTCAGCTGTCCTAGGAGATGCTATAAACTTTGCAAACCAAACAACCCATTAACTCAAGTCTCTGAACAGACGTTGTTGACATTTCTGGGTGCCCTCCTTACAGAAAGGAAATAAAGCACCTTGACATCTCCACACATTTCTAAAGAAAATTTTACTTTAGTAAAGGGAATTAGTGATGGAAAGGTTCTCTCCCAAGACAGGGATCAAAGGAACTTTTCCTTTAATGTCAGATTTCAACAAATGCTATTAAATTGCATTTAGCAATCTTTGGTAGAAATTTTCCCAAATAGCTTTTCACTTGAAGTCAACCTGTCACTGTCATTCTGGTAAACACCACAGAATTTCAACTAGTCCTATCCACACCACTAATATATGCTAAAATTACACTCTCCTGAGAAAACAAAAGTACAGCTCAATAGCTGAAATGTTCTGCAGTAATCTCTAGGCTCTGTCACACTTTCTATTGTTGCTGAGCAAGCCATGCATGCTCATAAAACTTGTCACAAGAGAAGAGATTCAGGTAGCAAAATGCCAGGCAAAAATATAAACTCACAGATTCCAAACTTAGGATCATCTTGGCTGTACATCTACAGTATATTGAATTTGCCATATGCAATTCTAGGAACTAGCAGAAAAGCTGTTATTTACTTCCAAAGCATTACTCTTTGTGGTTTTGCTCCTATGCAAGATGTAAAAATATAACCTCATATCCACCTAAAAATTCATAATGGTTCTGGTTTCTCATGGCAAATGACAACAAATATATTTTTCCTAGAGAGGAAAATGAAGGGTGACAAGATGACCAGGTATTTTCCAACCAAGCCACCACCAGCAGGCAGGGAGATGGAAAAAATAACAGGTAAATTTACTTTTACTGGCCAACAGCACAGAGGAAACAGTTAAATCATAAAGCCATTTTCCAACATTGTTTCAGCTATAATACAGGGAGACATTATTAACACCATAAGTAAAGAACTGTCACTGCTGATGTGTGATCTTTACCCCAGTAATGCTCCTTTGAGACATGGGGCTGGAAAGGACAGTCCAGAATTTGACAGCAAATAGGAAAATAAGGAAAAATGGCCTAGAATTTAAACCAATAAAATAAAAGCCTCCTTAAGCTATGTTGTGACCAGGAGATCTGGTTATCATTTCAGTAGTTTGGAGAGTACAAAGGAAGAGTTCTCACCCTCCAGGGGATCCCTGGTGAGTCCCAGCTGGCTGATAATATAACGAGGAATGTCGCATTTAATTCCTTGCCCTTCCTTAGCATGGCCTTCTGCAGCTTCTAACAAATGGTAGAACTCTTCAGGATCAAACTCCTACAGCAAGGCAGTGAGAGAGACAGAGAGAGGTAAATGATCCAGCTTTACAATTACAAAAGGTTTCTCTCCCATATAGGAGATTCCTCAGAAACATCCATAGTTGATTTTGGGCTTAGCAGCAATGCAAAACATCTGCAGTTACAGCAACCAACTCAACACATATCACCTTGTTCTGCAAAAATTACATTTACAGCCTGCCAGATGTCCACTGGCTGAGAGCTTAAATTCAAAACAGGACAAGAACATTTCATGAACTAAAACCAGAATATCGGATAGGATGGTCATGATAATGTAATCATCAATGAGGACACACATCCCAATTTTGTCAGCCTTAGATGTCTCAGGAAAGGTCTGTGATGAGGATTTGAGGTGGTGCCTTCTGCACCTCCATCTGACAGGTGAGTTAAGCCAATGTACCTCTTTCCTGTTTTCAAATGTCTCTTCTGATCAAACCACACACCCATCCAATTCTGTATCTTTCTTGACATTAGCAATTGCTAATAAAATTATTAATAAACCAAGCAATTGCTATTTTATCAGCAGAGAAGATTTCACTTTCTATATAAGAAACACTACTGCAGTATTTCATACTATGCAGCGCAGGATCCTCTTATCAGATCAGTCTTGGTGGATGGGATCTTTATGGCAAGCAAAGATTATAAGAAGGTGTGATTGATTTTAGACTAACAGATACAGCTAGAAACAGAAGAGAAGCTTTTGGATACAGGACACCCTGCTGAGAAACAAGTTCTCTAGTGAACTTTAGCTCTCCCCTATAAACCCCATCACTGACCACCAATGAGCAGCTTTCTTAAAACATAAAAAGACACTTAATGCTTCTGGATTTAAAATATTGATTTCTTTTTCACCGACGTTTTCATGAGAATTTAAAGGTTCCTCTTGAAGGCTTTGTGTTCCTTATCTCCTCACACACACACACCAGACTCTTCAGATCACACACACACCAAACTTACCAAGCACTCAAGCAGCCGAGCTGGTCGTGCAATGATAATCATCAGCTTCTTCACAAGCTGGGTGACAAAGGCAACCTCGGAGCTCTCAGATCTTTCATGGGCCTGTGGAGAGCAGAACATCACATTATGGTCCTAGCAGTCACCTCCTCATTTTTATATGTCAGATACTGACCACGGAGCAATCACCAGCAAACATTAATTCAGCAGAAGAGGTGTGACTGAGTCAGGGCAGGCAACAATCCCAGCTCGTTCAAAGATGCTAAGTTAGACATAGCTTTCCCATTACAACTGACTCCTTTTATCATTCAGGAGATATTTCAAAGGCTCTATTTGCATCATATCACCTGTCAATTATATTAGAAATTATCTGGGTTTATTTCAGTTTTTTTAAATGAAAAGAGGAATCCTGATGTTTTACAATTCTATCTTCCACACAATATTATCATCTATTTAATTACTAAGAGGTAAACATGTTTCTAGGCTTTATTTTCAGATAAAATTTGAACAACTTCTGTTCATCAAGAAAAATCTGAACTTCAGTTTCTCTTTCTTTTTTTTGCATAAATCCTGCTGAAAAATTACAGCATTGTATTGCCTGTTATGGAAGACCAGGCAAAGCAGTAAAGCAAAGAGCATATAGAAATATAATTCAGAGAATTTATCCTGTACCAGATTTCAGGATAAATTCAAGGCTTTAGTTTCAAGGTCTGTGTGTGTGTGACAGGGTGTCTTTTTATAACAGTAAATACACTAAAACAAATGTAAAAAACCAACACCTAAGGCAAATTTGAACAACTGCTCCCCAAATTACCCTTCTTTTGCTCGAGACCACAGTGGTTAAATCGTGAGTCCTGAAGCACAAATAAAAAAGGATTTCAGAGCCACAGATATAAAATCTGGAACTTAATCAATGATCTTATGCTGGCAAAGAGCCAGCTGCTCATAGGAATGATATTTTATCAACAAGGATACAAGCAGCAAGAAACTAAAAGGTTCATTGAGCATTGTGCATTAGTACCATCTAAGAAAAAGGCATATATGGGTGAGAAGTCAAATCATTCTAGTAATCACCTAAAAGAACAATAAAAACACAGGGGAGCAGAAATTCTGAGCTAGAAACACACAGGCAGCATTTTAAATAATATGCCACTGCTATTTTGTTACTGAACAAAACAGGTACCTTATTTCTCATTTTGACACAGGTCAGAATACAAAATGTTATTTGTCTACTCAGAGCTGATAAGCGAGGGATAGAATTTTAACCCTGACGAAAACAATGTAACTGCTAGTAGTTCATTACCTGAAAAGAACATCAGAGGTGCTTCCTGACTATAGAGCCTTATAAAGAAGATTATTTTGAAAGCGTTGAAATAAGTTGCAATTTTTTTCTAGCTAAAAATTATTTTCAAATTATATAAAAAAAAAACAAAACAAAATGAACATGGAAAGTACTCACTCTATGTCTCCAAATAAGTTTCCTTACAGAAACTTACGAGTTAAAATATGAATTCTACAAAGATTCTAATGCTTTCATATTTTAAAAGCCATTCCAGATCACCAGGGTATGTTTAAATGAGTAAGTAAAACATCAACAACTTTGTATTATTTGAAATAGGATGCATAATAATTTGTATTATTTGAAAAAGGACTGGAAAGCCCCATGAACTTTTGGCCCCCCATGCAAGTTATATTATGCAAAAAATAATAGTTCATCTTTTGGCATCCATTTATACTGTTGAAGCAAATTATTCTTTCAAATCAAGTGCTTTTGTTTTCTCCTTTTACTCATCTACAACAATTTAGGCAAATAACTAAAGAATGTAACTAATTTAATCAGTCATCTGTTTTGAAAATGAAAAGCTAGACTGTGACTGCCAAATGACATGAGAAAAGCAAAAAGATTATAAAAATCAAACACAACTTGTAACAGCCACTCAGCCATCATCTCTGCACAGCGCTGCTCTTCCAAGATCCTCAGTAAAACTGCCTCTTCTTGTTTTCTTCTCACACAGCACAGCCCGGACATCCCTACAGACACCTTGTTTACAATCTGTCCCAAGGACAGTATCTGGAAACCAAAGGGTTATATAGCTGAGCACTGCCTGCTGTTTCTCTGTGCCTTGGGATGAGGTGTGCCATCTAATAAGCAGTCCCCGGTGATGACACGCTTGTCTGAAGGTTGCTGGTGGCATTTCAGGGCTTCCCTCCCTCTGCCTCCCGTGGGGAGGAGAGAGAAGCTGTAGGGCTGTGGGTAGAGGCTGATGCCATTCCTGCACACATTGCCAGTGACACGTGCACGGGAGGCAGCAATGGGTAATTTACAAACCGATTCCCTTCTCTGAAAGACCCATCCGTCACTAACTGGAGCTACTGGGGCATGAAATTAAAATCACTGTCCTCCCCTGGGGTTCAGCAGGACCAATAACTGGGATATGCAAGTCACAAGGCTGTAATTGAACTAATATACTGATGGAAACCAAAACAATAGACCTGCAATGCCAAGAACCAGTAAATTTACACTCAGGCTTGTGGTAAGAAAGCAATCCCAATCAGAATATCCATTTGCCAGTGTGCAGCATCAGTCACTGCAATGTAATACTAATACCCTCCCCTGTTTCTTTTGTTCCCTGCACAGAAACACCTGTAATCTTTCACCTTCTTCACCAATTGGCTACACCTACACAAAAGCTATTAAACTTCTTTTGGCTTGTTTTGCCTCTCCAATTCAGCCAAGTAATAGCTGACTCTAACAATTTTTTTCCCCCGGTAACCTGAGACCCTACCCCATCCTCTAAGCCTATTGCAGAATAAGATAAAGAACCAAATGTCATTTATTCTTTTTATATGAGTGCTTTAGCTTACTTTTCAATAGTTTTACTTTAAGTAAAGTGTTACATTCAAGTTCATGCTTTCCAAAATAAAGAAAATGTCTTAAATTCATTTTTACTTCAGGATCATTTCAATGATGCAATAAGCAATTGGGTTTTCTGGATAACATTTAATATTTCACACTCCAAACAAGGAAAAAGATCTCATTTGCCATAACTAATGAGATTTGATGGAATTTTATTACAAAAGCCAGGATCTAAAAATTTGTAAAAGCTTTATGTCTCGGTGTATTTTAAACAGCTCATTATTTGCACACCCAATTACTGTGGTTTACAGAGTATATATAAAGTAGTCTCACACTGCAGTATATTATATCTAGTTTCCTTTCTATGGTTTAGAATATTGTGTGCCTTTAGTTTTTTAGGGTTTTATCTGTAGTTTTTTTACCACATGTGAGACTCAGCACCTTAAAAAAGAATTTCAAGATAATCCATTCTTTGACAGTAAAACTGCATGAAAATCTCTGGTATTCCTGCCACTTGCTGACCTCCTTATTCACCAATAATTTTCCCAATCTTTCTATATGTTATAAAAATAAAAACTACATATCCTGCTGCAAAGACCACACAACTGCCCAAGTGAAAGATTTTTTTCATGACCTTCCAGTTGCTATTATTGATTCAGTGTGTAATTCTGTGTGATGCCTTACAAGCTGAACAAAGGTAAAGACCTTGCCCTTAAATCTGGAATAATCTAAGCTTGACTCCAAACTGCCTGGGTTCAGGCGAGTCCTCCAAAAGAAATATTATCACCAGTTTAGACTGAAATGTCCCAATTATTTTCTTCTACGATGCAGTCAGAAGGGCAAAGCACAGACTGGAAAGCTGGGGAAAACAAGTGACTTTTAAATATTAAAACATAAAACCAAAGCCAAGGAACTATGATAGGACAGAGAAAACAAATGAGAAATATGGTATGAAGTCTTTGGCTTTCCTCCACTATATTTAATTTCTTTGTCCTCTTCCTTCCCAGCCTGCTCTGCTTCCTTGCCTCTCTAAGCTTTCCTTTTAATCTAAGTCTCTACCCCACCTTACTTGGTAAAGTAAATCAATTAAATGTAAAACTGGCCCTTCTCTCTCCCCTTGCTCTGCAGAAGATGTTAAGAAGGAAGATATCAAAGCAAGCCCTGAATGTCAATTCCTGGACAAGCCCAGAAATGACCACTGTGGCTTCCCTAATAACAGCTCAATATCATCTTCCCTTGTGCTTAGGAGCAGCAGGATAATGTAGGTAGGATCAAGGGGAAAAGGACATTTATGAAGCGTGTTTTGAAAATTTGTTCTGATGGAGGAGAGAAAAAAGGAAAAAGCAGCTTTATCTGACCCACACCTTCTCCAGGATCCTGATTAATCTCTTCAGGCCAGAAGACATGCCCGAAAGTGCAGACTGGAAGGGGCCAGACCCAGTTTATTACTCTTAATTCCTTATGGTATGAGAAATCATACCTCACACACAGAGGAGGAAAGTCTGGGAGTCAGAGAATTTCAAGCTCCAAGTATCAGTGACCAGAAGCAGTACAAACATATTACTCCACCCATATTACTCCACCCATGCCTCCTTAAGTGTAGCCTTTAGTGAAATCTTCCCAGCTTCAAACCATCACCCAAAGAGGCCTGGATCCCTCACATCATGGCTGATGTGTCCCAAACTATGGAGATAACAAGGTGGACCCAGTGGCACATGCTCATCTGGCTGCAGCAAATCCATCTCCCCTGCTCCCTTCCAGCCCTGTGGTCCTGCCCTGCAGACACAGGATGGGTCTGGTGCCTCCACCTCCCACAGCCACCCCTTGCTGGGACCAGCACCAATGGTTGGGTGGAGCTCACCCTGCTCAGGTGGCTACTCTACAGCTTCTGAGCTCCTGAAACCAATTCCTGCCTTTTAAAGACCACAAACACTGAACAATTTTTTTGAGTAGAGGAGGTCTCTCCAGTCCTGGGTGGTGGCACAGCACCCAAAAACCACCACTTTTACCAGGAAACATTTTTTACTATTAAATGTACCCACAGTATTTCCCCATATCCCACAGGCAAACAACTATACAGGCCCTTGGAACATACTCCCTGCTTCTCTTGATCTGTCAAAATTACATTCCCCATCCAAAGAGAGCACCAGAAAACCAAACATGAGCCATTTTTCTTCCCTGCATAACAAATATCAGGAAAATCAGAGCCACACTCACATAAATGAGGTAGCCAGAGATTTTTAGCTGATACAAGAGAATATTCCCCAGTTTTCACAAAGCTTTTAAACTCAATATGAGTATATGAATAGAATACTTTTATTCATCTGCCATTTTCTAAAACCTGCAAAGAGTGGCAAGGGGCACAAGTTAGTGCAATTCATGCCAGCAGGTTAGCAAACTGATTAAAGACATATAAACAGATCTTCATCAAATAGACTAAAAACTATCACAGAAAATAAATTATTTCAGGTGTTCTGTCTCTAGATGTCTTCATGATATTTGTTATCTAAGACTCCAATTTTCAAAAATCCTGTGTTCTCATCTTACTCTCTTCTTAATTCAAAACTCAGGAAAATATTCCTGAACAAAGGTCTGGACCCAACAACTGGTAATTGCACTGACTCTTCTGAACAGTTATGGCATAAATTCTAAGAGATTTTTTAATTTAACATTATTTTCATTTTAAAGGAAAAGAGCAATTTTTGATGAGTAGTTGAAACACACTGAACATGCATTAAAATCATGCCCCTTGTGTATTTTCATATGCTTTAAACATCATAAAACACATTGAAGAACTATAAACACCACAACTGGATTAAGTTCAGCTTGAGAAAACCTTTTATGAAGAATGTATAGCAACACTACAAACTGGTGTTTTCACTCCTTGAAGGCACTATTGTAATTAATAAGTCATTCAGAGTCTTGAAGTACATAAAAGAAAAGTTCAGTGGTTTCCTTCATCTTGATTAACTCAATTTTCATAAAAGGTAAAGACTGCTTTTGACTTACTCATATGTATATTTAACCTCTGTACAAAGTTCTCAGGTGAAGTGATTTGCTCAAATTTGCCCACTGTGGATTCACAGCAAACTGCAAAAACTCAGATCTCCTGACACCCCCACAAGCTGCCCTTCCCCTACAATCCACATTGTCTCTCATTAAATCAAAGCTCTGGGTTATTGTTTAAAGTTTCAATCAAAATAATATATTCTACTTTCCAGAGAGCACTTACATCCTGGAGAAGTTTCTCCAAATTTTCCTGCAGCTCATAAAAGTACCGAGAAGTAATAAGACCTTCACGTGATTTATCTAGGCAATCTCTGGCCAATTCAATAACTTGATGATGAATGAAACTTAGGACCCCATCTGCTAATTGCAGCACATTCTCTGGAGCATTAGAGGCAATAAACTCAGCCAGTCGTTCTTCCATCTGTGCCGTGGCCTAAGAGAACAGAGTAAACAGAAATTATTCTTAAATCTTACTATCCTGGAACTTAAACATCAACAAGGAGGGTGCTAAATTGTTCTTAATTCCAAAACACACGAGGCTTAAAAAAACATTCCAAATTGTAATAGCATTTTGCTGAGAATAAAAATAGCATACCACAGGTGAAAGTTACCCTCAAATGATAAAATGACCAAAAAAATTAATTGTAACACACTTTCTGAAAATGCAAATGACCATAAAAATATCCAGATCCTGAGGCTGTATTCCTCCCTGGGTCTCCAGAGTAAGGACGTAAGATACAAGGCATTTTTTCAAACTTTTTCCATGGAACCTGACAATCATTGCCCCAAGCAATAGACATGTCATATTTCTATCCCTCTAAGCACTGATTTCCTTTCTCCAGAGAAATATCTATTTCTGCTCTTGGTTGATCTAGAAGGAATGTGGCTGTATCGACAGCTCTGGGATACACAATCCTCTCTGCTCATTTCAATCAGATGTAAACTTTCAAAGGTTGATTCTATAGATTTCAATATCCAGCTTTAAAAAAAAAAAACAACTAACACATACTTATTTTCACAGATCACTTCAGCACACTTCAGTGTGACCGAATTAATATTTTCTGATTTTTGAATTTCCTAAAAATCCAAATCTATTTTAATTGCTTCTTTGGCATCAAAAGCCCCCGTGGGAAATGTAATTTTTGCCAAAACCTCCAGTATAATTTGGAATGATTTTAAAAGAAAACTTTGCATTTCCAGTATGTACACGAAAAACCTACCAAAAACAAAGTTTGGATCAGTATAGCAAATTTGTAGCAGTTATACAAGAAATGATGAGAGAATTTATTCAACGTATTTTGAAATTACTCTTTGGAATAGCTTTTTAAAGTATATATGAAACTAAGCAAAATATGCAGCCTTGATCTGATTCAGAAACTAAAGAAAAAGACAAGGAGTAGTTCAAAATATATGGAAACACTGGCCTCAAACGAGATAAATGGATTGAGCAGCCAGAGCATGGCCCTTCTCATTCCTGTAAGCATTTGTCATGCCAGGAAAAAGACAAGGCAAATCTGGTAAATATGATGTACATACACAAAACTTTTCTATTTCTCCTACTGCTGAATCAACACATGAAACAGCAAAGCAGCTTCAAACTCTTAGCAAACTGCAGTGCCTGGAAATCAGTGGTAAGAGCTGGGCTCCTTTGCTTATGAGCACAACAAAATAATTCTGAGCTTGGTCACACGTTCATTGGATTGTTGAAAAAAATTACTCCTTACCTTTGGAAACCTTTCTTTGTACACATGGTTCATCATTATTATTTCACTGTCAAAGGAAATTGGGGAGCGACCCGGGCTAGAGGAGAAAAGAAAGTTTGTCATGATTTACAGATATCACAACGAAACACAGTGCTTGTCCTAATGCTGCCATGCTGACCGTAGCCCTTCCAAAGCTTTGGCTTCACTTCAGTAATGGGCAGATGCTGAACTTCAGAGAAAATCCTAGGAAGCAATGGCAAGCTTACAGCCTTCATAGATAACTCATGAAAATTGCCAGCACACCTATCTTAACATGATCTCAGGCAGAAACCCACCTATTTTCAGTTAATGTAAACCCTGACAGACAAGCATGCAAAAGTCCAGTGCTTTTGTTGCAGGTACATCTGTTATTTCCCTCATTCTCTTGCTGCCTTCCACGACAGTGGCAGCAGCCCTGCTCAGGAAGAAATCACTTTTATCTCTCTGGAGTGTTCAGTGCAGCAAAGGAGCAGAGTAACATGAAACAAGGAACTTAGGATGACTTTCCTTTGTCTGAAGAATACCACGCTACAGGAGAGATGCATGAATGGTGTTATTCAGCTAAATCCTATATATAAATACCACAGCAGTAGGAACAGAATACTTCCATGAAAACTGCACTCCCTTGAGGCACATTACACCACAAATGCATATGCATGTATGCATAGGTTAGCAAGCAGCTTCAAGGCACACCAAAGAACAGGACACTAAACCCTGACAAACTGCATTTATATTACTGTTTGGGTATTTTCTTTGAAGAAGAGTTGCATCTCATTTCATCCCAGCTGATGGCATGCATTGCTCTGAGTCATTCTGCCACTGAGGACAGCTGGAGTGAGGTAATGCAGATAATCCCTTGCTACAGGATTGCCTACAGCAACTCATTTCTCTGGTTACCTTGTTTTAATGCACAAGACAAGCAAGGGCTTCAGTTATTTGGCATCTTACATGATCACTGTCTTTATGATTTTAAGAGTACTACATATCACTAAAAATATTTCCTCTATGTGAAAAAATACAATTTTATTTTGAATGAGTTCAAACATTTTAAACTTCCTTGTGAAGGATGAAATGAATCTCTCTAAATGGAATAAATGCATTTTAAACTTGGAATGCATTAGAGTTACTACCTTCCTGCTAACCTATTTAAAGGAGAAAATATTCTTCGGGGAACATATATTTACAATTCAAAGAAAATTTAACTCACTGGCTCATGGAATATAGCAATATGAATCTCTTTTCATGCCTGGCACTGGAATTCCATGAATTACTTTGTGTCTTGTTTTTATTAAGGTTTATCCCTCAGTCTGAGAAAATGCACTTCAGATTAAATCTCTCACTGAATTCTTATGTTAAAGGAGAAAAACTGACTTGGATGTTTTGGATACTAAGTAAAAACAACTTGTAAAAACACACATTTTAAAAGAAAATACCTCCCTTAGCTTGACAAACAGCTATTATTAATCACAGAAAATTCCTTTAGAAAGAAACTTGCATTTATATTCATACTTAATGTGTGACATAATAAAAAGAAGGGTAAGAAAATTTACATTTCAGACATAGAAGCAAGATCCCCCACACATCTAGCTTGGTATCTTTATCCTTTTTTCTCTAAGACCAAACAACCTGACAAATACCTGACACTTGTTTACTAGAGGTTCCTATGGAGCTGAGGAACTACATGAACACAGCTACTGAAGAATGTATTTTTCTGTAATATACTGTTTCTCTGTGTGATTTAAGAAAGGTATAAATTACAAGCATATACAAGCCCTTTGATGCTAAGTACAGCAATAGGGAGGCACATACATAATTCATTTGAACACTAAAGTAGTCCTACTAAAATTTGTGCATGCTTAAATATTTGCTATCTTAGAGTTAAAGTAAAACATTAGGGGTTTCACCTTTTGCTTTCAAAGTACTTTATACATATGGATACAGGAAATTAAGAGCTATGCAGAAACTGTTCTTTAGCTGTCCTGCCAACAGGCGTGGTGTTTCCTTCAGAACAGCCACAATGATATAGGAGTTTATTTAGTTTTCTTTTAGTTTTTGTGATTCTGAAACAAAGTAATTTCTTTGCTCAAGAATTTACAGATTGGCAATAAACTGAACACAAATAATTCCTTTGCTTCCTTGAGCTTGGTAGTTTTGTCTCTCATCTCTGGAAGCTGATTAATGCCACTTTTCATCACCTAGAATGACAGAGCATCCAGAGAGCTCCAGCTAAAACCTGGGATCAAGGTTCAAATTATAATTTTAAATAAAATTTGCCCAATATAAAATGTCAAATAAATGTCCAGCTGACTATAGCAAGACTGCAGCATAATATACTGCACTATAATATTTTATATTGATTCTTAGCCTGGGAACCTACAGAAATAATTAGATCAATAACTGACTAACTAACCAAGGGCACTGCTGGTTATTTTACAGCACCTTTGAGGCACAACCAGGTGAAAAAGAAAACAGGACTGGGCAAATAACTGAATGTCACCAAGGACTAATATAAGCAAATTTAGAAAAAAGAGAAAAGGATTTTCTATGTATTTTATTGGGATGACAACTTTCCAAATGCAAAAGCACGTCTATTTAGCACCAAAAATTTTACATCCAGCACTAAATCAGTCTAACATTTCAAGCATCACAAAGGAACAGATTATTTTCTGTAAAACAGAGGATACATACTGTGCACGTGCTTAACATTTTAAGACAAAAAGCAGGCTGCTTCTCCTTTCTTGGAATAGATAGGTAGGTCAAATAAATGATTACTGTCGGTGAGTTTTTCATTTCAGCAGAGGAGACATTAGAAGAGAAGTATCTGTCCCCTTAAGCTTAACAGCAGAATGAAAAACTACTCTCTCTTTTCGCCTTCTTCACCCTCCCTCCATTTCATGAACCCATGTGGTTGTAGATTTTCAGTTACACCTTTCTCCTGCAAAGGTTTCTAGCCTTCAACTTGTCAAAATTCACTCATGCATTTATCTGATGCTAGACAGTGAAAATAGCATATAAATATAGCATTCACAGTAATAACTTCAGTCTTACAAAATCTATTTAACTGTGGCTAAATAAAGCTGAGATGTTTATGAATACCTAATTTTTCCTTCACAGTGACAGCTGCATTTATTAAGGAAAGGCAGAGAAGCTAAAAGCACTGTACTCCACTCTGCCTTGACCTGTATATAGTTTAATTAGGATGTATTTACAGCAGATTACCAAAGCCAGTGTCCACAGGAAAATTAAAAACATAGGCCTTAACCTTCCGTCATTTCCAGATAAACAGAATAAGGAATTTTAAAAATAGAGAGCTGAAGTTATATGAAGCAGAAACTAAGTTAAACCTTCTGCTCAAGTTGAGTGGAGTGTTGGCTTTCCTCTACCTCTAAAAAGTAAACATGTAATTCTTTGACCTCATACAAATTACATTAATAGTAGAAACAAGTCAGAAAACTTCTGAAGAAAAAAAAAGACAAAAATGCAGAAGCAAATATGGACAACCTACATCAGTCCATCAAACTTCAGAATTTGAGGCAAAGCAGGATCCACAGTAACAATTCTCCCTATGGAACAGACAGGCAATAAAACAGAAGAATAAAATCTTTCTCAAGAGCACTTTAAAAAATAATTTGTAAATTTTCTTACATACTTTTAACTTTTTTCCCCCTTCATTCATTTTTACAAACACTGAGCTTCAGGCATGTTTATTCTGCAGACAAATATTATTTGTGATTGGCTTTGTATTGCTGAACTGTTTTCCATTTCAGCCCTTACATAACAAGGTACATTCTTATGAATGTAAGGGGGTTTTTTTAATATTTACAAATATAAATCATAAATTAATCAATAATAATTACAATATATGTGTATATCCATGAGAAAACATTAAGGGAAAGAATGTATTTCAATTGCAATCTCTTTGAAAGTAAGGACTAACAAGATTTTTCTACAGATATACACAGGGGCTGCAACAAGATCTTTTCAATACTTCAGATTTTTTAATGCATGCCAACAAAGACTAAGACTGCTTTAAATTGAGAACAAATCACTTTGAGGAACTTCTTAAAATCCACTCCACAGAACTCTGTCTCAAGAGGGAAAACAAAGACACCAGTGTTATCTGTACTGTTAGGATGTACTTTCATAAGAAATGTATGCCTTATGCTCTAGAATATAAAACTATTACCCTCCTCTGGCAAATCCATGGCTGTGTGACTCCCCACCTTGTGGAGAGCAGAGCCTGCTCCTCTGCAGCTTGTGGTGGGAGGCACTTCAGGAAAGCAAGAGAATGAAGTCATGAAACCACCAAGACCACTCAAGTGGTTAAAGCTGATGCTTAAATGCAGTGAGATAAGAGCTCAACAACCTGCAGGATCAATTTTTAAGATAAATAAGGAGTATGTGGGCCACAGGTGTGGTTTCACAACACTTATTCCTTCCCCATCCTAGGTGTTGTATGGCCAGAAGCCTTTCTGGGCAACTGGTATTTTCTAGGAGTCATCTCTGTATATTCTTAATGGCAGGACCTAGCATTACTCCAGTCAGGTTGGAGGACTGAATTTAAAAAGCAACGCTCAGCAAAGAGATGAAGGAACATATTTGATTCAGGATGACCTCATCTACTTCAACTATATAAAAATTCACTGCTATAATCTTCAACCCTTTTTCCCCAGATAACACTAGCCTGAAATACGAAGAGATCAAGAAAAATGGGCAGATTGGTGGGCTGACTGAAAGCACAAAGGCAGCCCTTGAAGAAGTTGGTTTACTCTACATTTATTCTTGACATTCTCCACCTGTTCCCATTTGTTAGCAACCTCCAAAGGATGACAAGTGAAGAGAACTGGGAAAAGATGGAAGGCAGCATCTCATATTTAAAGAGTAATGATGCCAAGAATTTACACTCTCCATGAATTTTACTCCTGGGAGAAAACATCCTCAGGTAAAGCTGAGGATTGTTCTAAAATAAGTGAATGTATCCTGGGCATCCCTCTGTTGGTCAATAACTTGAAGGATTTGAAGACTCCATTACAAGAAAAAGGTGAACAGTTAAGAGATGATGTTTAGGAACTACTTCTGCAGGTAATAAGTAAACATTCTCTTCTACTCAAAACACACTGTAGGCACCAAAACAGAAATACGTTCCTTCATGTAGCACGTTTGTACAGGATCAGTTTGAGGTAGACGAGAGAACAGTCTCCTGCTTTAGCAACCAGTGTTATAAATACACTTTCAGATTCCATGTTTGGTCTCAGGCTACCTTCCCACCCCTGCACAGGAAAGTAGATGGGAAAGAACCAGTGCAAATTTTTAGCGTAGGAATTTGGGAGATTTCAAGTAATGCATAATCAGATAAGTGGTGAGTATTATCAAAGCCACAGTGGCAGAACACCACAACTAACAGAGGTGCTGCCAACTTGTCAGTGTACATCAGGGAACACCACCTTCCACAAATGTATGCTTTGTTATTTTTTTAATCTGGTTTGATGGTTAAATCAGCTCTGTATGTACAGAGCATTTGCATGTAGTTTACAAGAAAATTGTAAATTTCTAGTGGAAAAAATAGACCTTTTTTCCCCAAAAGTTATATCTATACTCTTCTATCATGGAGTATGACAATGATCTGATATTTCTAAAAATCTTGGGTTAGAGAGACCCTCAAAAACAAAAATCCCAGCATTTGACAGTGACCTCTAAAAAAACCAGTTCCTCTCATAAAATAAGACGTAAGGCTACCCTCATAAAGGATGAAAAATGAATATGCATTAACAATAAGCCATAAGTATCATACTATCTTTTAAACTACAAAGCTGTGACCACCAATTAAGGAAAACGTCTGATGTATTTTGTTCATCTGCTTTTCATTGAAGCTGATCAAACAGCCATTAAATGTTCAGTAAAATATTACATTTGCAGGGAACTCCTGCTTAATTTTCAACACATTAACTGCTCAGATTTTATTTTTTAAGCAAGTAAAAATATCCTCTCACCAAGTGAGCTAACTCCATCATGTGAGCAAATAAATCAGCAAGCTGTAGAGTGAATAAGACCTGGTCTTCACATATCAGTAACTTGCTTGTTTACAAGGACACACTACCCTCTGTCAAAGAGGGTATTTACTCCTACAAACATTGCTCTGCTTTGTTGGACTGACATATCAATTTTCTTTGAGGTGCAGAGGCCAGCATGAGTGCTTGGTAGTGGCAAGGGTGCTTTAGAGTCACACAGCATCACAGTGCTAGCAATAACCAAAATGAAGAACAAATCAGGCACAGTAGGTTTATAAGAATTAAATTACTTAATTCTAAGCTTTGGAATACCAATACGGCTGCAAACCAGAGAAAGCTAGAGAAAGCATTCAAGAAAGGAAGAAGATTAATCAAATAGTTCTATGACACATTGAATTAATCTAGTCTCATCACAAATTATAAACCTACTATATGATAACTGTGCATTTAAATTGGCTCACAGAGATAAAGTTCTTAGAAAGTTAACAATCCATATTAACAAGGAAAAAATACAAAATTGGGCTCTTCATTTTATTGTTTACATCATTCTTCCATTAGCAAGAGTGCCTTACACTTCATTATGCCAGCAGTAATATGTCTGTGTTAGAAAGGACAATAATTACTTTACAG
Source organism: Calypte anna (assembly GCF_003957555.1). Lineage (NCBI taxonomy): Eukaryota > Metazoa > Chordata > Aves > Apodiformes > Trochilidae > Calypte > Calypte anna. Next base: position 21,766,172 of record NC_044254.1, on the reverse strand, counting down.
TGATGTGTTGTCTACCTACAGCAGCTTTCTTATCTCTAAAGAATTAGTAGTACTACAGTTACACTACTCAGCAATAGTCAGCCCTAAGAGTGAGCCAAGAGGACTGAAGTAGAACTATTATTCAAAGAGATTTAGTACAAATCATATAACTACTCTTTTACTAAGCAGCAATTTGCAGAGATCACAGGCTGAGTGTGCTACTGCCTATAGTACTTACCTACTCCTGTAGATTACTGTGCAACTACACCTAGTAGATCTATATGCAATTAACATGCAGGCTGCACTGAAGTTTAGAACATACAAATAATTACAAATAATCATGTAAGGTCAGCTCTGCCATGACATAATACTCACCATGTATTTTTTTATTATCTTGGCCTGTTTCACTTCTACTACAAACCCCAGCTTAGATCCTGAGCTGGGTACATTGACTCAGTATTTCCAGCTGGCAGAGTTTCTGGATCTTGTCCATTGATTTAAAGGTGATATGAACCTTTGGCACCCTCAGATGAGAAGCAGGAGGGAGACCTCACCTTTGTCTCCTGCCTGTATAAATCCTTTTTCTTTCAAAAGATGCCACATCTGGAGATACACATCTCTAAACTTTCATTTACTGGGTCCAGCACTAAATGCATAGCACAACTTAAAGCTTTTGCCATGATACAAAACGTTTGTGAAGTTATTCCACATAATTGTTAGAGACCTGCAAGAAATATTGCCAAGAGTGTGGAATCTCTGTCCTTGGAGATACTCAAAAGCTATCAAGACATGGTCCTGAGCAATCTGCTCAAGCAGAAGTTTGGGCAAGATGACCTCTAGAGGTCCTATCCAACTTCAGTCATTCTGTATTTCTGTGAAAGCTGAAGTGCCAGTTGTTTCTGCTTTTTAAGTATGGAAAAATCAACTGCACAAAGAAATAACCCCCAGACAGCAATCAGTTTCTCTGACACAACAGTAAAAATACTTCAACTACCAATGCAGGAGAAATGTTTCCAGCACTACTTCAAAATTTTTTTTGGGTGCAATTCCATTTAACGTTTTGACTTCATTCACTCTACTTTTCATACCCTTTCAGAAGCACTGCTAGAAAAGTTATTAGCAGTATTCCTGACCACTTCCTTCTATTAATGCAGCAAAAATCTGAGAAGAAACTTCAATAAAGGAAATAAATTTCCTATAGATTTAATCTGAGACATTTGTGGATCAGCTTTCACGCATCTATTGTGAAGATACAAAACCAGACCATGATAACCATTTTGCACCCAAAAACCGCAGTGTCAAATGTAAGAAAAGAAACCTGCCTTTTGATTAAGCAAGATGGGCTAAATGTCAATTACAATAATTTCAAAAACACTTAACAAAACAATTGCAAATTACCAATTCCTAGATCCAGCACACACAGAAATACTGTACATGTGTCCAAGTTATTAAAAACTCGACGAAAAGCCTGAAACTCACCTGAGACTGCGAGATCGAGGCCTCAAGGCTGGAGAATGGCGCCCTTCCTCATCAGTGATGCTCTCAGTACTGAAATGCTTTGTCAGGAAATGGAGTTCATCTGCCGTGGGCTGAAAGGGCAGCTGGTGCAGCTTCTCCTGAGATGAGCATGATGACTGAGTACAGAAAAAAATACAGAAAAGAAATGCACTAAACGCATGCATAGGGGTCAGCTAATGAATGGAAGAGGAACGGATTCTGCCAGACACTGCACACTCCAGTGGAAAAGAAAGCTACTTATCAGACCAGGTTCCTCTTTTTATGTTCTCATTAGCCTAAGCAAACCCTTACATACAACGACAAAGCTTGTGAGATAAGGAAAATGTTGGTAGAAGACTAAAGAATCATTGCATCCAATTCTGGAACCATCTGATTAGGCAGCCAATTTACTGTCAGGAAACAGAAAGGAAGCTATGTGAGTACCAGTGCTACTCTAGAAAGGACAAGGAGGTTCCTGGAGTGATGAGCAACTTTCTTTCCTTTTCCCTCATGCTCTCTTAGCTCAGGAGTTTCACTGGCATGCAGAATGCTATGGAGCTGTGTAGACGCGAGAGATTTTGCTGTTTAGTGGCTCTCATTGGAAATTGCTATTGTAAATGGTCAGGATTTTATTTCTCCCTTCAATTACCCATCAGGATTCTTCTCTAACCAAGTAGGCAATAATAAAATGAAAGAGGCTGACTTTGCTGAGTTGTAAGAGTAACAGAGCTTCTTGTAATAGAGTCAAACAGCTTATTGGTTTTCAAATAAGTAGATGCACTTATATGACACACATTCTGTGATAACGATAGACATGAAACTATGTTAATTCCTGTACCTCAGAAAACCTGAGATTAAAACAACCATATGTTGGAAATGTTAATAACATCAAGTGTTGGATGTTCCGGGGGAAAAAAGGTGTAGGTCAACTGACAAATGTAATTTTTCTTGTGTGTTTTTTCAATGCTCCTTTCCATTTCACAAAAGTAAGAAAATATATTATGTAAGGACAAAGTAAAAATCCACTTCAACAACAAAGGAGGGGAAAAAACCCACAACAACAAAGAGCTGGATAGCCAGAGCAGCACTGAATAACACCAGTGTTATTCACTTATTAAAAACGTCATCCTAATCTAAGTTTCAAGGCTTACTGATCTGATGAAAAAATTATGTACATTTTTTGGGTAGAAAACTTTTCCATTTGCTACAATGACCCTCACTTAAAGTGGAAAGCACTAATACCAGAAGTATTGGTAGGAGAGAATTATACGTGACATAACATGCATGACCAAAGGTTTAACTCCCCTAGCTTTTTCTAGACTTATTTGCTGTTGATGGTTTTTGTAAAAGAAAACTAAGAATTATGGCCAAGCGATGAAAGCCAAATGCTGACAAGGCTTTTCATGGAGTCCTGCATGTTTGCAAAGTTGATACTAAAGAGAAAATACTCTGAAATCACCTAAAACAGGTACATCCAAATTTGTCAAGAAGGTAACAGCTATGCTTGAACTGAATTAAAGCTAAGTAGATTGTTGCAGATCCTAGCAGAGAGTTATCTTTAACTAGAGAATTCTAGACAAAATTGAGATGGAGATGTCAGTGTGAGAACTTAAAACCTAAATATCATATCCTTTGATAAAAAAATAATTGGCTCCAGATTCCAGACCCACTCCCTCTGCACTGTGAAGAGGTATTTACAGAAAAGAAGCCCCCTGAAAGCCCTAGCTCATGCACAAACTCCCCAAGCATGTCTGGAACTGGAAGCCACCGCTTCCACTGCTTTCCTTCAAGCAGGTCCAGGTGGAAGAACCATGGTGGGAAGTCACCTCCAGCAAAGTGTCCACATAGTGATGATTACCCAGACAGTGTCAGCTTAGACTGATCTAATCCACACTGAAGCCAAGATGGAGAGTCGAGGTATCTGACAGCCCCTTTGCCCACAGTTATCCTGCTCTTCACACTGCTTACGCCAACTACAGGAAAGATTCTCTCCCTGCAGTACAGAATTATGCAAGCCCTGTTTCACTGTCAGAGCCTTCTTTGATGTTAATCTTAGTGTTTTACACAATCAGAGGAGAGGGGAGAAGCACCTGCCAGTGCAAAAGAAGCAAAACTTTTCAGAGGAAAGGTACATGTCTGCTGACATGTGGTCATGATGAATAACACAAATCCTGCAACTGAGCAGGTAGCACGAAGGCTGCTGCCTTCAACACCTGCATTATCAGGAACTCAAGCTCTGGCATTACAAATATATCTCTTATTTAAAACAAAATTAAACTAAAGCTAGCACATTGAGATGATTAGCACACAGTTGCTATGTACTAGAGTTCGAGGGAAAAATAATTATGTTCTGAAAAAAACAACAAAACCCAAACATATAAGGGCTTTGTCATCCAACAGCAAAAGTACTAAGGAAGCTGTGATAATAAACTCATGGATGACCCAACAAAATCTTCCTTCCACTTTCTCTCTTTAAAAACAATCAGATCACAAAATTTTAAATTCCATAGAATAATTTAAGAGAGCCCTGAAGATAAAGACCATGATAAGAAATGGACTTTCCTCTGCCAGGGGCTTCTCTAGCATTTTCAATGAAAAAGTGCGAGAATAAAGTGAAACACTTCTGAATTATTGATTTTTAAGTAATCACATCACTGCATTCAGTATTTACACCAGACAAATACAAATCCCTCTGGTGTCTTAATTACAGATGCACAATTAGCCAACTCTTTTCCAGTGAAAAAAAAGAACACACACCAACACAGACACACACCAAAGAAACAAAACAAAACAAAAAAAAAAAAAAAAAAAAAAAAAACCAACCAACCAACCAACCAAAAACCAAAAAAAACCAAAACCACAACAAACCACTACCACAACAAAAAGCTAGTAACATAGTAGCTTATATATTAATTTTGCATCTAGAAAATGAATAGTAGATTATGAAAACAAAAAAAGCAGAGTCTACAGGTTTAGGTTTCCACTGACCTTAGACTACTTAGACTAGGTAAATTACTTGGTTTGTCGTGTTGGTTGGTTGATAAAGCAGCTTATCTATGAGCACAGATTCACACCAAACGAAAGCCCAATATTCTGTTAAACTTGCATCTGTGGAATTAATTCATTTTGCCCTTTCGACAAGCTCCTTGTCTGCATTGCACTTCTGTTTTCAACTCCACAAGGGAATAAATTTGCTTATTGAGTTCAGAGGTGTTATTCAGATCAGTTCAGAGTGCAACCAAATTTTTCTGTGCTCCTGCTCATATATCTGTGCACACACACACAGACTTCTCCCAGAGGAGACTGAAATCAAATCACCCACCTTCTAAGAAGACCAAAAGCAAAAAAACCCCAAAACAAACAAACAAAAAAATCCTAACTAAAACTTACAAAAAACCCCAATTGTTTTGAAGGACAAAAGATAAATTGTGGAAATTGTGCAAAGTACAGTCTGTGGGAATGTGTCTGAACATATGTAACTACAGAGATGAGATTAACATTGTAAAATATAATTTTAATCCTATCAATTCATACTAAAGGGAAATTTGGGGCCCAGTTTCTTCTCTTGCTATATAGACTAAACTTAACACTCACCTTCAAAGGAACTGTGATAATAAATTTATGTTTCAGGGGCACTAGAAAGTTAATGGATGAACTTGACAGAACAGCTGCCAAGGAAAATAACAATACTGCATTTAGTGTAAGATTTGAATGTTGTGAAGTATTGAGTCCTAATGAAGGTATTACAGTTACTAGGAACATGCTCTGAATAGTACACATAAAACAAAATTACCAGTAGAAGGATTAAGGAAAGAGGCAGTGATGTGTAGCCAAGCAGTTGAAGATACCATAACACATACAAAAGCATTTTACATTAAATCTGTACAGGTACTCTCTACTTTCTATGCTTGGCTTTGCAAGGTTAAGTGGATAAGCACAACATCTAGTGTACATAATCTAAAGAATAAGATTTATTGTATGAAGTATGTAAGAGTTTTCTGGGTTCACACAGTGCTGCTACCTTAGTGGTACCATTGACAAACTAACTTTTTGGAAGTGCAGAACTCAAGCAAACTGCAAACAGACTTTCTAATAACACATGCAAGATTGAAAAGCTTCATTAGGATGTTCAAATTACGGGAGCTGAGTAACCAACATGGATTATCATTTTGAATTTCTACTAGCCTGAGAGCAGAAGCTTTCATGCTAAGAACTTGAAAGCAGATAAGAATTTCACTTCCCAGTTTTAAAAAAGCTGGGAGCTGGCTAGTAATTATCTCTTAAGAGTCCTGACACTTCTGAGACTTTGTGCCTCTCAACTGATCAGTCGAGCCAAGTGCTGCACCAGGATTTCACCAGTGCTAAAAGGCAAAGTGCAAGATGATAGGAGCTGGGAAATGGGAGGAAAAAGCAGCAGAACCAATAACTGAAAAAATTTTAAAAACAATTAGTATATTAAATAATGTTAGCAAAACAATGAAGAAAGATCAGATAATTTAGTAAAGACTCAGAAGCTGATTTGTTAGGGTGTGTTTGTACAAATTGAATTGCTTGGAAAAGTTTGTGCCACTTACTGAAACTGTAGAACTGGGAGTGTTTGTTCCATATCCAGATGAAGGAAGGGAGGCCAAGGACCAGCGGCGCCCGTCCGTTCTGAGGAGAAGAAGCAAGGGAAATTACTGATAATTAAATACTGTGGCTAATACTTGGGGGAAATAAGCATTTTCCCCCCTCTCAGATGTCTTAACCTCAAGTTTTTATTAAAGACTCAAATTATTCAGATAAATCAAGTAGCCTATTTACAATTACCTTTGTGAAAAAGCAACTATGGTTAAGCTTCAAAAGCAAAAGTAAGTGACCTTGGAAAAGATAAAGCAAGCAGGAAGCAGATTCCTGCACTGAGTAGATATTTTGTCAAAAAAAGACAGTTATGCCTAAGATTACTTAGGCAGTTCCTTGTTTTCCAAATAATTTTGATAATTGAGGAAAAAAAAAAATATTGATCAACTGAAACAGGTTTTTTTTGTTTACCCAGTCAGAAGGCATTCTGTGTTCTGCATCACCTGACACAGCTAGGGAATTAAATCCACTACAACAGAGCAGAACAGAGTCAACAGCTCCACCCAAAATACGAGGAGACAGAAATCACAGAAATTCCATCTTGGGTTTCTTTCTCCCCCAGTCAATATAGTATTAGCAGTTATTTTTCTATCATAGCCAAAGAAACATGACCCTCAGGGGAAACAGCCAAAACATCCTGGAGGTATTGCAGAAAAGGTCTTGTTTTACCAACATCAAAACTGAGGAGACATACAACTGCTCTGAGAAAAATCAGTATTGCCCCTCCTTGAAATCATCTACCCCTAAAACCTTCCTCAGTGAGGACGGAAACTGAACTACACCCAGTTCAGCCTCATGGTGCTTTTTCTGTCTCTGATTTCATGTCATTTCATTCAGACATTCTGAGTCCTACAGCATGTCTTGTTGCATGCTGGGATGGATGTTAAGAAGTCTCTTCCTCACATCATTCTCCACTTGCTTTACTACTGCAAATTATCAGTACCTGGTCATACAGTGAAGCTGAACTAGAGCAGTTCACCATTTTAACTTAGTTTGGAAGATTTGGGGTTTTTTGAGTAGATAGACATTAACCAAAGTTTATTACAAAATAGGGTGTTTGGTAGTTGACTGAAACAGTACTTACAAAAAATTCAACTTTTACCATTTTCACAGTAATATTTCTCATCTCACTATCTACACCCATGAAGCCTCATCTTCACAATAAGCTCAGTGTGTACCCTGATATTAACACCTGTTTATATCTTCCCCAGCCCTACTTCCTTTTATTGTCAGGCTCAGATACACATCACTCCTCTTTGTCATCTATATTAGAATGAGAGGGAAATAAATCCACTCTTCTACATCACTTGAAGAGTACTGTATCAATGGAGTTTTAAAAAGACACATGCTTCATGCATTAAAAAAATAAAATAATGAAGCTTTAATGCAGATTTCTATTGCATGCTCACATTACAGCTAAACCCCATTTAGCCACAGGTGATGTTGTCTTTGGCAATACAATTACATATAAAAGAACAATCTCAAAAAACTCCAAGATACATTATATTCTTTTCTCAACCCCTGAAAAACAAAAAATATCAGCATTATAAAGTCACTACATGATGTGGTCAGTGACTGAATAACAAATTTCAGTTATCTTCATTCTGCTGCTTCTAACATTCAGTGATATGGGGGAACTGTTTATGTCAATGACTCAACCTTAGTTTGGACCCTCAGTCCCAAAGCAAAAATGTGTTCCTGTCTTCTCAAACATAGTAATAATAATTAGATAGATAGTAATAGTAATGCACAACTCAATAATTTTTTGCAAAAGGAAAGATTAATCCCTATTTTACTGAGTTGCCTAGATTTTGTATTGAAATTACTTCAGAATTTTCATTTTGAAAGAGACAAAATAATTCTTTCTCAATTAGAAAATTACAGGATCTCTCTTCATGCTTGGGATATTTTATGCTGATGCAACCTAGGCAAGCAATGAGCTAAGCACTCAGGACAATACATATCAGCTCCACTCCAGCAGAAATTGGGACAAGAGAGAAATCTTTCAAATTAAGGACAATGGAGAAAAAGACCTTTATAAAAAATTCCTCCTTCAGGTATGCAAAACATTTCAATGTTATATCAATTTTTGGTTAATAAACATTTTTAGAGTGACCTCATGCAATACTGCTTCAGGAAAAGATGGTTGGAGTGAAATTTTCAGCTCTTTTATTTTATTTATTATACACCCTTTGCTAGCACAAGAAAACCATGCAAACAACAAATTTCACCTTTAAAATGAGATTTTAATTAGTTAGTTAAGGAGTTATTTTTATGGCAGCTAAATGCTATTCAATGAACAGTAGATAATTTCAAAATAAATGAGAAGGTGCTAGACAAAACAGTGCATCTTCCCCAGAGCACTACCTATTTATCGTTTTAAGGCCAAAATTCCCAGATTTTCTGTTTTGAGTACCAAAGCAGAGAAGCTGATTGCCTAAATGGGGTTGTTACAGTGTGAACTCGTTAGGGGCACAGCTCAGCTGCACAGCAGCACAGCTCATACACACACACAAACAGCAACACCGTACACATTACCTGTCTGCTCTGTGTCCATGGCTGTATGGAAGAAATTGTACAAGGATAATGAGAGAGGAAGAAGTAAAAGAGGCACACATGATTTCTGAAAAAAAGTAAACCCTCATCTTCTGTATCTGGTATTGCACTAAGATCAGTTTTAGTGTCCACAGAATTAACCATCTATTTCCTTATTCAAACAGGAGGATTCCTGAACATATTAAGTTTCTGGCTATGACACAACTGAGAGGATGTCTAGCAAGGGATTTATGATTAATCACTCATCACACTAAAGGACAATCTTGCAGCATATTGTAGTGAAATTGGCTTTAAAATAAAATGAGTTTTCCAAATGTGTTTCCTGCTCTGTCCTAGGAATCAACTCATCACAGGGCTGTAATGAAATAATGGAAACCATAAATGATGTCCAAACAATATAATAAATGAAGAAATTACACCAAATATAAAAGGCAGAAAATCAGCAACAAATCATTTCTCTGATGGTAATAGGATGAAATCAGGTTATAACCATCTCTTAAAAACCAAGCAATGCTGATCAAAAGGGTACAGAGAAATATCAATTTCTCAAGGATAACAGAGCACGACACTTTCAATTACTTAATGCCACCATAGAAAAGTTATTCTTATACTACTGTGTGTTAATCTAATAAATATGTATTGGTACGGCTGGCACAGCTATTCAGAGTGTAACACAAGTAGAAAATAGAAACAAGTTTCTAAAACAAGCTTGGTTAAGTGTTCATTTCAGTGGCAGAAAGAGTGCAACGTGTGTCCCATATAAAGATCCACAGTATTCAACAGCATGGACTTAACCTTTATTCATTTATTTCCTCAAATACTAGATTTAATAAGTGGAAAGTATGAGAGGAAATTATTCAGAGTTCTACTGTTAAAACATTCATTTTCTTCTTAGAATGTTGGAAAGCAATACTTGCAAAAACCACCCAGTTGCAACATGATGTTGAAAAATTATGTAAAGTTTTGACAATTGTTTCAGCTGTCACTTTCCTCCTGCATTCCAGGGTCTAGGACTTCAGATACTGTAAAAACTGGCTGAAAGTTCAGTCCTATTTAGTAGGACTTATTGAATAAACCCAGACAATGTCCAGATACCTCTCTAGAAATAAATGTGAATGCTGTGAAATAATTTGAATTGTTTCCATGGCAGATAAACACTATTTTTTCCCATAGAAAATATACATCCAGTCTGTCACATTTCACACACTATTATAATGTTTTTTTCTTACATAAGGCCTGAAGACCACAGTCTACTTCAAACAGCACTGAAGAACACAAGGTCTTCCAGCAAATCACCTCAATAGAGAAATTCCCCAGAATTTACCTGCCCTTCAGATAAAGGGTGTATCTTACTGCTTTAAATCACTTTTGAAATTTTGAGACCTGTCTTCTTTCTCACTGCTCCACAAGCTAAATCTTACATTCTCTGAAAACTTACTTCCACTCAGAATGATTATGTTTCCCATTCTCAGGTCAAGTTAGAACAGATAGGGTTTTTTTCCCAGATGAGGCAGAGCTTAGCAAATATAAAATATACTCCCCACACTTCAATCTAAAAATCCTGCTGCGATGCCCAAACCCTGATCAAGTCTCTTTTTCCCCCCCGTTCTTTACTTCTCACAAAATTTAACTTTCTGTATCATGATCCATTTCTGCCTACCTGTTGGGATACAGCTCTCAATACACCATTTGTCTGCTTCTCTCAGCTGTCCTTATTCTTTCTATCCTACTCCTCACACTAAATTCATCACCACAGTATCAGATTTCTTTCCAACAGGCTGATACATGGCATGACCTGTATTTGTACAGCATTTGCTGCAAGACAGATGACAGCTTCACTTTCAGGTCTTTCAGTGTTGCTCTTCTGCTAGGAGTTGTTGTAGATTTCCAGTTTCAATTATCAGCTCTTCTCATTAGAGCATTAATGTCTGCTTGACACTAATGCCCAAGACAGTAGAGAAAAACTAAGAAGTTGCTACCAGTCAGAAGGCAGTGAAAGAATGTACACACAGTTGTGTGTGCCTGACTTTAGATTTGGTTTAAGTTTTTGTGCAGACACAGCAAAGAGCAGTGTGCTTGGAATACAACTCGGTAAATTCAGTAACAATATCTAGGACTACAACTAAGATCCAATTATTCTAATCATAACTGATTTTTATTTTATCATCTTCTATGTCTAAAAAAAAAAGAAAAAAAAAGGGGGGGGGGAGGAAGGGGAGAGGAGGGTAAGAGCAAAACCAAAGCAAAATAAAACAAAACACATCAAAAAAAGTAAAACATAGTAAAAAATTCTAACCTCTAGGCCACTTTTTAAAGAGAAGCATACAGACTATTTGCTTGCAGGTCCAAAGGGAATAGAGCTTGCCTTACCTTCGGGCAGGAACAAAGGAGAAATGAGCAGGTGCACTGGGAGAGAAGTTCCTGGGACTGTCCAAAGGGCTGCTACCTGTTTGAGAAATTAACAAAAAAGTGTGTGTTCACTGCGCAGGAAGCCTTTCGACTCCAAGTTGTAGTCACAAATAATTAAAAATATGGAGCTTTGAGTCTGATCATTTGAGTATTAGTTCACTACAGAAATGTTCTGATTCAGATGTGTTGGTATTTTCCCTTTCTTTAAAATAATTTCAGGTGTACATTTTCTTTCTTACTTTCAGATGTGTATCACACAGCCAATAGTCTTTTAATGTTTTGCTATAATTTCTATATGCAAGCTCTTCTTTAACACTTCTCAATGAAAAACCTGAATAAGAAATTACAGTGGTGACAGTTTCAGGAAAAATAAATAGTAAGAAAATATTTCTCCACAATATTTCTCTACATCAACGCTGAATACAAAATTCATGGAGGAAAAAAGCCCAGCAATATATCAAAGGATCTGTACATGGTAATAAAAGGACTATAGACAGGTAAGATGATCAGGTATAGTGTGTTAGCATTCACCCTAACTACCACTTCTCTGAAACAATACTTCCACCATGAAAATGAAAGTTACAGTGAATTTATACAGTGAGGGAAAAAAGAACACTTGGCACATGGAGACTTTCTCTGGGTTCTGTCATATGCGTACAAGCATATGGTTGGTAAGTGGAATATTGCAGTGTATTCTCTTTCAAAGTAAAAAACAGCCATTTCATAGAAAGCCCTTCTGAGAGCCAGAATCATTTACAGACTAACTGCAGAAGCCTTTGAAAGTTATGGATGACTTTGAAACTTCATGTGAGTGGGTGTGCTTTCCATCGGGCACATTGTTAAGTGGTTTGCTCTTTCAGATCCTTAATGGAAGCACAAAAGAGACCACACATAGTGAATTTATGCCAACAGCAATTTCTTCATGCAGCAACAATAAAATAACAGTAAAATAAGAGCAGAAAAAACTAAATAGATACTGGAGAAGCATGTACTAAAAGCTACATAACTGGTAAGAAAAATATTTTCAAATTTAGATCCCATATAAAATGGATTTATTCTAAAAGTCAAGTACTGGGTGTCCAGGTCACCCCCCAGGCCAGCACTGTGAGGTTACTGTCCCATCCATCACTGCACTGAAGCTTGTTGTTAGGCTGTATTAATTTCAACCCAAATTATTCATATACCTTAACAGTTACACTGACCAGCCTTGCAGGAAAAGAAACTGTGCTCATTCACTTCACCTACACAAATGGCTCACAAAAATCTGCAGTAGCACCTCTCCAAAACTCCCTGGTGTGTGCACAGCTGGCATGCCTGGACAGGCAGGGAGGAGGACAGGGAGAGAAGCTGATGGCTTCAGGGATGTGAGGATGGCCACAGCACAGGCCAGCAAGCTCCAGCTGGTAATACAAGTCTGCAAGGGATAAAATAACAGCTGGTTGAGATTAAACCAGCCCCAGGCTGATCTTACACATGTCAAGGGGTGATGTGAGAACTGGAGAGGTAAGTGAATTCCAGACCACAATCTGCTTCACCAGGAACAAACTAAATTAAACACAAAGGGTTTGAGCAACAGGTTTGTTCTGCTTTGGCTTGGTTTTCTTCTGTATTGTTAGGAACTAACAACAATTTCACAGTGTAATAGAGCAGAGTGCAAATCCTTACCCAGAACAGGATACTATTTAACTCATTCCCTGTATATTTCAGGTGGGAATGGGAGAGAGAGTGATCAGAACTCAAGAAGTAGGTGATACTTGGTGCTTTATTTATTAACCTTGTAGTAATTTTAATTCTTACTGCCACAGCAGAAAAACAGAGACCTTGGGCTGCTTTCAATTAAGAGGTGACAAAGTGGTTTGACAGTCTGGATGGCTCTGCAAGCTGACAAGAAAGACAGAAGAAAGCTCCAATAGCCACAAAGTGACCAATTCAATAGTGTATAAAGATATTTCCTGGTAGCAGCACACAGGTAGAATTAGGGTCACACCATTTACTTGGTTAGCAGAAAGCTGAAAGAGAATTTTAGGTCAGAAGGAAATGCAGCAGGAGTGAAGCCTTTCCACTGCTGTGTAGATCTGCTAGCAAATGAAGGAAGACTGCCAGTTTTGATGAGAACCTTTTGGTTTTTGCCTTCTCATTTTTCAGGCTTTACTGCTGACAAACCCTACTGTGTTAAGATGATATTTTTGAATTAAAAGCCCACTGCCCAATGCTGTTATAAACAAGTGATGAGCTGTCACTGCTTCTTTATATCTTCATCATTCTTTTGTAAACTTTCCAGATTACAATCAAAACAGGATTTCAGAATAATTGAGCAAATTGGGTAATGACAGTTTTTATATTTTGAAATTAAGTATGTGGGTGTTCAAACTCTTATGAGTCTGTACAATCTGGGACAGAGATACTACTCATTCTTAAGCAACTACTTCTTCAGATTTATATGGCATATTTCCTTCCAGACAGTGGAATTTTAATTGGATCCCCTGTGAGTTGCTTCTAGTTTTAAAAAGAAAAGCAATTAGTTTTTCTACTCAATTCAAGTCTGGGTGAAGCTTTTAAAACAACAACAGGGAGAAGGGGAATTACTACTTTCCCTAAAATTTCCCAGTACTGCTGCTTCTGCTATAGTTGAAGGAATTTTAATAAGAGAAGCCTTAATGCATCAGCCTCATTCACCAAGGCTGATCGAAATCCTATTTATTCTGTTAGCAAAGGTAAATTCCCCTGTTGCTCAAGGGCTATAGTTGGCCACTACTGAACCTGAAACAGCTCAGTCCCTGTGGAGGCTGTTACACAGAATGATTACCCATTAGGTAAATCAACACAGTTATATGAACATTAATAATTCAGGCATGAACTTCTCCATTTTCCGGACACAGGAAAAAGGATGCAGCCCAAGTATTTGTACGTCCACCACCCTCAAAGCACAAAACTGGACCTTAAGGGCAATAGAGAGATTAAAGTCTCAGCTATCATCTGCAAACATGACATTTATCAGACAGATAATGAGTCAAAACTTACACGAAAAATATTTTGTAAAACCTGCTTCTGAGATTTGTGAAAAATAAATACAAAAGACAAAGTTGTTGTGGTCTTCTGTGTAGAATATACTGACATTATTTGCTGAAAATTAACAAAAGCAGTTGAAGATCCTTTTGCATGCTACAGAATTAGCTGCCTTCCAGCCCATGTAAATCTCAAAATGCCAAATTTTTAAGCACTCTGTGTGCCACCTGTCTCAAATATAATGAATGCCATAGTGCACTCACACCATCCGAGGATCACACACATGAAATGTGGATAAACTCCTGGGCAGATCTGGAGTAGTACTTAACATAGTAACGTATGGGTACTTAACATACCCACTCTAAAAATAATAAATAACTATAGGCCTTAGTAATAGTAATTTTTCTGCCAGCAGGTGGAACTGAAATTGCAGTGAAAGAGCAGAACAATTTCATTCAGTGCTGCCTTCAAACAGCTCCCTCTGCTTCCACCACAGGTGGGAGCAGAACAAAGGTCTCATTGGGGACAAGTGGCTACACTGGCATCCAGCAAGCAACTTGGCTACCTTACAGCTGTGGAAAGTAAATTTTAAAAAAAACTGAACTTCATTCTTCCAGCTGTAAGAGCCTGTCCCTTTTCTACTGAATTAAAAAAATTTTTTTTTATTGATTTTAAGCTTTTCATTTTGAAATATAATGTAATTGTAACTCAGAAATCAACCTCATGATATGTATGCTCTAGTAGGTGTACTGTGCACACCTCTGTAATTTTCAGTTTTTAAAAAATTAATTCAAACAAATAAAATAAATAAATGGAACGTACATATTTACATTTTTCATCCAGTTTTGAAAGAAAAAGAATTTATAATGAAAGGAAAATTTTTCAAAGCTATATTTCTAAAATGGGGCACTTCCAAGTTTGGGTGACTAAACATGTAGAGTGACTTTCCCACAAAGTTAACAAGCTGTAGCTTTCTATGCCAAGGTCCTAGCTCCTTTTGGAAAACATTCTTCCATACAGTTTCAAAACTGAATTAGCACTCACTTGAAATCCATTAGGTATTCCTGAATCATGCTAGAGTTAAAATTGCTTGGATATACTTTATCTCAAACATTGTCATCTCTTATGTTTAATTTCTCTTTAAATTTTCTAGGATATGGAATAGCCTAACACCTTAACTGGATGCTGTTTCAGATATTAAGTGTATCATCTGCCTGGATCAGTGCTCACTAGGAGGTGGGTTTGCCTGATGGATGGTGAGCTGTGCTATAATCACACTCCCTGACTTTTACATTACACGTAGAAGAATAAATCCTGACACTACTGCCATACAGGACTTGCTTTTAAAGTGGTTTTCAAATAGAAATGTTTTAGAAAGCATCCCTGATTTCTCTGCATGCCTGCTATTCCTTTGATTCCTAAGTGAGGTTCAGAATGGGCATTAAGAGGTGGCTGTTCAAGACAAGAGAGGCCAGGGAGACTCCAGCATTCCTTAGTAACTTACCAGAGTACACGCCTGAACAAACAGATTGATAGTTTCTGCTCAAATACTAAACAAATATCACAGCCTGTTCTCAAATTCACATCTCATATATGATATTTCTTAAGAAAATATTTGTAGCTGTACTCTAAATTTCAGCTACTTTTGTCTCTTGAATAAATTACTCTTCCAGTGAGGAGACTCCTAGAAATAGTACTGGTAGAGAACTTAAATTACAAGTAATTTATCTTCCTATGCTCCACTGGCTACTCTTGTAGGTCACAAATGATGTCCTTTTAATTAATAGTTTTAAATACCATATGCAACATCAGAACAAAAAATGGAAATATTTCACAATTGCTGCTAAAGGAAGATGGCATACAGCTGGTTAGTAACTCTGGTTTATCCAAGTGTCACATCTTTCTAATAAAAAAAAAAAAAAGCTTGTAAATCTTGAGACAGCATCAGAGCCACTAAGAACAATTTTTCTTTGTTTAAATAGACAAAGAAGAAAAGCAAATGAAAAGAAAATAAAGAAGTTTCTAATGTGAACAATTCTGCATTTATTTTCTGACCCATAACCACATCAACATCTTACTGCAATGTGATGTGCAAGAACACTTCTTTTACAGTCTGAGTAGCTTCTTTCTGAATCACTTCAGTTACTTTGTACAGCTAATTTAGATTTTTTTAAATCAAATGGCCCTGTATTTTATATGAGATGCTGAAACCTAAAATTGTTTTTATATACTACTTTTAAGATTCTGTTAACATTTTCATTTGAAAACCATGGGCCATTTTAATAAAACAATGTAATTAAAGTAGCTTCCCAGTCTTCTATAATTGGGCTTGACAGCATCCCAAGCAAATATCACAGCTTTATGAAAACTTGGCGTGGTTAAGGACTTTATGGACATGACTGAGCAATAACTTTGGTGATCTTTTTCCTTTCAAATAGGCTGGATGTCAATGCTCTGCAAACAGGAGCAGATGGCTCCTTCTAGCTGAGCTACTATCGATTTGCTGTTCTTTCTCAGCATTTCCTTAGTGTCAACCTCCAGAAAGTATTTGCAGAACATACTGATGTGTAGGAGGAGGAAAGTCTGATTATAATGAAAACAACAGTTACTTGTACTACATGCAACAGTGATGTGCTTCTCAACAGGCTCCACTATGGATGATGAGCCACAAATACTCAAGCTATTTCATTCTACTGACTGGTGCCCATTAGGGCCACACCTGAAGCCCAGCCACCTTCTCTGTCATTTTGAAATACCAAGAACAATGTAATCACACACCACCTACCTCCCTCGATAATAAAATCATCAAGGAAACATGCTGTTCAGGCAAGCTGTTGAATCTGCATGAGTGACCCTTTCTGAAAATCCGTAGTTATTGTAGGCTGATCAATCTTTCTTTTTCTACAGAAAGAACATCTCCACACACTTCACCTCAATGACTAAAAAGCAGTTGCCCATTTGCTCTGAAATGAGAATTTCACAGTTGCCTCCACAGTGAAACTGGCAGTAATGTCAAAAAAGAAAAATCCTAAATATCTCATGTTGCTTTAAGTAGCAGATAGAGACCATAAGATGGAACACTGCACAGCTGATGGGCTGCTGGAAGCACACAGAAAGAAGCAGTATGTTTCCTCTCACATGAACTGCAGTTAAATCACCAGCAAAAATTAACCATGCTAGGAGACTCAAAACTAGATATTATTTAAATGTATATATTTAATTTTACTTTACTTTGTTCTCCATCTCAGGTTCTTTTGCAGGATGCAAGATGACTGAATCCCCCAGAAAGAGTGAAGGAGGATGGATATAGTAGTGAACTAGAAAGTGCAGAACAGACAAGGAAATAAAGCATTTACTTTGAAAACTATTTTTAGAAGCTACAATCAGATTAGGTTTCAAAGAGCATCATTTGATGAAGAGTATCAGTAGGTACAAACTCACTGCAACAAACATCAACATTTTCCCCAACAATTCTGAGGTAAAGCAACCCCAGGGAGTTACCTGCATGTCCATGAAGAGGGGAATGTGGTCGCGGGAGGGTTGGAGATGTACTGGATGTTACAATCAAACTCTTTCTGTTGCTTGTCCGACAGCTGAAAGAGAGAAATAAGGCACTGTCAGATGGACAAGAGCACCTGAACACAGTTCCTACAGAATGTCTTTCAGCCAGGGAGGAAGCTCTCAGTATTTAGGTCAGGATTTCCTCACTCTGTCGCTCGCAGTAGTGACCCTGCAAAGAAGTAAACATACAGGACTAAAAGGCACTTTGTCAGCAACAAGTGTTTTTATACAGTGGAAGCAATATAAAAAGCACATCCCATGCTGCACAGGCCACCAGAGATAACTGACAACACACTCCTGATTCCCAAAATATGTACAACTCGTGCTTTACAAATCACACAAAAAGCAGAAAATCAGAAAATTCCCCAGAGTGCTTCAGACACTCTTACCAATATCCAACCTAGCAAATAAATCTGTTAAAATTATTGGCTATTACTGTAAGAAACCAGAGCATATTCCTTAGGGCAGAGTTAAAGTTATGAAGCAAAGTGTTAGCACAGTTCTGCAGATGAGCAGCATTACCAATAAAACTTAAAACCTGAGATTCCACAATCTTTGCAGACACGTGCAGCAATACTGATAGAAAACTCTGCAGAGCAAGTTCCAGGCAAGCCTTCCACCAAATTAAGCTCACTCACTACAAGGACCTTTTCCCAGCAAAGAAAATGTCACTTCTGCATGAGGTACTTCATCTTTATTTATTTATTTATTTATTCTGAAATTGGAGCTTCGGAACTCAGACAAATGAAATGAAGGATTTGTTCCTCTGCTTGCTTCCCAGCCTGTGTCTGCTTGACTGCTATTACCAAACACTTAGCTCTCAAGATGATAAAATTAACTGTAATGGGCAAAGAAAAAAATTCAAAATCATGGGAGCTGTAAACAACAGCAAGAAGGTATTTACATCACTTTCTGATTAACACTTTTCTTGTGGTTTAAACAGAATAAAACTGTCCTAGTTCCCAGCCAAATCTCACTAAGGATCAAGTTCTAAAGCTACACACAAAGACTCATTGTACCTCTAACATACTTCCTAGATGGCAGAAACATTTCTGCTTACTTCATCAGGTCTCACAAGAGGTTACTAAAACCATATGCGTCTTGATAGATGGTGGGAGAACAGACAGGAGTGAGGAAGGCTGAGGAGAGACTGAACAAGATGCTCACTGGCCCAGCTCTGGAGGTGCCCTCTGAAGCTCCAGGCTGGCTGACCACAGGCACAAACAAAGATTGTTGTTTGCTTTCTGAACTCTGAGTGCTTTGGATTCCCTCAGTCCTCTCTGCACAGGCTGATCTTCTGGAGTTGCCTGACAGTAAAAACTCAGACTGCCAAGAACTACAATTTAATGCAAAACTATATTGCTGCCACAGGATACAGTGTGTCTGACTATTATTTGTTAGCTTTTTTATTCCTTTTCTATAGGAAACAAGAGAACTCAATGCAGAAAAAAAAAATACAACTGAACCGCCAACTATAATAAACAGTAATAAAGTTGAAGCACCATTAACTGCTATTCATGCTCTTTAGTGTACTTAAAGCATTCCTCAGAATTATCCAACTGATTCCATACAATCTCCATTTACATTCATGTATTATTCAACAACAGCCCATCCAAAAACTGATTGCCATTGTGTACATCACATGGAAAAGCTAACAGCCTGATTTTAAGAAGTTTAAAATATCAGCTCATGGATTTTTTGGACCTCTTTTCAGTTATGCCATTCCAGTAACAGTTGAAAAAACCAGAATACTCAGTTCCAGCACAGATAATATATAAGCATTATGTTCATATTACTAGAAAATCTTTCTCACTACATGAAAAATTCTAGTATAATATACATTACTATTTCAGAAATTTTTTCTTTTAAATCCTGAGTATTTTAAAACAGGTTAAAACACAAGAATTCAAGATCATGCTCAATATAAACACTAGTACAATGTGAAAACAGAGTTCCATCTTCTACGGTCGTATCCTTTTGCTAAAAAGTGTTCCTAAAATACACTTTACCACAGGGATTTCTGGAGCTGGCTATGGAAACTTGATGTATTTAAATAGCAGCATAATGGGGAACATGAGCTGTCCCAAACTCAGAGCTTTTTAACTGCTTGCCCAAGTTTGCCAAAATGGACTGAGTTTTACAAACCCATTTTCTCTGTTTGCAAGGACAAGGAACCAAAAGAGAAAGGGTTAAACAGCCAGAGAACAAGCACAGCTGAGACCCATTAAAATAGGTCAGGTTTACAGAAATGTACCCAGAGGAGGGAATGGCTTGGAGGGAAACCCTAGCCCCAAGTTAGGAATAAAAATTTATTCTCTTTACACCCCCAAAACTGGATAACTTTCAATTTCTTTGGATTTATAACCTGGGAAGGGGGAACATCACTTATGCTTGCTTAGCAGTTTCTGTGAAATATGTGTTTTGGCAATAAGGCAAACCTACACAGAGGCTAAAACCAGAATTCCTAATTTCTTGAATCTATGTTATGTGATGAGAAAAATATATAAACAAATGCAATCATGCACTCTGCTGGTTCAAGAGAACTCTCTGGATATATACACAAAATTTTAAATAGATCTTGAAATCCCAAAGAAACTACAGAACACAGGAGATGAAATTCTGTTAGTCACAAAAATATAAAAGGGGGGGGAGAGAGGGGCTAACAGGAAGACTTCAGTTGGGTTATCTCCCCCAAGGACAGCATTTGAGCACCTCCTAAAGAAGAACACCTAAATATGAAAGCAGCAAAGCAAGCTTTACCCAGGGCTTTGTGCCAAAGAAATTCAACCTAATCAATTTAAGTGTTGGCAGAAACAGCTGAAGAAAAAAATATTTCCTGGAAGATGCACTTTAGCCAGACAGACGGCACTGGGCTCAATACTGAGCTATAAGCAAATGATAATAGGGAAACCATATTAATCCCTTAAAATTGCATTAATCATTGTTTGTTACTGTTCACAAATTCTCTGAACAATACTATGTTTCCTTGCCCTAAAAATAATACAATCTGTATAACTAAACAGGAGTAGGAGAAAGTAGAAAGGGAATAGGTTACCTATGCATCTCTGAGTATGTTAACTAGAAAAAACCAAACCAACCCAGAAAGATTCTAAGCATTACTATTTGTTTATAACCCAAAGTTTTGCTATTTTCATTAAATGCAAGGCGAGCCTTACCCTGACCCTCCTTTCCTCTCACAATTTAGTATGGGTCTTGTTAACTTTTTTCCTCAGATTCCACTTCATAATTTCAGAGAACAAATCCCCTCTGGGTCTTTCCGTTCAGATTCAATTTTAACAGTGCAGTTTCTGCACTGCCCGGAGTTGCAGGGTTGAGCTCCAGCCAGCAGAGCAATCTGGAGGGCTGTCTACATGAAAATGTCACCCCCTGCCCTCCTGTGTCACTCAGGGCACACACCTGTGCTGTCAAACCCAGGTCTTGCGATCCATGAGAGCACCAGGGCAACTTGATTTAATTCTAAACACACAGCAAAACAGAGTTTGTACCAAAATATCTGAAACGATGCCTTTGCCATCACTACAGAAATTGTGCTTTTACTATTTCTAGAGTTAACTACTGTGCCTGCAGTAAAAATAACATTTGTTACGTGTACTGAAGTGTTCCCAGTGCATTCCTGAAACTGAACACTGCAGGACATTGGACTTGGGTCTGGTAACTGGACACTGGATTTGGACCCACTGAAATGTGCCCTGAAGCCAGCACCCTTGGCCAGAGTTACTGATGAGAACATTTGGTTATGTACCTGTGAGCTGCATGCAGCTCAAGTGCTCCTCAACTTGACCCAGACAAACCTTTCCCCACTGCACCAACAGCTAATCCAAAATTGAGCCTCTAAAATGAGCACCATTAGTACACTTTGCTTCATATGCATTTTCAGTCTGAAAAAGAAAGTACACCTTGTTTCATGCTTTAAAAAAGTCTGGAAAAGAAATTGATTTTTCAGTTTCAGAATATATCAATATTTGATTTTTTACTTCAGCAGTTTACTCAGGGGACACCTCTAACTCACTGAGTAAAACTGATTAATGTCCATGAGGCATTCATGTAATAAAAGCATGGCCACAGAAAAACAATTTAAAAATAGATAACCAACCACCACAATAAAGTTATTTCATAGCACTGCCAATTATTGTAAATGAATAATAAGGAAATTTCTCAAAATCTAAATTTATAGGCCTTGAAAAATTTCTCATAGTTGAAGCTCCTGATCATGCAAGTAAACAAGATTAGCACCAACTGCACAAGTCTTCCCCCAGACTTTGATATAAATTAACTTGAAATAAAAAAATGTACAAAAAAAGCATTTTTTGTAATTATTAATGCTTTTCATTCATATTAGTGAATTTTAATTATAGAGTTTTAGTTTTGCAAACAATCCCAGGTTCTCAGGGTGCAGGATTAACTCTTGCATTAACTAGTAATTCCTTTCAAAATAACATCTCAGAAGCTGAACACCAGTCTTGTTCCAGATTTGACATTTAGTTCAGTGAATCCAAATCTCTATGAAATGCAATGCAAATTTCAGAGTAATCAGACCTATAGGAGCTATCTCTGGTTACAAACTTTCCTAAACTGTACTATCACCTAACTAAACCTCACTAGATTCTGCTCCTACTTTACAGGAGTTTGGTTTCAGTTGATTTGCTTTACAAAGACTTCTTTATGAGAAACAGACATTTTAGAAATGAAAATAAGTATTTAAAATTTTTATTCACAATGGCAGAAAATTTACAAAATCCAAAATTTGCATGTCAATGAATGCACCAGCTGTGCAGCAATGTTAACTAGATGTGGAAGTTATTGTCTTAATTATAGTAATTCAAAGATGGAAGCAATTTTGTAAGCTTTAGCATTACCAACAACAGGGATAATTAGTTCACTGAAATAGATAAGAATAAGTAAGCATCTGGTTCAAATGATTCTATTTTTTTTCACATTTAAGAATAGCTTAAGAGTTATTCATCAGGAATAACTAGAGAAAAAAAAATGTTATTATTCATGGTGTAGGTTTGGTAGTTCACACATTCCTACAATAAACCCTTCTTTTCTCTTATGGAAACACAGTCATGCTCACCTAAGACTTAAAGGATGGAAATACAAGTCTAACAAGAAACTTCTTAAAAGACTAAAAACAAATTCTCCATCACAACAGACACAGAACTATACTCTTCCCAGTGTCACCCAGGAAAACATCTAATAATTCTTGTCATTAAACCCCAAGAACAGGGAAAAGTCCTGCCTGTGTGGTCAAAGCCTTTCCCATCTGTACTGAAGTTAAGATGCAATGGGGTTTTCCCATGCCTCATGCTGGTACCAGTAAATAGAGTCACTGTGTGGATGACTGTGGAAAGATATGAATTCTGGAAGGCACAGAGCATGGAGATAAAAGATGGAGTCAACTTGTGAAGTGTGCACAGATATCCAAGGGTAACACATGGGCTGGGGAGGTAGAAAAATCATGAAAAGTATCTTTTTTTCATAACACCACACACTTTTGCATGCTAACAAACATATTAACTGACATGACCAATAAGTAGGGAAATGCAAGACATACAAAGCATGCTGTAAGTTGGATGTAGACTTGTTCTTTTGTTTTAAGGAAAATTAACAACTTATTGCTTAGCAAGTGATTTGTTGCCTGAAAGACCATTTTCTTTTCACCTAAAACAAGCTGAGAGATAAACCCTTAGCTTCTTTGTTTAGAGCTAAAATTCAAGAAGCAACACCACCTCAAGCTAAGAAATTACAAAAGAAAAGGCTAAAATTGCCACTTAACATCAAATTTATGTCTAATTTGCCTAATTTTGAGGCTGGTGCACACCTGCATACATCATGCTGTATAGTGCAGACCTTTTGCATTATTAACAACACAGGAACAACTTTGCAAAGCCAAACAAAATGAAATGTCAAAACAAATTACAATGACTGGTACAGCCATTCGCAACTGAAGCAAGTCACTTTATTCTGAAATATTCCTTCCTTGCAAAAGCACTCCAAACCTATCTTCATTCTTATATGAAAAGAAAAAAAAATAAAAACCTCTGACCATACAAGACACACCACAGAAAAAATACAGATAGTATTCAATGGGAGAAAACATAGAGTGACCTTCTCAAGCATTACTATCTCCTCCTTCAGTTGTGTTATGCATTACACTGCCATGAAGTTACATCATGAAGTGTAAAAGGATGATTTAATGAAAACTAGGCACAACTGCATGCTTTCATTTCCCATTTCCTCCAACTCTATTATTAAATGCTTCACGTAGCATAACTGCTTTTTAAATAAGTCTCTACTCGGCAATTCTCATGGAAGATTATCACGTTTTTTTCTCCATAGTACCCAAGCAAACAAATTCAAGAATGAAATGACAAATTGATCGTATATTGTTTCAAATCTCTTAACTGTGTAGCTTACAATGATATACAGGTGAGTAGCATAACAAATTCATTTTAAATGCTCTCCCTAAAGACACATCCAGGAAACAAGGCAGATGAGCTCAGAGTCAACAGAAACAGTTTTCCAAGATTCAAAAATGAGTTTTAATATAACTATTGCATAAAATAGTATCAAAAGTCACTTATATGCATACAATATGTAGCACACAACACGAACAGTTCTCTTAGTTTTGTTTCAGAGCATTTTCTTAGTTTAAGTATCAAAAGATGTCCTGAATTAGCTCTTTATCAGCTAATTGCAGTTTCAAATCACAGTGTGAGGACAAACCAAGTATCTAAATTGAAAGCTATTCTCACAATACATTATTTTAAAAATTATCTCCAAATCAGATTGTGTCAGTGGGGTTACCTTCTCTCTGCAGAGCAGATTTTCACACAGTCATACAGCAGAGTAATAATCAGGGTAGGAGTGTTATAAATGTAAATAGGATAAAGATTATTTGCCACATTTTAAAAATATATATTCTGAAGGTTAGACCAAGAAATGGACACACATGGACAATAAGATTCCTGTGCTGAATGTCTTCCCTAAAAAAAACAGCAGCCAGGGCTTAATTTCTAGTGGTGATTCACAGCCAAAACCTTCTCAATAGATTATATAGGAGCTTAAAAAATCTGATGCACTGATGATACCTTTGTATTTTCACAGCTAAATGCGAGTCAAGAAGCTGTTACTCCAGTTAATACAAATTGTCATGTCTGACCAGTCTTAAATTATTGCCAGATAGGGTAAATACCAAAGCTGACAGTACTCTAAGGAAACCCTATTGGTAAGACTCATCATTTCAGCTATGCAGATTAACAATACCAACCCTACTGGAAAATTTCAGGGTTTGAAGCACTGAAAACAATTGCCCACTGATTACACTTGCACACAAGTAAATGAGAGAAAAATCCTGAAAAATCTCTAAACATTGCCAGCAAAATGTGAGGTTGCTAAGGTAGGCAGTGGTCTAAAGGAGATATTAGGAAAATAACTAGGCTTAACAAACTGTAATAAAAGCAAGTAAACTACCAAAGTTTTGAGATTTGTTTGTGACTAAGCTGTCTTGGACAGGAACATCCTATGCTTTGTCCAATGGACTTGAGAGGGGCTGGGCAGGGGCAGTCCCCACCAAAGTAAGAAAAAGGTGAGCCATACATACTGGTGTGCTGCTTTAATCCAAAACAGGCATCCAGAGATAATACATATTCTCTGGATAATAATACATATTGCACTCTTTGTTCCCTTCAGATCTGTGAAAAGAAATGCTGCTTGGGACCATTCTAATGAATGGAGTCATTGAATGAAAGGGAGGGAAACTATATACCTAGATGAGGCTGGTTCTAAATGTCAAATTGACAGGTGAGAGCTGGAGTTCTATGGAAAGAGAAAATGTTCAGTGTAGAGAGTAAAACCAGCATAAAATCATGTACAGAGAGACACTACACGGTTGCAAATCAAGCCCTTACTTTTTTAGAGACACAGGTCTGTCTACAGATGAGTCTCAGATGAAAATGACAAAGACAGGAAAAGAGACTTACAAAAATGCATTAGCTAATTATACTGCAGTGTATATCAGATCAAATAAGCAGTCTACTTCAAAATAATAAGAAAATATGCCTGCAGAAGGCATTTCAAGTTAATGGAGCTACAAAACCACAAAAGGCAGCCGAAGAAGAGGAGGCAGAGGGTGCGGATCCTGCTCTGGCACAAAGAGCAGCTCCCAGATCTTCAGCAAAGCTGAGTTTCAGGAACAATGAGGCCTGATTACATGTTAAACCTCATTCTTTTGTGTAAAGCTTACTTGTTATCTGAGCCAAATGTTCATTATCCAATTGCTATCAATTTTTCATCCAAGGATGGTCATTCCAGTTTAATAACTATACAAACCCACTACAAATAGACACACACAGAGCTTCGGAATTTTAAAAGCTTGAAGCTGAAACAGTCATTCACAAAACTAAGTAGAAGAAAAACACAATCATTAAAAGCCACAAGCTGAAACATAAAGCTTGCTGCAGGGTAAAGCCAAAGGGTAAAGCAGTTCTGCCATCGCCTAAGAAAGTGTCCTTGGTTTAAAAGCTGTTCTACTTAAGAAGGATGGAGACAAAAATCAAAATCCATTCCAATTACAGTGAGATAGTGTAGAGCAGTAAATACAAATACATGAATGTACCAAAAATAAATGGATAGTAGCAGTCATGGTAAAAAGGAATTAATAAGAAATTAGGGAAAAACTGAATCCTAGTAAAGTCTTAATTTACACAGCTATTAAAAAAGCAGATATTTAATAAATGTACATCTTCCAAAATAGGTTCACAATACAAAGGTAGAAACCACTAAAAGCTTTTGGAATGCTTTATGTACTTATTCATAATTAAAAGAACTAGAAACAGGTACTCTTTTTAGAAATTATGTGTAACAAACTTTAGCACAAACTCACAAGCACAGGTAAACATGGCTTAAATATCCTCTAAGACAAAGGAGGGAAATACAGGATTGTTAAACAAAATTAGCACAATTCTGTATAAGTAGAATGTTGTAAAATACATTTCTTGAAGCAGCTCATTGTTATAGCCCAGCTTTCTCACTGTACCCTTTCAGTTCCACCAGGAAGCCTGAAACCAGCATGGTCAGCATGAAACCAAATGAGACTCATGAAAATTGCAGAACATACATGAATGAAGACACAAAGGAAGACAAATGCAAACGCTTACAGAGAGTCAGGTCTTCAAACTCCACAGCAATCATGCTTAATTTAAATTAAGTCTGCTAATTGTAACATACTAATTTACCGTGCAATCAAGACTGGAACAAAACTAAAGATCAGGAAAACACAGAATATACTGGAAATAAGTAATTTGAAATGTCACCACAGGATTCAAGCTTGTTTTCTTGGAGAACAAAGACTGAGGGAAAGCCTGCTCTTACATGTGCTTGCAGAACATTGTTCACATCTCTTTGGGTTCCAGTGGCTCTCCTCTAGTACATGCTCATGGCCAGTGTCTTATAAGACTAAAAGTAACTCCTACAGCACCACATAAAACACATGAAGTGACATTTACATCTTCCATGGATTCTGAACTAGTTTAAGTGATATTCTTAGTACTACATAAACACAGCAGATAGTAATGGATATGGGGAGACTAATACTGCTATATAAGCATAACATTTGCTTAGATTTTCAATACATTACTCAGTTTCATCTTCATATGAAATAACAGTCTCATACCAACTCCTAAAACTTGAGGCACTTTGTGGAAAACATTGGCATTTACTGAACCTGCAATCTCAAAACATTTCAACTGCACAGCATTGCCTAAAATGACAGCCAAGAGAGACTTGGTGGCTATAAGGTGGCTTGGAGTTCACACCTGTCCCAAGGACTACTCTGTGCAGGACTTGTAAGTATTCCCCTTCTGAATTCTGATTCAATGGATCCTTCCACCTTTAGCCAACATAATATCAAAAGCAAATACAGTCATTAAAACTAAACTGCTCAGAGACTTGGAATAAACTCTGAAATTTTGCTACTGAAATGCTTATTTTATTTACACACCTATTCTAAAGAAGACAGGTATTACTCTGTAATTCTCCAAACAATAGAAAAAAAAAAAAAAGAAAAAAAAAATTGGGCTGGGAAAAACTATTGAGGGAATATCTGCTAGTTAGCTACAAATGCAGAACCAAATAACTTTAAAGGCGTTTTCCTTAATGCTTTGGAAATAACCATGTACTTTCTCAATATGATACTTGAGATAATGGTCAATTCTAAATGTTCAGCACCTGACTGAAAACTGTAGCTCATCACCAGGTTGGTTTGCTTTTTTAAAAAAACAAAACCAAAAACATTGTGCCCTTAAGTGTACAGTTCCTTGCTAACATCAGGATTCAGCTGCCAATAAAGTAATGGGAATCCCAAGCACACTGAAGAACACGTGTCTTGGTTTGCTCCTCAATACAACCCAGCAACTTTTCAAAGACCTAGAAAGAGCATCAGCACAGCGTGGGTAGAGGTTCCTCAGAAGCAAACACATCTACAAGACCATCCCAGAGGTTTAAGCTGATGGGTATTCTGGATTTAAATTTTACTTGTCAGAGACAAACAACAGTTGAAATAAGCAGATGCACAGACTTTGTAAGGATTCCAAAACCCAAATGTGTCGACTTCAATTACACACAAGAATTGCACATTTCCACACCAAATGTATGCCAGTATGTACTTACTTTTTCTGTCTCACTTTCCATACTAGCACTGATCTCTGTTCCCTTCTCCTCCTATCCCTTCTGAAGCCAGTCTTTTCCACCAATACTTTTTTTTCCTGCTTAAAACATCAGTGTAAAATTATATTCAGCAGCCTCTTTCATGAGAAGGATCCAAATAATGCATGAAATTGTCCACAGTTTGTGTGTTGCTTGGTTTCCTCTCCACAAAAGTTCTGACTTGAAAAACTGGTTTGCCCTGGGCAATAGCCAAGTGTTCATTCAAGACAGTTTCCATCTGAACAAAGACCTTTCAAGGCTTAAAATTTAAGTTGTTAACCCTATAGGACATTTTGGGTTCTAGTCCAGCAGGGAAACAGCCAGCAGTATTCAAAATTAATTTAAAATCTAATTTACACAGACTGACTCTCGACCAACAATCCAGGTGCATTCTCTGAACCATCACTTATTTTGGATATTAGGAGGACACGTCTTCCATTCCTGGCACATCAATCCCATTGTATTTAAGCAGCACAAATATCCCAGAATTGAGGCTGTACTGGAAGCTCCCCACAAGCTCACTTGATAGTGTGCAAAATGACCATTACTTTTTAATGCATTCCAAAAGACAATTCTCATAAAGAGCTTTCCAGAAAAGAAGGTAGAAAATTTTTCTCCCCTCAAATATTGTTTTTCTTCTAAGGCCATATTGAAATACTGGCAGAAGTAATTTGAATGAAATTTCCCATCCAATAACGAGTGCCAGAAGGTCATTTAATACATGGAGCTAGGTATAAAAATTGGAGGTAGATATTATCAAACGCATCAGACTTCCAGGTCTTTCACAGTCTTCCCAACATAAGGGAAATATTTCTTTATTCATTTCAGCAAGGAAACGTGTGGTATGACAGCTGTCATTTTAAAGTTAATTATTGCAGAGACTCACATTCTTAAGATTAGCTTTAGGTTACCACAGAGAAGTCAGCATTCTGCTAGCATCACTAATTGTTTTTCTTCAAAGTGA
The DNA here is from genome assembly GCF_003957555.1 of Calypte anna. Taxonomy (NCBI): domain Eukaryota; kingdom Metazoa; phylum Chordata; class Aves; order Apodiformes; family Trochilidae; genus Calypte; species Calypte anna. The sequence continues at coordinate 21,736,855 of NC_044254.1, read as the reverse complement.
CAATGTATACATGGAGGAGGTGGCATCCTTCTGACACACACAGCTTTTAATGTCAATCTAGATGAATCAGCATAAAAAAAGACTGAATATATTTGAAAGGATATGTATGGACTCACTGACTACCATGGTCCTGTTACAGTAGCTTAAAGGTTAGGATGAATAAAGCAAAGCAAGCAAGCAGAAAGCAATATTTACATGCTCTTGACCATCTAATTATTTACCACGCACTTGTTTACCTCCCAGCAAAATGGGGTTTCTGTCACTGTTTGTGACTATTTCAATAATGAAGATTAATTTTGGTTTCTTTTAGTTACTAAGGAACTGTTTATAACGAAATACAATTTTCATAGATTCACTGATTTTAGTGGTGTCTTGCTACCTAAAGATTGTTTTACACATTGAGGGTAATTAATTCCCTTGATTTTAACAGACTACTAAATTACTGCATGGCCTTTCACTGAAAGGAAAAGAGAGGAAAGACAATTAGAGCATCAGTGGCAATGGTGGACACAAAACCAACATGTCCTTCCTAACAAATTCACCTTTGTGAGCCTCTAGAGTTACCATTCAAGTAATTTCAACACACAAATCTATCCTGTCTGAACTCTGCAAAACAAGTTACTAAAAAAAGTCAAATTATTAAACTTCATAGTCACAGCCTGTCCCACCCAGATAGGATTAAACTACAGAAAACAATGAGGAAACATTAGAAATTGCCATTCTGAGTCAATTTTCCAAAACCAGCACACGTGCCCACTTCAAAATTATATACTGCTGTTAATAACATCAAATTGCAAGACTATTCATGATATGCCTAAAGTGCAAAGAAACAAAAGGGTTTAAAAACCAAGACATTTAATTTAAATACATCAGAACGATGCTTTATCTTTCCATAATCCAATTTCAATAGGTAATGCTTCGGTACAGCTGATGCTAGAATACCAACCCCATGTGCCCTTTTGAACCAAGGAATTCTGGTCTTTCTTCTATAGTTGAAAATCATAAATATTTATACAGAATCAATTTGACAGGTAAATCTGATTTATAATTATGTCACCCCTCCCATGACAAACTCATATATATTTACAGTTTGCTCTTGACTTTCTCTGTCCTTCTGGGAATATGCTCAAGAAGAAACAATCCAGCCACTCTGACCAGAGGAGCAGATGGTTCAGTTTTACAGTACCATTAGCTGCAGTGAGAATCCCACCAGCTGCACAAGGGAGCTCATTTCAACATAATGTACACAAGAGGAATCCTTCCCATTTGCCTCCTAATGTAGGAAATGCCATATGGAAGTGAAGCCCTTTAGGATTTTTAGTACGTATCAGAAGCCACCATTACAGAGAGATGTGGCATACAGTCAGAATAACACCAGTAACTCACTCTTGAGATGCAAATACAAATTAAAAACCAAGAGGAACTGTAGGTGAAGAAGCCCAGAACTAAGAGCACACAAGCTATCACAAATCCAGCAGGGCTGCACCTAAGTTTTATAAACAGATCAGAGGAAAATTGTGTCAAACATTTGACACAGCAAAAAAATCCTGTGCTGCAAAAAATGTCCAAGATTGCAACATAACAGGAGAAATTCAAATTGCAATCACCACTTCTAAAATTAACGAGTTTACTAAGACATGAGCATTACACTTTGAAAGGAGGCCAGCTAAAACAGAAACATACTTATTCATTTAATAATACAGTATTTCATTCTATGTACCCAGATACCACAATCCTGAGAACATTTGCACACAGAAACACCCAGGTCCTGGCACAATGACCACTCTCGTAGCCCTGATACTCTTGGGAGCAAAGTACACATACGTGTACAAGCATTTTCAGGACCAACATCCTGGCAAGAATCACAGTATCACAATGTGTCATATGAATTAGCCAATTTATCACATCACATGTAGGATCAGCCCAACCTGCCTTGCCATGTCCCCTAAGATGGTAGGCAAAGAGCTGGCAGGCCACCAGCGGGGCACAGCAGAAGGTGATATTCCCAGAAAAGTGTCACACATGCTCAAATATTTCATTTCTAAGGCTGACTGAAGGCTGTGATTTCCATACTGTGCGAAACAGGACTTCCACCACATGACTTCATGCAGCTCCTCTCTGCTATGAATCTTCATAGACCTGTTTAATAATTTTGAAAAATCTAATACTCATTTATGTGACTAAATCAATAAAAAGTCATCTCTTCTCCATTAAGATGTGCAGCAGATTTACAGATCAATTTCTTTCTTTTTGTACTTTGAATACTAACAAATAAATGGAATTGTAAATTTTGGGTAGGAGTTTTCTGACAAAACATTGCACCTGAAACCTTGTTAGTAGCTCTCAAATTGTTTCTCACCTTAATTTTTAAATTTAAATTCAAGGTGGCACACTAAAAAGTTATTGCAAAATAGATACTTTATTTTTTATTGAGAAACACTGCAGGTGCCCACTCTGTATGGAAGTCCACTCTGGGTGCATTTTCACAAAACTCTCTACATACAGAATGCCATCTAGAATGGAGTGAGCTTTAGAAAAAATAAGTTCTGCAAGAGGGAGCAATAGATAAGTTGCTTCATAAGATGCAGGTCTAGCACATTTTATTTTCTTACTGAACAGTGGTCTCCTTCACCAAAGCCCCCTCTCCCTCACCTGCCCTTACCCAGCTCTGCCTATCTCACCTTGCTCTCACAGTAAGCCAAGTCTCACCACACCAGGCTGCTTCCATGCTCATGGCATGGCAGCCAAAAAGCACCTGAAAGCCTAGGCCTCCCTGCCTTGTTTTTTTGGAAATGGAGGCACAGGACAATAACTTCTCCCCAGCCAAGTTCAAGAAACCCCTAAGGAAAAACACTGAGCCACACTGAGTGAGTGGTACATCTCTACCACTTCTATTCCTCCATCAAACCACTGCTTCAACCACCCAATGAGTTTGAAAGTTACTGCTGGGAGCAGACAGATGAAAACACAACCTGAATCTCAGGTCTTTTCCTTTAAAAACCAGGCTAAAGACAACAAAACTTGTATTTGAAAAGTAAAACATCTCCAATGCAATGCTTTGAAAAGAAAATCTAAATTTATTTACGAAATCTTTCTTCATTGCCAGTAAATTTGCTAAAAATCACTAACTTTGATAACATGTGAACCACAAAAGTGGAAGGATAGCAGGAAATACGGTGACCCCACCCCCAATCTATTTCTATTTAGAAGACAGAATCCTCTAAAAAAACAATGGATTTCATTTCAGATAGCTGATGAACAAAATTCACCCTAAAGATCAAATAAAACCTTGTATTCTCAGTGTTACACATATTTTTTAACTGTATCAACAAATCAGCTGATGAGAAATTCTGATATTAGCTGCAACTGCTTATTCATAAACCTGAATACACTGTTTTGGTTGGGATTCACTACCTACCATACTCACCAAATCTATTCCTCCAGCAAGTTTTCAGGCTACACAAGTTAAGCTCCACAGAGCACCTGATGAGCAATAATTATGTTGATATTTCCCAGTTTTGAAGGGACACCACAGTACTGCATCAGATCTGACTGTTCATTAGTTCACACGCTTCAACATGATTTTCTCAATATCTAGAAAGCAGCATGACTATGAACACTGATATTATTAACTACTAAGTAAACCTATTTACATCTCCCAGAAAAAAAAAAAAAGCTAGAGGTATTTAAAATTACTTAAAATTTAATTTAAAAGTATTTAAAATTTAAGATTAGAGATACATCTATGAATACTATGTGCTGTAAGTCAAAATCTTTGCAAGCCCTGCCTAGTGCTGCTTATATCATAATACTGTTTTGCTACTTTGAATATTAAAGCAGCTTGTTATGAGTAAAGCATCTATCCATTATTTTGTAGAAACAACCCCCTTATCACATTGACACTAGGAGAAGGAACAATACATTTCACTGAATACCTTAAATAAAATGATCAATGGATCTGCACAATACAATTTTTACGAAGAATATAATTACAGATCATTAAGAAATTAAGAAATCATATCTAGTATACTAGCAATGTTAATTAATCTTAAAAAGAGAGAAGAAAGCAAGCCTAAGCAGTATGAATACAAGTAGCTTAGAAAAATATTATAAGAATTACTCGCAAAATCCTTAGATTACCTTTTGGATCGTCTCAACATGCTGGTGGCAGGCAGAGAGAAATTGGACAGCACTGTCCAAAAGGAGTCAGACATGATCTTTAAAAGCTTTCATTGCTGGGAAAATACAGCACAATCAAGCCACTAGCAATAAATAAGGAACTAAATAATACCAGTGACAGAGCCAATGCAAATTCCCTGTAGACCTTGCAAGCTGTTCCATTAATGTGAGGCAGGCAGGCAAGCGTACATATTGCTGCTGTTTCCACTGCCTCCGTTTTCTCCCAGCTCCATCCCTGCCTCCCTCCCTCCACCTTAGGAGGCAGTGCAAAATGAGATATTTATTCCCGTCCTCATACATAACAGCTAAAAACTGGAGTTTGTTGTATACACAGCAAGCATGCTTTATATTCATCTCCGTGTTCATCCAATGCAATAAAAAGATTTTAAAGCAAAACCGTGACTGGGCTTTGTTTGCAGTCCTGAATAACACGGGGTTTTAAAGCTGTATCTGCAGAGAGAGCACCACTTACTGCCTAGTTTGTGTTTTTATTATAAAATGGTGGCCCTTCTGCTTCCTAGGTATGAAGCACACAAGGTGAATTTTGCTTATCTTTTTAATTAATATTCCATCTTTACACAAATCATCCTACCTCATTTTAATTAACCCAAGTGAATTTTAAATTAAAAAAAAAAAAACAACCAAAAACAACTTACAATGCCACCCACTATTAGTTTAATATCATAAAGCCATTCTCCCCCTGAAGTGAGCCACACCACACATATATCAGCAACAGTAAACACAAACTCCTATGGAGCACCTGGTGCCCACAAAACAACTCAGCCAGCTAAATTCTGACAACAAAACGCAAGCTGGATTCATGTGATGCACATCGGAGATTTCCCACACACCCTCCACACCCTCCACAAGTTCACTTTTCTCCCTTTGTGCTTGTAGAAGCTCCTTGCCATGTTTTTGCTTTTTCCAGCATCTAAACAAAACCTCATTGTAGCTGTCTTGGTTTTTTTGTGTTTTTTTAACTTTCAATACGCAATCTATTTTCTTTCTACTGTGGCTTTTTTAAGCACTTCTGCCATTATGAAAACTAATGACGTTCTCATATTTCAGCCTTCTTGAGTGGCTTTTTATCACAGACATGAGAAAGATGACAATCAACAGCTGGCACTGCCTTCTATGCACAATACAGCTCTTAAAAACACACATAAGTGCCTGGGAGAAAGAAATCCTAGTAGGCTCCCTTTAGCTTTCTACAAAATCACATGAAAGAATTAAATACACTTCAGAAGTTTCCATTAAATAATGGCACTTACTAAATTTATACTTTTATCACAAACCACAGTATCTGATTCATAAAAACATGTCCTTCTATCTGAGCTTCAAAACAGGGAAATGTGATTTTGTGTGCTGCAGGAACCAAATCTCCATTCAACACAACCATCTCTCTTTGTGCTGTTAAACATTTGTATCACATGAACCTAAATCACATTTTGGTTTGACAAAACTCTCCTACTTGTCTACTAGTGATGACTAAGAATAAACACATTCATTTTTGTACCCAAATAATAACAACTGCCAATTAAGTGTGGGAACTGAAGAAGAGCATTTTAGCATTATAGTCAGGATACTATGTGCCCTGCCAATTCCAATAAATCTTGATTTTGAAAATATATAAAAACACTCAGACCTACTCTGTCAGCTAAAACATGACTTGAAATTCTCATGCAACAGTGGGGGGAAGGGGAAAGTGCTCAGTTAAATAATTAAAAAACCCCATCACAGCAATAATAAATTGCAGGCTGCTTATAGTTAGCAAACAATATCAAAGCCAAAACCCCCTACATTTATATTTGGTTTGCCTTTTTTTGCAAGCAATTGAAAACTCATCAAGTGAAGAGGTATCACTCATAATCTCACTGTGCTCAAAACCAGAACTTTCACATCTGTTACAGGAAGGAAACAAAATGAAGAAGCCATTTTAAGAGAACACTCTCCATGGGCATCAGTGACTGACTGCTCTACAGTAACATTAATCCAGTGAAACCCCATCCATCCTTCACTGCTCTTGGGGAATATAGAACACCCCAAGTAGGACAGAGAGAAAGGGATGTTTGCTATCATGTGAACCCTGTCCATTCACCCATCTTGCCATTTAACGTGGTTCTGCAGAGCACTTACCCAAGCAAAAAGCACTCTGGGAATTACATAACACTGGTTCACAAACAGCAGAAATTTCTTTAACACTTTATATTCCTGCTGTTCAAAACGCATGTTTGTTCTACATTCCAACATAAAAACCTAAGCTTGCAAATCAGCATCTGCAAATCCCTTATTCTGGGGCTGTCCCCAGATTTTAGCTACAGAGAAGTTCAGAATACAAAAAAAAAAAAAAAAAAAGTGAAAGCACCATACTTGGAGATGCAGTGGTTTTGCTAGAAAAACAGAAGAACACAATAAAACTATCAAACAGCTTTTAAAAATGTATCATATCTTAAAATACAACAATGTCAACATTTGCAGACTTTGCTTTAGTTGTAACACATGTCAGAAGCATAAGAATTTTCTCACATCTACAATGACAAATTAAATCTTTCTAAGGAACTATATTACTTTCTCTGCATGTTAAGGAAAACATTTTGCAGAATTATGACTAGAAACTTCTCAAAAGTTCAAAAATATAGCTCTCTGCATATCAGTAATCCTGTCAAGAAAAACAGTACACTCACACAAATAGGCTATGAGATGAGTTTTCTTTTATGTAACTCATTGAAACATTAATATATCCCTGTTAATTCCTAACCCTGAGCTATTCCAATCCTGAAGAAACTTCTCTTCTTATAAGTCTTCCACTCGCCTTACAAGATACTGAGTCTCCAGTCTTCCTGAAGTACCTTCTCTGCTTCATGCCCAAATTGTCCTCAGAAAAGATCACCTGCAGAACTTTTTAGCATCTCCCATGATGATGTAGGATTTCCCTGCAGACCAAACGTCACTTCCAGGGCCCTCTTCATGATACTGCATCCACTGGACAGCTATAAACACCCAGTGTCAACCATTTCCCTAACTTCTCTTCGCCATTACCAAAGCAGGACATTAATTAAGCCTGACATTAAATGAGAATGCAATTGGATAAACATTCCACACGAAACCAATTACTTTTTTGATTTCTTTCCTAGCAGTACATTTATCAAATAAATTCACTTGGTATAAAACCATCTTCTTTTAAATAAAACCTGTAATTTTAAACATAAGATGAATTTCTTGTAAAGTGTGAAGTGGTACATTATGGCCATCTTCCAAAAAAATATCCTACATGTCAAAACTCTTGTGACTGGACTACATTTTAAGTTAACTATATATCAAGAAAAGTTCCCAGAAAATAATCTTGACTACATTTTTTTTAATGTTTCAACTATTATAAAACTTACAGGCCAGTTGTTTTCAAATGAAGATAATTTTCCTGTCACACTACAGTAAAGGAAAATTACAAAGGAAACCAGCTGAAATACTAATTGGAAAAAAACTCCATCTTCCTCATTACTCAATTATTTTAATAATTACATTGTTTTGTCTCATGTAAATACCTGATACTTCCAGACTTAACTTTTCTGAATAGTCTTAAGCCACAAGTCATATGTATTATATTAGTTTTGCGCTAGAAATATCTAGAAATTAAAACGACTTTACCAGCAAACCTAAATTGTTTGGAGAAGTCACAAAACAGAAAACACATTCCTTCTCTATAAAGGAAATATTAATTTTATTTTAAACTTTCAACGGCATAATCAATTGCAGAGAAAACAATTCTACTGTAAGGGTATGTGTTAACACAGATGAACTGAAGAGGTATCTGATCCATATCACTAACAATATACTTAAAACAATATACATGTAACTCCAGCAGACTTTTTTACTTTTTTCCTTTCTTTGTGTTGAAAGACCAAAGTTCTTCCCACACTCTTCTACAAGAAATAAGGCTTCCTTAAAAAAAAAAAAAAAAAAAAAAAAAAAGCAAAATGCTATTTGTGGTATCATTATTATTTGAACAGTGACCTAGCAAATGAGGAACAGACTGTCTTTGAGCAGGCTGCAATCTCAAGACATGTAAGTAACAGTCTGACAGAAAACTAAGTCAAATATTTTTTTTAAGGCTCATTTTTCTATCATTATTTGCTAGGTTATACAATCTTAGATTTGTTCCTTTTTTGGCAGAAATCACCAAGCCAATACAGAACTACAGAGCCATACTCTTCTGCAGTGGCCCAAGCAGATTTCCAGTTGCTACTGCTGCACGAAAGGGCTCTCAGAGACACATTTATCTGAGATTAAACCAAGATCTAATGCTCAAGTTTTCTGGGGGTGAAAAACAACCAATCTTCCCGTTGGTGTGAGTCTCCCTTGCAGGAAACCTCCTACTGCCTGCACTAGTTAATGATTCAAAGGATAAGAAATGTTTCCTGAACTGAAGCAGAATTAGTTATCAGGCATTGTACACTCAACCTGAATAAAAGCTGCCAACTTCTCATGTAACTTTAATCCAGCACGGTTACTGAATTAACAGGGGTTGCTGTCAGAGTGGATAGCCTGAAATGCTATCTAATTCACTACAATATCACTGCACAGCTTCAGCATAAGTAACTGCTCTGATTTATTAGACCTAAAACAACTTTTATAAAAATCCTCTTGCTTATAGAGGATACTAACTACAGCTCTACGATTAGTATTGCCTAAATGAAAATATTACCAAGTAGTGATAAGAAGCAAAAATTGCTAAAACACAGTTAACTGTTCCCCAAAGCCTCTGAATATTTAATAAGAGATTCTTTTTTTGTATTTCTGTTTACAATAATATCACTTATCAGTATTCTAATATTCCATACAACACTGTTCTTCCCAAATAACACTAGTAAGATACTTGGCAACTTCAATTCAATATAAGCTTCATGTTATTCCAAACTCACAAAACTGATGTTTAGGCTTGGATGCCATGGAAAGGTCAATTATTCTCATTAAATAAGTTACCAGGCTTGCATTGGCCCCGTCTTCTTCGTATGTGATTCAAATGTCAGTTGTCTGATTTAATCAAATGTAATCTCAATATGCGATTCAAATGCCATAAAAAATGACACTAGTGAACATCAGTTTTGGAAATCTCTCTTCACAATTATGCAGAAATCTTCTAATGCTTTATCCAAAATGTTCTTGAAGACACTTGGTAAAGACTGGCAAGAAACACAGCATCAGAGAGCACTGCTATAACCCTGATGTCCTCATCCAAAGACTTTCCGTCCTCTTCACTAGCCAAATTTCAGCCAAAGGAAAATGTAAATTGACCCCCCTGTTGCCACCACAGCATTTTTCAGTTTTATTATTCATTATTTTGCACTTAAAACTTCCTCTACAACCTATAATACAGTGTTAATGAATGGATTGTGCAACAGCATTTGGAAGCAGGAAGACACCTTCATCTCTTCTGAATTCAAACCTACATCAGCCTCTCCACAAAGCAGCACAGCACTTGCATCAGCTTCAGTTATTTGCAGAATTTTTCCACCTCTGGCTCCCTGCACTGAGTTACAAGACTGGGCCGTTGTTAAATTCTTCCATAACAAGGCTTTGTGTGTATCCCAAAGTACTGTAACAGGATCCTAGATAAACACTGTCCATTACCCATTCCAACAAGACTGCCCCGGCAAAGCAAATTAGAAAAAAGCATCATTACCCTCTGTTTTACAGGGAAAGTACAGCACAGAGCCTAAAGGACAAAATAAGAGAAAAAGCAGCAGCAAAATCAGCTGACACACTTTGTGTTTTCACAGGGACTGAGGAGTGAAGAACTACTGGTGGTGCCTAAAACTACACCAGGACAACACCCAAGTAACTAAGGTAAAACAAACAAATCAGAGAGAGGGAACAGAGCTGTATTTAAGTGGGTGAATTAGAGGGGGTTTTGTCACTCAGATTACAACAATCAGCCCTCAACAGCAGAAGGGGCTCCCATCATCCACACAAGACAGCAAACTTCCAACACCCATTCCCATGGCAGCCACCTGAGCAGACTCTGTGCCTCCAGGCTTCTTGTGGTGAGCAGCCAGCAAGGAGTCCTTTCAGGGAGTGCTTTCACCTGTTTGACAGCGTATTACTCAGAAGATTAAATCAAGCCTGAACTCTAAAAAACAAGCTCTGGCATCTGATTTGTTTTAGGCATAGTTAAAGCTCCAACCTGGCTCTCCAGTGCAGGACTTCCTGAAGCTTGTTGCCCCATGTCCTGGTTAACACACTTAGGCTCAGCTGAAATGTTAAGGATATTGTAAAGCCCTTGCATTACCATGGCTTTTTTAAGACAAAAAGCTTATTTTGTAGGATGTTGGCTAAGAAGAGTTATTCTGAGAGCAAGGGGACTGCTAATGTAATGAACAGACTAAGAGGATGAATTTTACATTTTCAAACATAAATTCTTAATGAAGTTAGAGCATGGGATAAGAATAGACTTTACAAAATAAGCCATGGTACAGAAGAGACATGAGAAACCACACTTGGGAAACATCATGAGTGGTGATATACCAAAAAAAAAAAAAAAAAAAAAAAAGAAAAAAAGTATATACAAAACAAAAAATAAAAAAATCATCCACTTTTAAAGACAGAATTACATCCTAATTTGGCCATGATTTTTTCACAGAAATTGTTCCCTATTTTAGTTATTCCCTTGGAATAATACAAACCTTCACAACAAGAGGTCAGATTTTAATGGAAGGTCTGGGAAACCCATCATAACATATCAGCCAGCAGGCAAACAAACTACTCAAGGATGTGAGCCTCCAAAAAATACATAACATACAAAACAGAATGAACATGAGAACAAGCCCAGAAAGCTGAATTTTATATAATTACAGATTAATACATGTGTGTAAACTGTCTCACAGTATTTCTGGGAAACCCACAAAGGTTGTGCATGGCAAAAGTAATGTTTCCTAAAATATACATACTATTTAGAAGCTCTTCTCTAATGAAGATATTTCACACATGACTTCTAATATATATGTCCATCTATATATAAGTAGGAATATACGTGTTAGAGGCCTGGGACAAGAGGAGATTTAATAAATTAAGATTAATTAGCATAAACTGAATTTTTGGCTTTGAAATAAAGGATAGATGTGGAACTCAATGATTTCTACAGTGTCCAGAGAAAAGCTCATTTTAGAATACTAAAAACAAAATTTAGGAGTTTTCAATGCTATATCATTACATTCTACTGCAATACATTAAAATGGCACAGATAAATCTAAATAATATACCTAGAAACAAAAATTTAACAGATTTGCCAATTTTTTCATAAATTATTTACACAGCCCACCTCACCAACAATCTTTTAAGCCATCTCGGATATAATAAAAAAGAAAATGTTGATAAATGAAAACACTCATAGTCACTTTACTATAGAAGACAGCAAAATTTAAAAATATTTCCTAATAAAACCTAATTTACGCTTATGCACTACCTATACCAATAAAACTAGTAAAAAAAGCAAATTATTAGCAGCTCTTCAAACTATTTGATACAGCAAGCAAGCTACTAAAGAGAAACCGAGAGAGCACAGATCATGCATGCAAACAAACACCACCTGCTTGTCTGAAAAACAACTTTCTACATGGAAAATTAATTACAAAATTAATAAAATACTCTTCATAGTACCAACCACTTACAACAACAGTATGTAAAAAACAGACTGTGATGTCCTGCGGTGCAATCTGCAGCTGGCCTTATTTTGAATAAGAAGGGGAAGGTTGCAGAAGGGACAGGTCAGAGTTTTATGATCCATCTTGATATTAGAGGAGGCTGCGCACACAAAGCCGTGGGGTGCAGGCTGGAACACATCCCCATGGGCTGGTCCTCTATGTCAAAGATTAATCCAGCTGTAATCAACTCCATTTTGTTCAAATTAACTGCAAGTTCTCTCTCTGAAGTGAATGTAGGCACTCATGACTTAAAGGAACACTTCTGGTCAATATTTGTGTGTTGATTCACTTGGAAAATTTGACACTTTGTGATCTTGGATTCCTCCGATTCCTTGGAAGCAGAATGGACAAACATTGTCTTTAAAATGAAGAGTGCAGGGAATGCTGATGAGGATTTTGAGGATTTTGATCAGATTCATTTTGGCTGCACTTTTTTACCCTAAATATTTGCTGAGCATTATAGCTTGACCTGTTCTTTTGCTTTCTAAATTTCTCATCTATCGGCAAATAAAACTGGGAGTCACAGGAACAAAAACATCACAGTAACAACATTACAGACAGCACAGAAAAATTATATTCACCTTCTCAGGCAAGCTATAATCCAACCATGCATTATCTCTACTACTTGTGCAGCAGAGCTTCTAATAGAATTGACAGTATTACTTCTACAACTTTTTTTTTTTTAATGCTTATAAAAATAAATGCTTGTCTCAGGCCAGACATGTGACGAGACCTTCATTGCACAGCAAGTTTTTCCCAGACAGCTGGATCAATAACACCCCTGTTATAAAGAGCTGAAGGTTTAAAGAAAGGAAAGGACAGGGAAGACAGGAAGGAAGACAAAAGCACATAGAGATCTTTCACCACAGCAAAGATTACTGTTTGAAGATTTTATTTTAGAACATTAATAATTCATAATGACAGTGTAATGTAAACTAGGCTAGAAGATTATGCTCTCAAGTACCACACAAGGGATTGAATGACAGAATAATAACCACTGGCCAATGTAGCAATATTTTAGACGAGAAATGAGGGGAAGAGAGAACTTGAAGAACTAGAACAAGTATATTTGTGACGAACAAATAGAAACAGGAAAAGAGAGACACTGAAAAAAAGGGGAATACAGCCTGTAGAAAAGAGAGCACAAAAGGATACATCACAGAAGATAAAGCTCTGCTGTAGGCCTTCTGGCAGTTTTGAACATTCAAACAAGAACTTAAATTTGAGAGAAAAATTCAACATAGCCCAGGACAGTGAGGCACAGTTGAAACTGGACACAATTTTTATAACAAGTACAAAATTCTCATGAAATGTTCTTTCCTTCAATACTTTCTAAACTTTCCTTAAGCTTTCAGGTTAACATTAATCCCCTAAATGGTTTAATGGCCTAAATCAGAAACTGGAACTCCTGAGTTTAAACAGTATTTTTTAAAGAAAACAGATCTGAAAGCAATCTCCTGCTCATGGGCAGGAACAGTCCCTTGCTACTGCAAGCATCTGTGCCACATAACCTCTGTTTCTCCCCAGCTCAGGTCCATTAAGCTGACACTGGGTACTCACTTTTAGTGTCTCTCTATCACTTGTGCTTCAGTGCAGGATGTTAATGGGCCTGTTTGCACACTCACCAATCTTCCAAGTTAAAACTAAAAATAGCCCCTTGTTGCCACATAATACAATCTAAAAAAAAGTTTTGGAAGATGCATGGGACTACCTATCAATAAAAATAAACACATGACTTCCTGGTTAAGACTATATATTTCCTTCTCAGAATGATTCCCTTGCCAGGAATCTTTCAGCACAAAGGTTGTTTCTGTATCTTTATTCAAGATCAAAAGGTCTTTGAGGGAGAGACTGTGTGGAAGAAAGAATTCTGTACAGAACTGAGCATACTACTATTGTTGGAGGAAAACACAGTAATTTGAGGATAAATACAGGGGAAAAAAAAAGCTTCAATATTTTCTACGTCTTAAGAATCTTCTAAACTTTCCATTCCTCACTAGAACCTGCTAGCTTGCCCCAGCCATCCCAAACTCTTTGATTAGTGCAGTAAATGAGGCAGCTCATATGCAGGTGTAGCAGCAGATCATAGCTTTCAAATACAATTACACAGAAAAACCATTTACAAATCACTTGTTGAAATAGCCAACAAACACTTAACCTCTCTAAATTCTGAAGTCACAAGTACATATTACCCTCTGGGGGCCTCCAGTTTCCCAGGTTAGGCTTTACAAATGGTCCCACAGAAGGCAGCCAAACATCGAGCTTGGAACAACACAAGAATTCACACCTCAGGCTCCAAAACCCAAGGTTTAACTCTGCTGCTGCTGCAGGGAATTGTGTTTATATAATACCTTCACATGAAAAAATTATATCATCCAGGCCACCATGACTTAGTATTTCTAATCACACAGCAGGTAAACAGTTTCCAACCAGAACTAAGAAAAACAAAATTACCAGACCCTGTCAAGTTTAAGGTATCACCAATGTGTCCCTCCCCTGGAGTTTCCATCTCCTAGATGGGAAAAAGTATTCCCAAGAATAATAACTGATACAAAAGAAAAGAAATAAAGAGAAAAATTTCCATTTAAAAAAATGAATTCTGGGAAACTCATTCATTCTTTCACTGTGAGATGCAGATTACAATTCAGTTGCCAAAAGATTACCTACTCAAAATTCACCATTTCACATTATGCATAATGATATATTCACAAAGTTGTTCTGTTACTCATTATTCCTGGATTGCTTATCCACTTTGTTTCCAAAAGTGACATTTATACTGTCTTGCAGTCAACTCTGACCAATTATTTAGCACATTTAAGAAAGGAAAACCTGTACCAAATCAAGCACTAAACCAGGAGGATATTACTTGCTGCAAAAACAGAACAATTTCCAAATGTCATTCAAGCTGAATACAGTCCTCTTCATTAATCCTCTGACATTTGCCAAATATGAAAATCTGAACTCTTAAAACTTGTATCAAGTGACTTTAAACTAAAAAGAAATTTTAGAGATAGGAAGCTATCATCAACTCTTGACAAGTCTTGAGGCATTTCAAAATAAAAAAGTATAAAGAACCTCATAAAGTTTGAATCCTGAAATGGTTTTATATTCCCGAAAAACAAAGAATTTGCCTGTATACAGGTGCTTCCCTGCTCTTGTAAAATATGTATAGTCTTCAAAACACAGGTGATTTGGGGCAGCACATGACAAGAATACATCCTTATGGGAGGTATTTTTGCACCTGACTTGAAGTAGGACTGAATTATAAAATCCTCATCAAGACACACCAGCAATCCCAATACATAAGAAAAAGAACCACAGTCTAAGAGGAGACTCAGCTTGAAATGATGTCTCCAACCCCTTAGTGAGGGTGAGCTGCCCAGCACCCTGTGATGCCTGGAAAGCCCACCAGTTTTACTGCAAGAGCAGATTCACTGAGGATGCTGAACCCTGAGCCACCCTTGTACACCCAAGCAGCCATAGCTCTAAATACAGGTCTGCTCTTATCTGCTTATAAGAAAAAGGCTTTAGGCAAAGTAGACAACTGTCCCAGTACTTTTGCTGAACATTTATGTATAATATATTCTTGTTACATACCACAGTTATTGATTAAATATTTGTTTCCTCTAATAGGCTTTTTATGTAAATAAATTAAAATATTCTTAAATTATATCACAGATGTCCATAAAAAACTAATTATATAAAACTCATAACATTATAATTACATGCTGATCAAGTAATTATTTACTGTGCTCAAACACTGATCATTTTGGAGCAACATTAGGTTTCCCATTTAGTTTCATTTAAAGAACAGCAGCAAAGATTTGACCACTATCACATTCAGAAATAGTGACCAGATTTTGTACAGGCTAGGAAAAAAAAATCTATGAAAGTATTCTGCAAAGCTCTAAAAAATCAATAGCACCTATCAATAGACTTTATTAAGGCTAGGACCTACAAGGAAGAATACTCCTATAAAAATAACCTCTACCACATATCCCTACATGTTCCCCAAGTGGCATGCACTCATGAAATCAAAATAGCACGAGAAAATACCCCTTGAATAATCCAGCTGAACCCAACTCTTCCCTTGATTTGTTAAGATAAAGCAAATTTCCACTGACACTTCACCTCAACTGAGGCAGCTCAGCTCCACCTCAACTGATGCCAGAAATAGGGCACCTGAACACTTTCATCCTTGTTACCAGAAACACAGTAGTCCATTTCTAGAATTACTGAAACTAGTTTATATCTTGATGAGGGTGTTAGAGTGTGTAACATTTTTTCAAAACGGTGGCAAATGCATCCTCCTTTAATCTCAAGACCCAGCACAAGTCAGAACCATTAATTCACTGCATCTTGATATCAATAAGTGCTCAGTAAATCCATATTTTGATTAAAGGACAAATATGGGTGTACAAAGACTTGCCAACTCATAAAGATGAGCAGCTGTGAAACATGGCCTCATTTTCTTTTTCAGTAATTTGACTTCCCTGCTGCCCTGAGAAGAGTGCCAGCCAGATCCCAAATACAAGACTCAATACTTCAGTTTAATTTTGAACATCAAAGTCTTATCTTCCTAAAGTTACATTACCTTAATTCCAACCCACAGATGCATCAACTGCAGCAATCTTATTTCACCTATCGATTATATTTATATTATCGATTTATATTTATTTTAATCATGCTACATTCACATTTCCTTTTACTCTTTTGAAAGGCTTGTGTTATTTTCAATTGTTCAGACTTCCCTGGTATCTGACTTGATGTCAGATGCACCAACAGTTGTTCATCTGTCTATGCAAAAATATCAATGATATGAAAAAACACAGGCAGAAAGGGAAAAACGTATGAAGATTCTTGCAAACACAATATACCAAAGGTAAAATACAAGGAACATTTAACATTAAGGCATATGGGGTTTTGGCATTTTCTACCAGTTCCTTGTACCACTTGCAGAGCCACAGAAATGAACCACTGCCTGGCTAACCTGTGGGTGTTAAGCTGAGTAGATCAATGACAGCAGTAACCTGCCCAGATGAACCTTTGCTCTAAGCAAGAATGGCTCTCGCTGCTACTGTAACCAAGTAAACAAAGCTACAACAAAGACAGACAGGATCAAAATCTGCAAAGGTGAAAGCAACACGGACAAAAATAAAGTTATTATAGTAGACCTAAGCTCTTAAACAGAGCCATGTATCTGTGAATCATCAACCACTCAGTATTTAAAGAGCAGATGGCTGGAAGGTCCCCATATGTGAAAAATACTATCAAGGAGATGCCACAGGAATAACAAAATGTAACTTGACACTAAGGCTTTTATATGAACTATTCTTAAAGGGAAAATTATGCACTGACCTATATCAAAAGCTTGAAGATTGAAAGATTCTCAGAGAAAAAAAAGTGGTAAGTACCAAAAAGACTTTTGAAAGTAATTGATAATCATTGTATCTTCTCTCCAAAAAGAACTGTAATCAACTTTAACAATAATCTGATTTTGATACTTATTTGCTACTGCCTAGTCTGTTAATCAGCCCCAATGCTAAAAACTATTCCTTCACCCAATACAAGCTTTTACTTAAAAGCAATGAATTTAAAGTTATACTGATGACAACAACACTTAAGTGTTAGAAGCCTGCTCTTTAGTCACTGTCCTTCATTTCACTCCAATTGCTACCAAAATGAGTATCTTATTAAGAATTTTCACCTAGCACTTCCCAGCATACAGGGAAAGCAGCAGACATGCTGGGCATGTCTTTCTTTATGGCACCTCTTTCTTTTTAAGTACAGACGCATGCAACATCCCTTTCCTTTGCTGACAACCTGATTTCCACCCAACAGCTGTAATATTTGCTACTCTCCATTAGAGGGACAGATGTCTAAAATAGCTCAACTTCACATCTTCTGGTTACTCCTGTCAGAGCTGGCCAGCAAGAGCAATCTCCCTCTGAAATAAGAGTCTAGATTCAGGGGTATAGCATTACAATGTGATGAGTAACTGAAATTTGACCAGCTACATCCACACTGCAACATGTGAACTTCAAAACCAGCCCTCTGATTGACTGGCTTGAGTTTTAAGTAGGCACCACTGAGGTCCTATTTCATAACCTCACACACAAAGACCTCAAGCTCGTTTTAGCCTTCCTCTGACTATCTCACTAGGTGAAGTTTCCTCTTAGTGAAGATGGAGGTTTCCAGTGGGGGTGCTCGTGGCCATACGTGTTCCACAGCAGCACAAGGTGGTGAAAGAACTAATCCCAAAGGAAAGAAAAACTCATCAGCCAAGTTCTCTAATGTTTTAATACAAACTGAGCTGGTTTGGACATTTTTTGTTTACAAACTCTTTTACCCCATATTTAAGCCTGTTAACAACAGTCTTGATTTCATTCATTATCCTTTGTAGGCACTGTATTTGGAGACAGAGTTCAGCCTGCCAGCTTCTGTAAGCATCTACAGTGGATTTACAGTGAACAGAAGTGCAATACACTAGCACCAACCAGCCCCACTGTTCTAGGCAAGGCTTTTCAAGGCTCCCACTCTTGGCTGGTTTTAACTTGGTTTTCGTGACATCAGCCATACCTGTGAGGGTTCCCTTGCTGCATGGTACAAGCTGCAAGTGTACTCAGAAGCCAGCAAAGCACACAGCAAGGAATTTGCATGCACACTCACGTAGAAAGATCTCCACTCCTTCTCCCCTATACAGGGCCTTAAACTACACATGCAATGGAAAACTTTGTACCAACAAGCAACATCAATCTGAACACTAAATGGCTGGAAGCAAAGTACAACTACAAAGCTGTTCCTTTCTGTTAGATATTATTCTCAAACTGTGAAGCTGGTAAGTTCATGAGTGGTTACACCAACTCCAAACTGTTAGAAATTGCTTGTTGATGCCTCTCCTTACCTCCACTGAAAAGGATGGCTGTAGCATGGACTAGATGGATTGCTCTGGGGTTGTGAGTTCAGGTAAAATACTAGAGGAGAAGTAACAAGTGCACAGTCAGCACTAAATGGGAATTTCAGGTGCTGCAGACCTGGTGCAGATGTAGGAGAAAACATGTGCTGGTGAACATCACTTCCTCGGCAGTACAAAGGAGAGGAGATTCTGACAAGGTACCACAGTAGAAAAAAAATAAAACAAATCAGCATCAATATCACATCTTCTGTTTCAATAAAGAGAGAAAAAAAAAACAACTTCCAAAATACAATCTCCTTCATAAATGCAATAAACTAAGTGGTCAAAAGTCATCCTTCTGATTATTATCCACATCAAAATGGATATCTAGACAACATTATTTCTCCACTATGAAAATCTTCCAATACAGAATTACCCATATCCTTTTTTTGTAGGGATTCCCAGGCTTTCTGGAACACACACCACTATCAATCCTATTTTACTATTGTAAAACTTTTAATTGAGAAAAATTAACAAAGCTGATAATGGCACCACATAGACATGGACCATTTATATCACAGCTTTTATAGATTGTAATTTGGAAGCCATGGTTCCACACCACTGCTGTGGCAACAACAGAAATATGCAACTGTGAAAGCACGGATTACATAAACCATTAACTAGAAATAAAGAACTTTAGCACTGTCAGTATTTTATAAGAATAACTAATTAAGCCTGAAAGAAGCACTGCAAAATTACTTTATTCTAATTTTAGCAATGGGGAAACTGAGGCACAAAGAATTTAAGTGACTCTTCTCTAGCATAATCTATGGCAGCATCAGGATTACAGATGAGGACACTGATTCCCAGATCTGTGCTCTGTTCTGTAAACTATTCTGCTTTTGCAGGGTTAGCAGCCAACACTTATTTGTATACACAGGGAGCACAGGAAATTTGTCAAAGTAGCTGCTTTCCAAAAAGCTGCAAATAGACTTCTACAGAAGCATTAAAAGAGAGGTTCTAACACCTAATTATCAAAATATACATGATAAGATGCCCCTCACTAGAAATAAAGTAAAAGTTAACTCACAAATACTGGTCTTATGAAGTGTCCTTAGATACTAGAACACATAATAATTTTGATTGAGGGATGAAAAAAGTTTCTTTTTACCATACTTAAGCATAAAAGAGAGCAAAAAGGAAATTTAGGACATGCTTCAGTTTTAATGTTCAGATATTTTACTCTGAAAGTCCTGAAGTCAAGCAAGTTTGTTAATGTTCCTTGCTTTAAATTTCTTTATGAATCCAAACATTTATGAGTAAGTAATCCTCATATCTCAGAAATCCTTCCCACTATCAATCTCTACTTAAACAGCTGATGAGCTTTACAGTCCACAAACAGAAAAGGTTAAGCCTGCCTCTACCCTGCTCCTCCCTTCACTGACTACATGCTAGATTTAACTTCCTCTACTTATACATGTAGTATTAAATATACAGTTTCCTGAATTTTAACTAATGGAGCAATAAATATAACTGCAAGCTTCAGAAATAGGATTTTTTATTCATAGGTTTCAAAGCCTTTGTAAATAATGCAATGACTAAAAAGGAACTATTTGCTTAAATGTCATTTGTAGAAACACGTGGCAATGTAAATATTTTTTTTTGTTTTTAACATAAAAGTTTTAAATAGTATTCTTCATTTTAAAAGATAATAAAGACAGAAAAGGTTTCTAGAAATTTGAGTACTGTGACAGCTTTCCAGCAGATTATTAAAAGTCCTTTTTAAATCTGAAAAGTGATCAAACTTGAAAGGCAAAACATCCAGTTTTACCACAGTAATTAATGCCTGGTTCAAACCTAACCACATTGTGGCCCACTTAAAAACATTTCAATATTGCTCTTTCTTGGCTATAATTTATGGGCTCCTCAGAAGTAAAATGTGAAACCTTTCAAATGATCATGACAGATAAAGAAAGTCCTAACAAATAATAGCAATGTCTAATGGCTACAGAAAATTCTCGTTTTTCTTCATAGTTTCATTTTCAAACTTTTAGGTGCAATTTATTTTTCTCAACAGTCCTTACTGGATCCGCAGAGATGGGGCTCCGAGCCTCTGTTTCCTTTTCTTCATCATTGTGCTGATACACTACGTTTCTTCCCAGTTTAAGAGGCTTAGAGGCAGGAAGGAGATCCCACCGTTATCACTCCAACGCAGAGCCCAGAACAATCAGTGCAATTCCAAGCTCTTCGTATACCCCCAGTGTCACAGAGACCTCAGGAGTTCAGTAATGGTCCAGATCGATTGCACGGCTCGTGTCAAAAAATAAACAAACTTCTACAAGTCTATTCATAGCATCCAGAGAAAGGAAATGAAGCCCACCAGTACAAAACGAAGGTGCAGAAAAGTCCAGGACAGCAAGGAGCCACCTGACCTGTCACGCAGGCAGCAGCACAGCCCCGGCACGCTCAGGCTGAGCGCCCAGCAAATCAGCAACCAACTTCCACAGGGCTCCAAGGAACAGGAACAGTCACACTCACCAAATCAAAAGCTGAGCATAAAGCCAAAGGGAAGAGATGGCACACTTGAAAGGATTCTGGCAGAAATCTCACACAGCAGCTTGAAAACTCACACCGACATAGTAATAGAGCCCTTGTAGAGTCATCGGCAGTGCAAAGAGCAGCTGGTCCCAGCTGGGGGGGGAACACACAAGCCATCCCTTTTTCAGAACTCAATCCCCTTAAGAACATGCACAACTTTAATCTTAAAGCATCTTCCTGTAACTTCCAAACTGTTTGTTTCAGCTACAAATTTTATGCATTCTAGCTCCAAAAACAGCAACAGCAGCAGCCTAGGGAGCCAAATGCTGTAAGAGGGACTGGGGAAAACACCTTCATTAGGAGGCAATGTTCCCTGAACAATGCAAATCATGCGTTTTTGTTTGCAAATGGCAATTTCAATCACCTCAAAATCAATTTCATGCTATTAGCAAGACATTTTCTAAATGTGCATTTGGAAGAAGGTAGCTTTCCCAAAAAAAATCCAAATCTATTTCTTTGATAGCCCTCAAAGTGTTGAAGACTGTACATCATAGACAGGTGAAGACTGCTATTCACAGGTGTTCCTTAACCAAGATTAACAGATTACCAACCAATTCCAGATTACAAATATTATCTTCAGGTCTTCCCACAATTCAATTCACAGCAGAAGTGCTCCACACCACTAGGTCACAACCTCTCACAACTATGCCCCATCAGGAAAACAAAGTGCCAGCCCCAAAAGCAAGGGTCAGGGTGGCTGCTCCTTAAACAACCAGAGAAACAACCAGAGCCCCTGGCCCCTCACATAATACCTTTAGGGTAAGAAAGCACAGCAAGCAACAAAAGGGACAAAATTGGTATGTTATGTATAACTTTATTATGCTTACTAAATGAAAACCTGGATCAAGTAGTGGAAACTTGATAATAAAAACTGGAAAAAAGACTTTTCTCACTTTTAAGTCTTCCCAAAATTCTTTGTCTCTGAGATTACAGTATATACAGAACACTAAAATTCCCCTTATTAATTGCATAACTTCTTTTAAAGAAGTAATGCTTTCTTATTATTTTTAAAGCCTAATATATGAGCAGCAAGACTCCTACAAAGCCCTGCCCGAATAATTCAGCACATTCCACCTCCAGAGCCAGCCCCACGTATTAGTTTAAGAACACTGGGTTATTTTTGATCTACTATTTCTGAGCTGCTTCTGTGCAGCTCAGAGGATGGAGTGGCTAGAAAATACCATATCCTCCTCTCCCTGTCTGTAAGAAGTATCACAAGCAGAAAGCACTGAATGGAGGCATTATTTCTTACTCTATTTCCAGATCCAAGACAGAACCAAGCACAAAAGCAGCAAAACTCCCTACTCCTTTTCAGAACCATTTTTTTCTCTATTTCCACCACTTCAGCTTCTTGCTTGAGTCTCAGCACTTGTTCCTGGCAGGGAAATGGCATCGATTGATCCCCAGCAGAAATGCTTACCTGCCAAGATGAACAGAAATGGAATGATACATCCCATTTCTCTGCAGATAAGAGAGGAAATTCCCACAGCACCTGAGCATGGCAGAATAGAAGACACAGACCAGCACTAAAGGCTAGCAAATCTTTTCCCTGCCATTAAACCTGTTGTTGTTTCCAAGGTCTAAGCATTCAATAGAATACAAGCAGAGCTGACACAAACTGGTATCCAGCATATCCTCCCAAAAAACTCCTTGGTCTGCTTGTTTGTTATTTTACTGTCAGGAAGCTGGAGGTAAGTCTAACAAATTATGATGAAGACTTCTTTAATGAAATACCTTATGAAATGCCTAGTGCTGTAGAAACTAAGACCCTTCAGAGGTTTTGAAGTAGAAGAGGAGGGCAGAGGAGGAGGGAAAAAAAATAAAAAAAGAAAATGAGCCCCACAGTGGGCATAAACTGCCTCAAAAAAGTTTAGAAGGAATAAAGACCACCATAAAAGCCTAGCACATATATTTAGCAAACACTATTACACTGCTTACCATATTTCATAAAGGTAGACAGAAAACATTAAGGTAAATACCATTTCTTATCAGCACGCATCACCATCAAAACAGCAGTTTGTAATATTTAGTCTAAGTGGGTATTTTGAGTGGATATACTCTGCATTATAATTATTTTATGTTTCTTATGCCTCCATGTTCTTTTTTCCATTCATACACACACTTTAAAATTATATTGATATGGTGGATATCAGGGAAGAATGGGCAAATTTAGTTTGCTGAGGAAATTACTTTCTTCAAGGTTAGATATAATATGGGAAAGCAAAATTATGTTTTCAGAAAATTCTACATTTAGATACTACAAAAATCACAGCATCCCAAGCAGGTAACCCAGCTTAAGAAACCATGAAGATTTCAAATACAAACCCAGGTTATTCATAACAGTGCTATAAAGATGATGTTATAAACAACTGAATTTATTAAAAACTATTATACTGTGTAAGAAATTATAGGGGTCAAATGCATGCCCAACTAGATTTAGTGAATGCTAATTAGCCAAGGAGGCAATCAGAAGAAACAGTGAGCTCCAGAATGGTGTTGCACATCGTGCAGCCACAATGAAAATCTGCAGTTCACAGCCTGGACTTTTGGATGCTGAGTTGCTGTTATACACATGAACACACATGAGTAATTCATCACAAGCCTCATCTTGCTTCACAGTCTCCACCTTTGTCCTTTCAAGTCTGGAACATCTCCAGTGCACTTTAGGTGCAGGTGCACATCAAAACCATTTGAAAGCTGAAGCCAACAACACAAAGAAAAAAAAAAAAGGTAGTGGTTGAAAATACCTAAACCACTTCCACTAATAGGATAGAGATCAAAGTTTGGGTCTATCACTTCACATTCCCTATTTGAAATGAAGAAAATATTAATGAATGATAATTATTTTGGGGGAACAAAGCACAACAAAAACATAACCAATACATTTATATGCATAATTTATTAAAGGAAAACTTTGAACTCTGGTTACTGAACCACACCAGAGACAGAGTAAAATCAGTTATTCTTCTCATACTTATATTATTCAACCTCTTTGCAGTTCACAGCTCAGTTGATGATAATTTCCTTTAGCAAATTTAGGAAAGGAACCTCCTAACAGAAACATATACACACACACTGTAAGCACATAAACAACAAAATGGTATTTAAATAATCAAGCATTCCCCTTGATGTCACCCTGCATACAATTCTCTCATCTGTTTTACATGCCTGCTCACTCTCTGCTAATTATTTCAAGATCAGACTGCAAGATCTCCAAGGGCAAAGCCATAATTTATGGTGTGCTTGTGCACCCTTTTGCTAATATGGAAGCCGAGGCACTTATCAGGAGATTTCACAGGCTCCATCCCACCGTTCATTCAGTTCAGCTCCTACCCAAGACCTTCTCTAGGTGACAAAATTCCTCATACTCCCCTGCAAAAAAAAATACTGAGACATCTAACTCCACTCCTTTTCCCTAGCACAAACAAAAGTTTTTCCTATTGCCCATTCCTACACGGGGTTCATGTGCAGTGAACATCACCCCAAGCAAATACAAAGCCTTATGAGACAAAGAAAAAGTTAAGTGTTGTCAGTAAGAGCTCCCCCATTCATCAATGACAAAACCTCTAGCTAAACCACACAGACTAAAACCTTTCTAGCCATCAGCCAAAGCAGTCACCTAGGAAGCAGCAATAATCAAGTCATCTTCTAGTTCTAGCTGCCTACAAAAGAATTATTTCCTCCCCAAACATCATCTTTTTACAGCAGTAAATGCACCTCAGCCTCCAGACCAGCCCACAGAAAAATGCTGAGTGGCTGTCTATTTCTATACAACACAATTGCTACTAAACTGCTACAAAGGCTGGAATTTGTGCAGAAAATGGATGCACCTCTTCAGGGTTTCTGGCTCCAAGCCAGATTCTTCATCCTTCTGTCAATTCCTGCTCCTGTCAGTGAACAAAAGTCAATGAATGACAGTCAATGAATCAGGACCTAGCTACATCTGTAACTATCCCTATTCATTAGCTGCAGCACAACAATATCTATTCAGAATACATTTCATGTTCAGAATTTATTTTTGCTTTTGAGGTTCACTCTTAGGTTGGTGCAAGCAGAGGAAAAGCCTCCAGAATAGAGAACTGCCTACTGTCTGCATTAGAGTGCACATCATTAGACCACCCCTTCTGACAGAATGGTTGAACAAGTTTTTACAAAGTGTATGTATATTTTTAAGATAATTAATCCCCTTGTTGATATAAATTTCTCTAATTGCTGATTCAAATACTAAGAATAGATTTTTCCAAAAATCAAGCAAGCTCTCTGACACTGGGATACACAAATCATGTACATCAGCTCCCTAAGACCCTTTTCGGTGAGGCTATACAGTAGGGCATCCATACACATACACACACCACAGTGCACTACTGACTTCTTAAATAGTTAAACTTTTCAAACAAGAAGAAATCATTTGGTAGAATTGACTACAGAACTCATAATTCCAGAAACTGCAATCAAATAATCAACTAGATAACACAGGCAACTAGCAGAAGACATTTCAATTCATCATAGATTTTCAGTCTCACTAGCAGCTGCAACCCTGTACTTAAAATTTATGGCCTGGATCTTCTTGATATAGGTTACTAAATTTCTTCACAGAATTATGCCTTTGAGGGCACTTACTTGTGGAAGAGAACTGAAGGGAAGTATTGAAAACTGAAGGTGTTACATAAATAGAGAAATAAAACATTCAGGCGTTCAGTTTAGTTACTACTAAATAAAACATTACACATTTAAAGTATTTCATTGGTATCACTGATGATTCAAATGTAAATACACAAATAGTTTTGTGTCTTACCCACCTCCATGCTTTGCCAAGTGAAGGGAATATCTCTGGCATCCTCAATTTCAAAAGCCAAATTTTTGTGCAAAAATATCTCAGTTACATTAAATGAAAAACCTACTGGTAAATCACCACTTCACCATTCATTCGGTCTTCAAATCACAAGCACCACATTTCTCAGAATCTATCAAATATAGCTAAAGTTAGCCCTCAAGGCACATAGGTTTTAAAAAAAATTCAGTTGGTGTTTCATGTTCTTTAAATAACTCTCTGACTGGTTCATCATTGTCAGATGAACTAAAAAAAAAGGTCTGGTCATGCCCCATTTTAAAAAAAAAGGCCCTTTGAACCCCTGTATTGTGCAGCCCTGAATCACTGGCTCTTTCCAAATACTGCATTGTCCAAACACTGTTTCTTATACAAAGGGAGAGCTTGCATTAAAGGACTGGAAATCACTTCTCATTAGAACCAGAAACCTGAGGAAAAAAAGTTGTATGTGTTTGTGAGCTTCATGTCTGTAGTCTACAAGCTTTGTGAAACAATTTTAAATTATAATACAATATCAGGCAGTACAAAAGCTTTCTCTTTTATATAATGCAATCAAAGCTTTCTCTTTTATATGATGCAATCAACAATGCAATTTCTTTCACCACAGATCTGTGAAGCTAAGCTTTTGTAATATCACTCAAACACAAGTTAGTTTGCTAAAATTCTTTAAACATAGTGTACTTTTAAAGAATATTATTTGATTAAGTCACCTTCTTAAAAGTCTTCTTTTATGCACATTTGCTACTTTGTTGAAATATCTCTCTGACTCTGACTGCTCCACAAACACCCGACCTGCCTGGCCCAGGAGCTGGGTACTTAAAGGCTTCTGTCAACAGGGTTTGAAGAGCAGCGATCAGAGTTGTCCATATCACATAAATAATCAGTGACTCCTATGGAGCTGCTTCAGCCATGTCAGTGCAAACAACACTCAACACCACAGCTACTTCCATATCAGGATCAGCTCAAGCTGATAATTAGATGTAAGCTTACACTACTGCTGCTTAAGGAAATGAATAGAAGCTTCAGTCCCAGGGAAATGGAAGGTAGCTGTATCCAAGTGAGTGACAGATTCTTGAAAATGCTAACAGAGAAAACAGTGTCTGCCCATTTAACTGATTTCTACAACTGAACAGATATATATGTTCAAACCAAACCCAGAAATAAAAAAGAATAATTATACTTACAAACTTCCTCTTCTGGGAAGACTCAGCTCCTTCTGGAATAAAAGAATAAAAACATGGAGTTACTTTGACTTGTTAATATATATTATTCATTTATTAATATATATTATTCATTATTACTGAGACAAAATAAACAAAAAACTGGCCATTTCTGAATGCATGCTCAGGGTATAACTGTGCACAGGACCTGTGCAGAAGAGGTGAATCATAGCACATAAGTCTGGGGTACACAAGTTACTCATTTTGTCTGAGTAATCATTGCCTTTGCAGTCACAGAAGCAAAAGCACCCAACAGATCAAATATAACTCTGAAATTCAAGCCTAAACGTAGATGAGCGAGTAATTAATTCTGTCCTACACACCTCATCACCATCATACCCAAACCCCTTCCAGAAGTGTGGCAGCAATATGTTTAGCATCTGCTGCCTGTGTGTTCTCACATTCTCGCCAAAAGGAAAATTTAACGCAGCAGAGCAGCTCTGCCTTAGCAGTGGGTTGGGTTGGGTTGGTTTTTTTTTTCTTCAAGCACACACATTATCTGTGTCATACACTACCACAGACATCTATGGCCAATGAAACAAAAATCCAAGTCAAAATCATAGAAAAAAGAAAAAGCATTTTGCACCTAAGCAGCAGAAGCAAAGGAAGACGGGGAATATTAAGGTTTTTATTTCAGTAAACAGGCCACGAACAGCCAGAGGGCACAGACAGCGATGACAGCACCATGAGGCAACGACCCGCCGTGTTGGGTTTGGTTTTTAATATCCATCCCAGCAGGGCGGTGCTTCCCTCTGCCGGGGCCGCCGGGCCCTGCGGTTCCGCAGAGCGCCGCTGGGTGGGAGCCGCTGCACGGAACCGGACCCGCAGCTGCCCCCAGACCTCGGACCTCGGACCCCGGACCCCAGCCCACTCGCACAGCTCCGCGCAGAAGCTGCGAATGAAGAGACAGAAGAACGCTGTCGGAGAGCGAAGCCTCTCCCGTCAACACCGAGCCTAAGCCCGCCGGTGCGGGACAGGGCAATAGGACAAGTCCCGGGGGAAGGTGCTGGTGCTGATACCGGGCTGCTGCCCTGAAGGTTCTGACACGGAATGGGCGGTAACGATGCAGCCGAGTGCCATTTCTGAGTTTCAGAGTACTGATCTACGTGCTGTATTTTTCATCCTCACTAAGGAGAGAAAATCTGTGTTCACTGAATATTGAAAAAAAAGTCAATAGGAAAAAAAAATCAATAAAATTTGGTAACCTCCTTTCCATATTTAATTACGGTGTACGTGCTGCCTGGAATGATTAACAACCTCATCGACAAACTGCCAGTGACTGGTCTGCTAACTAATACACTGGACATTTCTTAGGAAAGTTTTCCAAAGATGCCAAAAAGTTACAGTTACTACAACTAAAAAAAAATCAAATTAAAAGGTAAACATGCTGTTATTATTTTCAAGTATGAGTTTTCCACAACTGCTTAGCAGTACTGAGCAAATTTCATGTGTGAATTATCACAAGGCTGACAGCTTACAGCATCAAGAAATAAATTCCTGTCATCAGACAAATTTGTCAAGATCTAATCAAAACATTTCAAGTATGGAAGATAATAAATCATTAGCATCGATAGCAGGTTGTGTATTTTATATTCTAGAAAGGTATTTCTTACACTCATTTGTTAGGAGGAATTAAAGATTCCAAGCCACGAAGTCTACATAGCAATGACAGCTTTTTGCTACTGCAAATATATAAAAATAGGTAAGATGTAATTATGTATTATATACTGTTCTATTTGTGCATGCAGTATATTGCTTATGCATGCATATATATCTCTTACAGATGTAGATGTAAATACAGATGTATTTAATTTATCCTCTTTAAATGAGATCCTCTATAACAAAGGTGCTTGGCAAAGGGGACTTTTCCTATTCAAACTGCGTATTTCCATTTGTTCCAATGCAGTCAGCCCCAGAAATTTTCAGACTGAATGAATAAAGCTCTGGAATTTCATGGTACTGTCTGCAAAAGGGAAACAGTGAGCTTTAATTCTGTTTATCTGCCTCCTAATTTTGAGCTTTTAGGGGTTATGTTTACAAGCTTTTCTCCAGTCATTAGGGCTGAAAAGCCCCTTAAAGAAGAGAACACTTCTTGCAGCAGCACAGCTCCAGTAATGGTGACTTACAGACACACCACAGAAATTGTGCCCCAACAACATAAGCAAGCAAACCCTTTTCTTTCCTCTACTGTATACTTGTTTTGCAGACACAATATTACCTTGAATACTTCCCTACAATGTAGCTAAATCCGGATTAAATGCATGGAAGGATTGACTTGGGCTTTGTTCCTGAAATCACCCTTTGATACCTGTGATCAACTGAGTTTCCAAAAAAAGGAAGGAAAGAAGTATCAGCAGATGACATCTTAAAGCAACTGAAATATTATTCTACCCATGTACCGATTGTTTTCATTCTGCACCTCTGCCTTGACAAACACAGTGCAGCTGTGGAATCAATAGGCAGCAGTTCAAATTTAATACCTCTGTGGTCTTGACAACAAAGAGCACAATCAAAGCAATCAATTTTTATACCTGCTGTTCCACTATGCCTCATTTCATGTTAGTCTTAAAATCATCTTTAAAAACCCTATCAATCATACACCAAGCCAGTCCCAACTCCTGCAAGCACCTTTCCTGTCCTCTGGAAAAACACCAAGACTGCACCCTCACAGCTATTCAACTTTTTCTGCTTCTCCCTTCTGCAGAGCTGGTAACTTCACTTCTTAAAATCCCCCAGACCAGACCATGAATGGTGAGGCCAACTCAAAAGCATCAGAGCTGGAAGTCACATGAATGCAAGCAGCAAAATTATGAGCTTTGCTTCTCCTGAATGACCAGTGGGTTAGTGTCTAACAAACATCACAGGGAAGAGGAAGAAAGAAAATACCTGGAGATGGAAGCAAGGAGGTAGCAGACTTCAGAAAGACTTGATGACCTATTTCAGGGCACTTATTTAAGGTGTCCACAGTCACAAGAACATTTCAGATCTCCAGGGGATAGAGCAGACAATGAAAATGTCTACCAAGGGTAGGGATACACTCTAGGATACACCCAGGATGGAGACACAGCTGAGTGTTAAGATGGCTTAACACTTTACTGGATGTGATGGGACAAATTGAGAGTTTACATCTAAAAGTGTCAGGGTAGTTTCAAAAGTATAAAATGGCACTACAAAAGAAATTATTAATTATGCAATAATTATTCAATGAAAGTCCAATAGCATCTCACAAGTACCACAGTGAAGGTGGAACTCTACTCAGAATCAGTCTTCTAGTATCCATTAATGTTTTAAATAATAAATGAAGCAGCAGGTTGTGTGATTTGACTGGTTTCACCCACTCCACAAAGGAGTTTGGTATTATATGTCCATGTATCCTGAAATAAGAAATCACATCTCAAGAGGTAAGAAAACTGATAGGAGTGCTAAACTGTGACTACTTGGTCTGAAACTCTATTTACAGGGTGCAGCTGTAATATCTATGGTAGTTTATTCTAAAGGACATTTTCATTTAAGACCAGCTTTCTGATGAGAATGACACATAAGCACTCAAAGATTTCAAACTGCCTCTTCTGACAGCACATCTGCCTCCCTGAGCACTTGCGCTGCCAGGATATATATATCTATATATATATATATTACCATTATTACTTCAGCCAGACTCCATGCCACCTGCTCTCTAGGTCAACAATATAACTCTCAAAATAGAGGCTTACATTTATATTTTACTTATATGAAATGATAAACAGTGTAAGAATACTTTAAAAGATTGTTGCTCATTATGCACACAGAATTTTCAGAAGTGGAAACAAATATCTACTTTCACAGATCTTAAAAAATAAGAAGTGTATTAAATCTTGCAGTACCCAAATGACAGGAACAGACTGTTCTGAAAGTTATTTTTTTGTATCAGTTCCATATTTCAAGGCACAGTTATTAAACATGCAACTTGATCTCTACATGACAAAAGAAGCAGCAGATTCTCAGACAGCTAGTTAAAAATTAACCTTGGGAAAGAAATACAGCATCATGGAATTTCTAAAACACTGGTTTGAATACCCTCCTTCAAAAGAGTTCTTTGTATTTGTTTTCTTTTATCTTAAGTTTATCATACCAGATCATGCAGATATAAAATTAGTTGGACACCGTAGCAGACACTACAGTTCAGGTTTCACAATAGGGCTGGGTTCTTAATGGTCCTTATCATATTTGAGCCAGCAAGGAAGCTTAAGGAGAAAATATATTGATTATTTTGAGTATCACTTTTCTGTTTACATAATATATTGCTTAGTGCATAGATATTGAAAATTTCTCTATTGTGATGTCTTCTATACAAAACCTGTGTCTGAATAGAGAAATGTTTTGGGGAGCATAGAAAGTGCTGACTTTTTGAATGCATACAGGTACACAGCATGAAATGGAAATATAGCCTGGAAATCTATTTGTTCATTGACCTACAAGATAGATACATCCTTATCTTTTAAATAGATACATTACCTTATAAAAGTGTAATGAAAACAGGAGCCCATCACTCAAAATTGTCACTTTCTCTCAGACTTGTAATTTGTCCTTGAATATGTAGCTGCACATATGGCACAGGCCCACAGGCAAAGTTGGATGCTAGAATCTGCACTGACGGCAGCTTAAATGTACTCCATTGAAACTGAAGTGAGAGCCATCACTACACTCAGGATGTTCCATATTTTTGCCAGAGAAGACAGCATGATTCCCAAGATTGCCTCTGACCTTGGCTTTCTTGCAAGGTAGCTCACTATCAAACCAGTTGGGCTAACAGACAAATATTTTTACAGATTATAACAGTAAATACATTTCAGTTAATATTTCACAGATGATGAAATTCCACTGACACTCATTGACCTGGTACCATGCACTCATGTTTTAATTTTTTTCCTTTGCTGACTATGTTTGCTTTAGGGTATACTACCAACCAGCAGGGGATTAATTAAATCTCTTTCTATACATAACCATTTGCATTGCAGAAATGATATAATGAGGGTTGGAATCTCCAGTTCTGATGGAAAATACAGCCTGGCCATGCAAGGACAAACTGTAATCCATCCATCAGATTAACAGGGAAGAATTTTTCCTTGTGATTAAAAAAAAAAAAACACCCCGCATATAAAGCTTCATTTTCTCCTATCACAATCTGTCAAGAAAAATAATTTTCTTCTTTTCATAACATCATTGTAGATGGTTATTAAAACACGTCTTCTCAATTTCTCTCTCTAGAAATTATTATATCTGAGCTACTTTCCCAAGATCATCAGCGAGGAATTTTAAACAGCAACACTAAAACTATCTGCATTGAATGTCAGATTAACCTATGGAATATGCTGCAGATATGTTCTATAATTTACTGACTTTTTAGGAGCTAAATTCAGGATCATACTGTTAGATCATCTGCTTAGCTACAGAGATGCTTAAAAGACTGAAAATGAGTACCCAAGATCTTGCCAATATCATTCAAAATATTGAGAAGACAGAGTTTAATCCCCAGACCTTTCTTTATTTCAATCACACAAATCCCAAACTGCCATGGATATCACAGCCCCAGTGTTTCTCACTGTATTTCCAGTACCAGTCAAGCTGCCTGGAACTGCCTTTTCCTAAGAAATCTCCTGGTGACAGGGTGCCAGAGCCTTCAGGACAATCTGCATGAGACTAATACAGTGACGAATATAATGTTCACCCAGCGTAATCCAAAACTTCTTACAAGTTCACAGCAATTTAAATGCACTCTTTGGATTAGTTCCCTAATTCAACAGAAGTTACATGTCAGTAAAAATGTAATTTTCAAGTACCTTAATTATAAAATCAAATGCGGAAAAAAACCTCAGCTGTTGAACCAGCAGACAACTGCATTTCTCTAAAGAATCAGTATTCAAACCCACAGGTCACAAATCAGCCTGTGATGTTTTTAGCATCCTTCAGCCACTGTTTTCACTTCAGGTTAGAAATCCCATGTCATTTAGGAAAAAGAAAAAAAAAATGAAAAAAAACCCCTCTGGATTTATTTCAAATTATAGTTACTGCAGAAGAAAAACCAAAAACCCTTTAGTCTATAAGATCTTGAAGCAAAATTCTTACACACAGCAAATTATTTTTTCCCTCCCCCACCAGCCCTCCTGTCTGGGCAAGACAGTTTTTCCTTTGTAGCCAAAGCTAAGGATCCAGGTCACATCTGTGCATTAACCCATCAAGAATATATGGCTCCAAAAGTTGCCCACTAACCTTTTGTATCACTTAACCTCAGGGCTTTCCATAAGATTAAGGGTATTGGTTACTTGACCTAAAATAATTTCAGAAGACATCTCAAAACAGACAAGAGTTCCCATTTTCGTCAGAATATTTTCAGTGCCCATTTCCAAATATATCTTTTTTTTTTTTTTTTTTTGTAGTTAACTGAAGTGTCTGCTCCATATTTTGTACCTTACATCACGTTTTCAATCCCAAAATATAGCATTATGCAGTACACCATGGGCCAGACAGAGCCCACTCATGGTAACAAACAGGAGTGAAACCGCCCATCAGGCTTGGATAGGAACCTGACAATAAAAATGTTGCAATGAAACCACATTCCCGAGTGGGTGCATGGAGAGGTGCCCAACCCCAGGAATAAGTCAGCTGCCACAGCTGAGCTACAGATGACACAAGGAGGAGGTGCCTGCAGCCAAGGGCAGGGTGGCACACACACATCTCTCACCAGCCAGAGCAATGAATGACTTGCAATTCTCCAAGTCTCATTTCCTCTGCAGGATTCATTCCTGTCTGTTATTTGGGACTAAGAGCACAGGGTCACTCTAATTTCATGCTATCAGTCAAACAGCAGGCTTCTTCTTTTCATAGTAAAGAAAATAGCTAGTTTCATATTTGGTCTCAAGCTTTTCAGCTGAGGTTAAACAGCAAATGGTTTCTGGAAATTAAAAACAACCTCTAAGAACCCTGGGCACATCAAGAAGAGCAGGTACAGTAATGCAGCTGTTCAATCCTTAGATGTCAGCAAACTAATTTACTATCAACTTGATTGTTTTCCTCAAGGCTAAAAAAAAACCCTGTAGCAGCAGCCCCCTTCAAATACACCTGCCAAACTTACTTTTAAATTTTACATAGCACATAAAAGATCTTTTGAAGATGTCATTTCATTTGCAGGAAGACATAAATTTAAAAATTACAGCTTGAATTTTGTGAGCCAGAATCCTAGATGTGGCTCAAAAGCATAAGAAAAAAAAAAAAGCAGAGCCAAAGAAAAAAAAAAAAAAAAAAGGTGAATTTACTTTCATAACAAGCAATCCATAGATTGCAAAAGCAGTAGCTTTAGAGGATCATGAGGATAACTTATTCCCTGAAATAAACAATAAGAGCCACCCAAAACATGTATGTATATCAACTAAATAAAAAGCAAGATGTATGACAGTCCTGTGTAAATAAAAGGCAGTTTATTCTTTTAAATCTGAGAAATAACACTTAAGAAATGCTTCAACTCTTCCTTATATTATATTTTTGCACAACTTGGCCTAAGGGAGAGGGAAGATTGAGAGAAATAAAGTCTACAACTTAGACAGCTCATTAATCTTTCTCATTACTTAATTCCAGTTTACAAGGCTGGGAAGCAGATTACTGATCTATGTGTGGAACAGCCTGCCCAGCACTAAACAGTCACCCAAAATAATGGAAGCAACTGTTCAAAATTCTCTTTTATTTTGTCAGACTGCATCAGTTTCAGAAATTTAAGTCAAAAGGTCACGTTCTACAAAATTTTAGAAAATGCAGGAGAGAGAGTCATCTCGGAGACATACAGGACTGCAGCTGCAACGCTATTGTTAGAAACTGCTTTTAAAATTACTGTCTTGACTTGCAACAAAAATTCCTTCAAGACTGGGCATGCAATGATCACAAGGAAGCAGTCACAGCTGCTAAAAATGCCAAGAGCATTACAAATAAACAAACCCAGTTTTATGCTCTCTCTTGTTGTCTTGTACTAATATTAATCTGTGATTAAATCAGTTGTCATTTCTACTATACACATCTACTCCTTAGAAGGGTGTTTCTAAAAGAATTGACAGCTGACATCAGGGCTACCTGACCACTAACTTTATTTATAAAACCCTTTAAACACAGAATTTAAAACTGAATAATCCAGCCCAGCATAATTTTGGTGAGTTTGGCAACCCTTCTGATTTATCCTGCAGGACAATTATATAAAACAACACACATCTCATGAAAACTCCCACACCTGCTCACCAGCTCATACCCATTCAGTTAATACATAATATGAAAAAAGATCAAAGGTGACAAAGAAAATTACACTGAAATCAGTTGAGAGACAATCTCCAATGCTGACTCATTGGACTGAGAAAAGGTACAGTCAGCTCAATATTAACATGAGCAGCAGGTATCTTGTGTAAGTCCAAAGGGTTCTGTTTATTTGGTAATGTTGGTTTCTCACTGACTACCTGGTTGTAAAATACTTGGAAGCAGAAAGGCAGCATTTAAGTTTTGGTGGTTGGCTTTGAGAGGAGCTCCACGTGTCTCTGATTGCTTTGTCAATGTTAGGTTAAGACTTTGGACACATCAGCAGTATTTTATCTTTAGAGTTGTTTCTTTCTCAACTTATTTAGACAAAAAGAAAATCTGTGTCAGATGGATGGATTGGTAATCCTGAAAGAGGACCAAGTTTCTCAATAGTAAAGCTCTGGGAGAGACTGCCAAGGGAAAGAAACTTTTTAGTTCCTCAAAAAGCTTCAACAATGGAGACCCCTTCTATTCCCCTGCTAAAGCCACTGCAAGTCCATTCCACATACATGATGTGAAAACACTCTCAGAAATTGAAAGCATAAGCAATCAATTTTAAAGATATTTAGTAATTAGTCCTAAAAGGAATTCCAAGCATATAAAGCTCACTTGCCTTCATCTAGTTTATGACTGATAGCATCAGTAACCTCAGAAGTCATCCATTAAGTTCAGTAGTTAATTACATCTGCTCTGACTGGACATTATTTACAGAATAAGTAGATGTAGTTTTTCACTGCCTGGCTAAGCTAAGTGAGGCCCCTCAGCTTACCCCTCTCAAATCACTGATCTCAACAGAAGCAGGGAAGGAGACACAGGCAAAGAGGGACAGGGGAAAAAATGTGAATTTTTTGTAAAGGAATAGTTAAAGGCCATCATCCACTTAATGAAGAAATCCACATGCTGAGTACCACGTTAAAATTTGGAATAAGCAGATGCCAGCCAGTATTTACATCTTTGTAAGCTGCAAGCAGAATTCCAGATCTCTTTTTGCCCTCAAAAGTGGATGGTTTCTGATACTGATTATGTCTACTGTGTACCAAGCTGCAGCCAAACTGAAACATGAATACATGACAGTGATGAAAGAAAAGGATCTGTTGCTTCCTTCCCAGATAATAAATATTTTTTACAGCAAAAGCTAATAGCCACAGAAGTTTTACAGTTGTAATATATATAAAGGGAATCATCCCCTAGAAATACAAGGTGATCACACATCTAATGTGACTCATTTCAGAGTTACAACACGAAGTGTATCTACAACATTTCTTTAATTGGTTCTGGAAAACAGTATTTTTAGTGAAAAAACAACATTAACTTGAAATATGCTCTCTTATCTCTCTCTAGTACCTCCTTTCAAATAGGTATTTTATATGCTTAGGAGTATTTAAATTAATTGTAAAGACAAAAAAAAATCAAAAATGGCCCTCTCAATTTTGATCAGGTAGAACTGTAATAACCACCAACCTTTTAAAATTACACTGCCTGCCAGGTACCCACATGGCAGGGCTCTGATGGTGAAATATAAAGTGGTGCTAGGCCAAGCCCAAAATTGATTTACAGATTAAACTGAGTGGGTGAAAGGTTTATACTGGTGTATGCAAGGCAACCTTCAAGCTCAGAGGAGGTGGAACAGATCTTGGAAAAGCAGCATCTATTGTATTCAAAGTGA
Source organism: Calypte anna (assembly GCF_003957555.1). Classification (NCBI taxonomy): domain Eukaryota; kingdom Metazoa; phylum Chordata; class Aves; order Apodiformes; family Trochilidae; genus Calypte; species Calypte anna. Next base: position 21,699,462 of record NC_044254.1, on the reverse strand, counting down.
AAGGGAGCTGAGCTGGAAACCATAGGCACTGACTGACCTCATCCCCCAGCATATTTTTAAATAACCACATCTAGGCCTATCCTTCAGGTATCTCATAAATTGTGCAAATGTCAAGTGAAGTATGGTTTCTGGATCTTTAAAATTTCTCCTACCAAAAAGCATCTAAACATCTTTCACCAATCTATTTCTGAACAACCTTAAATTTAATACAGTTGGATAATTCAGACTTACTTGGTGCCAAGAGATCTCTTTCAGGGTAAAGGAAAATTCATCCCCAATTAAAGTACTGGTAAAATACAGACACTCACTCCCAAAGCAGAGATTTGAGAAACTGCAGACTGTGCCTAATGACTTTTAGTTGTGATGGGCGATTAGTGTGCTCCATAATGGACTGACAGAAAGAGCTGATTCTATTACCAGGACATGTTCTGGATAGGATTTTCTTTCAGTTGCATTTAAATTATAAATATGAACTCTCTTGAAAATATATAAAGACAAAAGATATTAATCAATATCTAAAACTTCTGTCCTTCACCATACTTCAAATTAGACCAAACACTGACTTCATCCCCCAGAACAGCTCTCAGGTACCCAGCACTGTCTGTACATCATTACTCTTCCATTTATCAAGCACAGAGTTCTCTTCATCCTCTATGTCTTTTGGGAGAAACTGCAAGTGCTGACCTCAATGGCAGATTTTAAGATATATTCTAGTCAATATTTACAGGTACAGCAGAAATTTCTGAAGTGTTTGCAAGACTTGCAAGTTAATAAAGAATTGTCACTGAACTACTCTGAACTGTCACTCCATAACAAAGAGGATCTGGGAAGAGGCTTTTCCTGATCCCAACAGGTCTCTCAACAGCTCAGCTGCTCACTGTCCTTGTTCCCACTTTATGGTTCAATTCAATACATGCTTAAAGCATTCATCTCAACAACAAGAATGATCAGAGGCTTGGCAGGAAAAAACAGCAGGTTTTCAGAGGTAGTAAGTCTGCTGTCTTACTAGGACATGAGCTCTGGAAAACTGCATTGCCTTGTTCCCATTGTGTTGGAATACATTTCATCTCAAAGCAACTCAAATCACACTGACACCCTCACCTGAAGCTGTGAGAAACAAGCCAGCATTTATGCCTGGCCTGCTTAAAATGCAATATACAACTTGTTTAAAAAATAAGATCAATAGACATTATGCCTACTTATTTAAAAATCAATATAAATTACAGATGAATAAAGCGTTCTTTTAATTTTCCCAATAAGTATAATTCAGTATTTATAAGCCTCTCTACCCAAATTTAACATAAAATGCTTATGCACACCAAGAATTTAAATGTGTACTGGCTCTAGGAAGCATAATCTGCACTGTAAAACAAATTAGAAATAATTATTTTAACAATATGTACCGGAGAGTACTACATCTTATTTTCAATCTTAATGTTTCAAGTTTTACTAATTTCAGTGTATTTAAATAGCATTGCATGTGTTCAGCCCTAGCAAGTCAATGAACAGGTTAGAAAACTGATAAAAGAAATGACTGACAAATCTCACTACACAAATTTGCAGTAATTTTAATGGAAAAAGTGGGAAATTGAGTTCATTGATTGTACTGCCTGAAATCTCCATCTGTGCTTTGCTTCAGACCCAGCAGGCTTTTGCCTTCATGGATTCAGGTAGATATGTCAAGGTAGATAAATCTCTGAAGTCTGAAAAATGCAGTGAGCGAAAGAAGGAGTGAAAAAACCCAACAGACAAACAAACAATGTAATAGCAAGATACAGGAAAGGGAAATTAACCTGTTTACAATGCCAGACAGTTCCCATGGGCGATACTGAGCAATGAAACAAAGCAGAACTTACAAGTGCTTCCATATTAATTCTAGAAGCCTGAAAAATGGGAAGTCAACTATTTTATTACATCAAAATGTTATACAGAAGATCTCAATGTTTTCTGTTAATTGCTGCATACAATACATTAAGTAAGTACACACTGCACAAGACCAGAGACACAGATTTTCTCGAAATCCCTGGCAGTGTGGGGAATTCATTAGGTAAGTAGTCAACACAATGCCAGAATTGATTTATAAACTGCTAACTACTCATACACCTATGGAAGGACAAACTAGCACTAATTTCCAAAAAGAACAGGGGAGAAACTGTGAACAGTTCACTGAAGACAGTTTACAGCTGGAGTTTGGGAGAAAAGCAAGCAAGCTGTTAGGCAGCGTCAAGAACAGCATGGAGCATAATATGGAAATTATTATAATGCCATTAACTCAATCAGAAACACATCAGGAGCTATGATGCCATGTCTGGTTCTGGTCATGTCATTCACAAAGACAAATCCCAGGCTCCTAGCCAGGACAGCAAATCTTAAGATTCATTTTCCTATGTAATAGATACTTGAGCCTGAAACTAGAAAAAATCTCCAAGCACCAACTTTAAGGAACAAGTTTTGAGAAGAGAGGAAATAACTTGCCCTTCCAGCCAAAGGAAGAGGGATAGCTTCAAAGGTCTGCAGTGTGACAGCACAGGCATTGAGCAGTGCTTTCCACATTTCAGCACAAGAGGGTCTCCAGTTTATCTTAAAAAAATGAATATTCAAATGCTGGCAGCCATCATTCCAGCAACAGTGGTCTTTGGCTGCGGAGAGGACAGTCTCTTGAATTCATCAAGTAAAATCAAGTGAGAATTCCCATGGAAGGAAAGCCACTCAGAACAAAGGACAATGCTGGCACAGGAAATAAGTCATACAAATGGGTGCATGCAAATGTGTTGGAAATGGAAATGAAAAGTTCCCACTTTTCAGAAGACTACACTTCCAAAGCAGTGGCACTACAGCTCAGGAAATACCTACTTTTTCTGTCATCCTACAGAGATACAATTGGACACTGAATATACATTATTCCATACATATGCATATATATGTATATATATATATAGACACACACACGACTTTTACGAATACATATGCATACAGAGGAATTCTGTTTCCTTGGGATAAGTGGAAAGCTCACACATTTCCATTTGTACATATGCAAACTTTAAAGAACGCAGAAGAGCAGATTTTTTCTCCTGCACCAATGCAGCACAGATTGCAATATTATTTATAAGACACCTTCTTTTACAATTGGCTTCTTTCTTTGGAAAACGAAAGGCTTAAAAGCCACAGGTTTCTGGAATGCATTTTCTAGACATGCCATTTGTGAAGGCATTCAAAAACAGCCTACAATATATATAGCAGGCAAACTGTGAAAAGCTTAGCACAAGAGGAATTTTCCTAATCTGCTTAAGGTTTGGATTGTTTGACTGCAACATGGCTGCTGCTGCTATATGCCTGTGTTTCTCTGCACTAAGCCTGTTTGCTCTTTGTTTTCTGTTTAGTTTGATTCTCTGGGGGGGATTAATTGTTTTTTGCTTTTTTGCCTTGATGGTGGGATCACTTTATTATCTGATTTTACGGCTGCCATTGCCATTTTCTGTGGGAGCACTTTTTTGCTTGTTTTGGGGCTCACCTTCAGTGAATCCCCTCTAGGTACATACAACCTTTTGGGCTTTTTATTCTGCTCTCTTAATGCACTGTGCTACAAGTTACCTTTGAGAGACTGGCTGCAAGACTATCAACCCCAGCTTCAGCAAGTGAAGACTACAGAGGGATCTGTCTGCTGCTGCTACACCAAGGTCCCAGCTGAAATAACTCTTAAGCCTTGGATGTGTCATTTGGGATGGATGGGGCTAAATCACCATTGTCTTTTCAAAAGAGGATCTACTCCAGGAGTAGGAATCAAACTGCTGAAGACAACATTGTGGATCAGGATTTTTTCAGGAGGAGGAGGAGCTACAAAAAATCAAAAGGTTTTCTAATTCAACTCCCATTCCACCAGTAACTATCATTAACTGTAATTTCAGGTTTTGGCATCTCTAAACAATGATGCTTTCACCATTGATAAAAAGAACTAGAACCTTTATATTTCTCCATTAAAATATTTGATTTTGACCTGATTATTAAATTTCGTGCTACACATACTTATGATATGGACTTTGGAAATAACACTGGTTGATTAATCTCCATCATTATTACTGCAATAAAAGGAGAATGACAGATCTCTCCTGATCAGCTTCTGGTAATGAAGGTCCAAGCTTTAGAAACTGAAAAAAGTTTATTTTAGTTCTTCTAACACTGATTACTGGCAGGATTAGTGATGCATTAGAATCTTGTATTACTCAAAAACAAAAAAAATCTTTGTACTAAGAAGAAAGTTCTGCTTTGTCCACCACCAGAGGACAAAGGGAATCTATACAGTACCTGGCTATTCTTTTAGTATTAGTTTGTTATTATGTCTTGTGCATCAGAAAGTAACCTTCCATGTCCAAAAAAAAAAATCGATTACTTGTAAAATTATGTTACTGGTTGGGAGGTTTTGGTCCTTTGCAATGTTTTCCTCTGGTGAAAGTTTAAATTGCATTTAGCAAGTGTTTTTATTCAATATTTTGCTGTCAGTGGAGTTCTAATCCCTTTGCAGCAACCAGGAATTACCATCATAAACCCAGTGGCATATTGTCTGCCCTTACAAACTGTAATGAAGTTTTTCACATTGTTTTGACATTGTCCTTGAGCAATAGCATGAACAGTCTTATTTCTCAGTTAATTCTCAAGCTGCCAGCAAACCAGGATGTGGTCAAACTAGGGCAAGTGAGCAGGTAAGGACAGGAGGCAAAGCCACATCTCAATTCAGAGATGAACTAGCAGTAGCCACAGGAACAGCTACAAGTCCATCACAAGCCTTACTTACATTATCTTCATTAACTTTCTTAACACTTCCCTGCCCTGGTGACTTCATCTGATGTTGAAAGCTGACTTCTGTTTTTATTTGTTCTGAGGTTTTGATTCCGTCAAATTTGCAGCTATGTCTTTAATCTTCCACATCAAAATAAAACAGATTCATTTTTACCTGGATCAAAAATAGGACACCTTATGCACATTACTAACATCAGCACTTCTAATGTTAGTACTAATGTTTGTATTTTTTTTGTTGAGCTGACACTGTACATTGTCCCCTTCTGTCTTCTACTTTGTATATATTTGATCCTGTGGCATTGGGTATACTGCATGAAAAATGTTCTATTTCTTACTTGATACTCATATTTTTATTTTTAAATTTTCATGAGATGATTTCCATGCTATGATTTTATATTTCCACTGGGCTACTCGTATAGCTATTACTGAAGTTCTTTAAGGAATTATGATTCACATTCTGATATCTCTTACACTATTTAACATGTGTCATAATAAATAGTAGAAAAATCCTTTTTAATGCAAAAGAATATCTGCATGGATATTGCACAAATCTTTATCAGCTGAAATACTATTTCAACATTTCCATTCCAAAGCAATTACCACTCCTGCAGAAGAAAGCAGCTGATGAAACAGGGGGCAAAAAAGATCAGTGCTTAATCCATTATCACATCCCAGTAATGCTAATCTAGGTGTAAGATTAATTTGGACTTCAAACATATTAAAGCAGCAAAATAAGATTTGCTTCGTGAAATGTTCAAAAGACATTATATCCATATGATGAGATTCAACATTTACTGCAAATTGTCATTCATAATTTTCATTTGAAAGCACTCTTCCAGTTTATAATTTATCTCAGAAATTTAGTAAAATATGATGCAAATAGATGGTGTATGGAAGCATTTACAAGACCCAAACATGAATTTTGGCGTGGGAAACAAAACTTAATGATTAACTAGGTTATCTTCTCTGACAGGATAATTAAAGGACAAGGAACATATTTCCAAAGTAATCCCTTCAGTATTTCTCTCATTTAAACTTATAAAATAATTTGGAATCAGTGTTTTGTTTATTTTCATCTGTGATCTTTCTATTTTTTTTAATTCTATGCTTTTCCCTGAGAAGCTGACAGCTACTTCATAGTTCTATTTCACAAACATTTGGTTTAGGCTGCCTGATCTTAGCAGCTGAATGTTATTTCCAAAGTAATTTCAACCCAAACACAATTCATTATAACTTCTAACTTCTTCTGTTAAATCTAAAGTTAACTGATTTTACAAATTCACTATTCTTCTGTTTTTGTTTCATTGACTGATTTCTTCTCAGTTCATCAAGGCAAACACTGCTTAGAAGACTCTGACAGACACATTTTTTTTATTTGGGATTTCAAACTGCTTGGTTTACCTACCAGAGACCCAAAAACTCTTTTCAGTGTTAGAAGAACAAACATTGTATATGAAGATTCAGATGTTAAAGCGCTGCAAGACTCTTCCATGTCCTTCTGGGTTCTTAGAGTTGCTACAGCCTGCCAACCCCATGGCTTTTGGTATTCATCCTCTTGCCTCTCCAACCTTCTGCCACTTAACAGAGCTCCTGAATTGTGTGGCCAGTACTGAAATGTAGGTTCACACATATACCTGTATTTTTGTAATGCTACATGTATTAGAAAATCAAATGCTTGCTTGCTATTCTCTACTTCAGAGTCACATATGCCAGAATCTAGGTCAGAATTTTTTGCTAATGTTTTGCCTGAGTTTAGTTTGCCTTCTGTAGCAAAACAGAAAACAACTTTCAAACTTCCAGCACAAAGTAAGGTAATGATGTTTTCAGGAGGAAGGTTCATCTTTGTGTTCCTTGTTGTCTTCGGTTTAACATTTTAACATTAATTATTCTCATATTACCTCATTTTAAATTAAAACAGATATCCTCTGAATTTTATTTAAATTTTAACCTTTAAAAACTAATAACACATTCATATGCTGTGAATGTTTATCTCTACATTATTGCTCTCTCAGCTGTATTTTATGATTATTAGAATGACTTTATGTCCCTGGTCTACTTTTTCCAGCTACAAGTCTTTAAGATCACAGAATCACATAATGTTAGGGGTTGGAAGGGACCCCAAAAGATCATTGAGTCCAACCCCGTTACCTGGACAGGATCACCTAAATGTGGGTCACACAGGAATGCAGCCAGGTGGGCTCTGAACAGCTCCAGCAAAGGAGACTCCACAACCTCACTGAGCAGTCTGTTCCAGAGTTCAGATGCCCCCTCTTTGGATATATCTTAATCCAAAGAAGTAAGCAGTCTTTAGGTATGACTTAAAATGTATTTACAGATATTTTTATACTTTGTCTGCATCAGTTTTCACCTTCTATTTCAGTGTGGTTTCCCAGATGCTACGAAGCATTTTAGGACTCTGCAGATTAGCAACTACAGAAATACCAAACAGAAGATTCAGAGGGAAAAAAAGAGGAATGATTATTTAACAGTAAGGTGAATGTTTTTTTCAAATAGATTAGAAAAGGTAACTTGTCCAACTATATCTGTTTGCAGATGGTTGAAAGACTGTGAGAGAGACCAGAAATAAGATTTTAAGAGGCACCTTAACTAAAGCCTGTAGGGATTGCTAAAACTGTTCCAAATTATTGTGCTTAAAACCAATGTCTAGCCATAACAGCAATTAGCAACCACTACCTGTTACACCAATAAGAGGATTTATTCTATTTATGCTTTTTGAAAATTGACACACATCCAAAAGTAAAAGAAGCAGAGTGTGGAACATGGCTGACATTTGAGTCCCTCATTCATTTTAAGAATTACAGGGTTTTCCCCTCTGTACTGGTGCAGCATAATGTCATCCCTAAATCTGCTTCATACACAAATATTAAATAGGAATTTAATTTTTTTGAGAGTACTATTAGAACTGACTCTGAATCTGAACCAAACGGTTTGAGCACTTGCAGCTTTCACATACTATTTGGGTTCCCTTCTTAACAGTATCTTCCACACTAGAAAACTATATTTACACCAGTCTTTGGCTCATGAAAACAAACAGCATCCATTTTTCCTTTTTATAAGATAAAAAGCTAAATCAACCAATTCCATAAAAACACTCAGCAAAGACCTAAAACCACCCCACATGCAAATGTAGCCTATTTTATTTTTACATAACTTGCTGTAGTTTGGTTTTTTTTTTTTAATCCAGAGTACAAAGAGGCTCTTGAAATACCAAAAGCAATTGTTCTAACATCTCAAATCTGCCTCCTAGGAAGTTAGAAGCACTAATTCCTCACCTGGCATACTTGGGAAGAAACTGAGTTGGCTATCTGGGAAAAAAAATGCAACAATTCCATTTAAAACATTACTTCTCTCAAGTGATCAGGCTCCATTTGCAGAATGCACCCTGCTGCCAGTAATTTAACAGGCCTCTAATCAAGCCCATTTCCTGGAAGAAAAGTAGAGAATCTCAAAATAATTGATGTTAAACTACAAAGTTGTTTGGTTTTTTTTTTCAAATAGAAGACACATAAGTATGAAGATGTCTTTCAAGTCCCATTACACAACATACCCAGTTCTCTGGTGCTGTTTGACTTCACCTGCAGAACAAGTGGGATCTGCAGGCTGTGGAGTAAGGATAACTGAGAAGTTACAAAGGCAGGCAAAGCCCTCTTGTGAGAAGGCTTTAATTTGCCTACAATGAGGAATTTCAAATAGAAAATAGTATGTTTATATTGTAGTACACAAACACTAAACACACAGAAGAAGTTATTTGTGCCATTAATTCAAGTAAACACCAACCCCAAAGCCCTCTGATTCCACTGTCTGCAATTTTATGCCTGTTATGTGAGCTCCAGCTTTCACACTTCTTTAAAAAGAATGATTTTGTAAGTTAAGTACATGGAAAATTGGCAGTTGCCAGCAACAGCACATCGGGTACCTCTCAACTCCCTATTTAGACACATAACTGGATTTTTTACCTCACTAGAGTCACCTCCCCACTGCTACCAAAAAGGAGGAATTCTCTTACAGTACCATTTTTAGGTAACTTATTTCACCAAGATTACTCCAATCCACACAACCAGCAAGATACAAGCTATTTCTCTTGATTCATGGTAAATCAATATTATGTTTCCAGCACCACACAACTAAATTACATCTATTGCATCTGCTGCTGAAAGCTATATGTAAGGGCATGGTTTTTCTTTAGTATTTCATTTTTATCAGTCCCAATGGTACTACATTGCATTCTATGTTATATTATGCCTTAACAAAAATGATTTTACTACATCACTCTATCATCTGTCTAAACTTAATCAAGCACAACATTGCTTTCTGAAAGTCTACAGTAGTCTCATGTCCCTGAGGGGTTTTTTTCATGGTAGCCACTTTGGAAGAAAAATATCAGCTCAGCAGTGTCAAACTATCAGAATTTACAAGCAGGTACTCACCAGCAGACAGCAAAACACCCTCAATCATACACTTGTTAAAAAAAAACCAACTCTGTAATATTCCTGCATTTCAATGCAACAAGTTTGAGTGCTATTTCATAAATAAACATTTTGAGACACAAAGTGAAACAGAACTTTCAGGTTTAAATTTGGCCCACAGAGTTTTAAAGTAGAACCTGCCAAAACAGTCAACAAGCTAAAACAGGAAGATGCATGAGATTCACATTTAAGAAATGAAGAGAAGATAAAAGCTAGAAAAACAAAAAGTCAATTAATGGAGACAATTAGAGAGAACAAACTGTCAGCCCACAGCCTTAGTAATCCCCATATCAACCTGTAAAATCACTCATGTCCCTCTTTAAATCACCCCAATCTTTTTCTTGCCCTTAGCTCACCACAAGCCATTCCTCTGGCTTTTAAATTTATCCTCATTGTATAAGTTTTTTATGATCCTAATCCCTTCCCAACAGGCACCCAACAATTAGTCCCCACAGGGGGGATCTCTTTTCTAGGCAGTACAGATTCTTTCACCTTCGCCAAATTGTTGACTGTGATTATGAAAAGCAAAGCTAAACTACACAGTTTAGTCTGTACAGAGAAGGACATCATTACACACACCTAAAGACAAAAAGCAGCATAATATTGGAAACACTTTATCATAGTCTGAGGGCCACTCATTTGCTGGGAAGGAGATTACCATGGGTTTGGCTTGTTCTGTTTCAAACCAGTGTAGCCCAGAGTCATTACCAGCATGGACAAGCCACAGCTGAGAACAAATGGAGCATAAAGGACTTTATACACAGACCACACTACCCAGTGTGGTCTGATATATCAGATATACCAGATATATCTGATATAATTTCTTTTTTTTTGACTGCCAATACAAGTGATATTTATTAGTCTACACTGATACAAAACAAGTGATAAATGTCAAAGTCAATGAATATTCCCATATTTTGATGAAACTAATTTAGAAGTAATTATATCAGGTTACAGTTGTTTAAGCTATGCCATGTAACAGGTAACAATTATATTCAACCTCAGTCCAAACATGATTTTATCACTCTAATATCAAAGAGCATTTTGAGAGGAGAAACCTTTGGCTACAAAAGCATCTGTCGTGCTCAAACAATTTGATTTAAAAGAAGCATTGCTAATAGCAAAATGAGTCATCTACAGATTTGACGAAAGACAGGTAAAAACAAAGTTAAACTGCTTTCCATCCAGAGAATTACTTGTTTGTATTCAATACACAAAGTGCTGCAAACTTCAGTGCCCTGACTTTAATGATATATATCTCACCTCCAAAGAGAAATGATGTAAAACTATGAATATAATTACTTAAGAAAGAAGGAATTAAATAAAAGGACTACGATCACTGTGTCAGGATATTGTCTGCATAGAAAGTAGAAGAATAAATTCTTTATTCACTACACTATGTAAAGCCTGCAGTAGAACACTTCACCCAAATGTCCACAGTAGACAACAACACTTCAGGATGCCTAGAAAAATGGACCTCATTACCTTCAGAAGCATCAATAAAATTGATATGGAAGAATAGTTAAGGACAGTGAGGGTCAATGTTAGAATAAAGACCATCAAAATCTGAAACAACTGAATACATCTTACTGGATATCATTCTTGATCCTAGACACAAAAAGAGAAATTTTGAAGTTTAGTCATATAGAAGGATGTAAAATGCCACACATTATGTATTTATGCTACGGATACACTAATTGAATTCAAACTGAATTGAGCTTTCTCATATGGAATAAATAAGAGGAGCAAATTCAAATGAATTGATGCCGTAACCTACCAGTTTTTCTTTTAGGCTCTGGATTACAAAACTACAAAATGTGATTTGTAGTAAATATTCCAAATACAATTATTTCAAAGCTCATAAACCAAGTTGGAGGAACTCAGTGCTGCACTATTTACATTTACAAATACAATTACATGATACAAGTGAAGTGACAATGCATTTTTCTAAGACACACCTGGTCATGTTGAACCTGGTCTAATAAACCATTTCAATATCACTTGAATTTCCTGTATTTTTATGTGGTTCGTACTTTGTTTAGCAGTTACTTTCCAATGTGCCAGTGATCGTCAGGCCAGAAGTTGTACTACTTAACCTGCATGATAATTAAGAAAAACCTTTTAACAAAGAAACACGAACAGTCAGATTGCAAAATTTTAGTAAGTCCCCAAGAGCCAACCACATTTCTTCAGCTCCTCAAAGATTACATAAACTTAAAACTGCTGCTAAAATGTATTCAGATTTGAAAATTCAGAGTATATTCAAACAGTGAAACACAAAATAGGACCAGTGAATACCTGAGCTGTCTTGGATGCCAAGAGAAAACAGTTTCATTTGCACACTGCGCTGCTGCTGCTCAGGTACCTGCTGAATGAAGTAATATGGATCCCTGCAACCCCTTTTTGTGCCAAGTATGCATCCCAAAAAAGCCTAGGTTATGAAACTCTTCAATATAAACCCCATTTGAAGATTTATTATCACACACTTCAAAGAAAAATACCACAGGTATTTTGCACAGGCACACCTTGATGTCTACAAATGACTTCGTATTTTTAATAGTAGCTTCTAGAAATTCAAGAACAACCAATCTTGGAAGCCTATGCCATTTTGATCCCAGAAATGGTAAAATCCCATACATACTAGAAGTTCCAGAAATACTATTGGCTTGGGTAAAGCAATATAATGCAAAGCAAAAGAGGAACAACAGCTGAATCATATGGAACATACAGTTACATATTGATAACTAATTTTAAATCTCTCCTGACATTTTAGAGTCTTTTCTAGGTGTTTTTAAAAGACTGCAACTTATAATATACTTTTGTCATTTATTTGACTCGCAGCCAGAACTTACAGGCATTCAGAGTGCAAAGATACTTCATATTTACCCCTTGAAAATATGAGAGAACTACCTGCCCCCAGTCAGTACTGACACAGCTTTTCAAGATCAGATTTTCACTTCCCTTGTACAAAACAAACCATCTTCCAGTGTGTCAGCGGAACTGAAGAGGCAACCATAAGGAGCAGAACTGACAAGAAAATAAGAAGTGCTCTACCAATTTCAACTTCCAGGCTGATGACATAAGCCTAGAAGCAAAATCCATGTTGCCTCACTGCAGGACATTTCTTCTCATTAAAGAGGTAAGTGGGTCTGTGTAAGCAGTGAAGACTATTAAAGATAAGCAGATTAAACACTGGTCTTGCAGCACAGTAGCAGAGTCTTATGTTGCTAGGTTGGAAAAGTGGCTTTTCTTTTAATACTGGTGATTTCCAGCATTAAGCAAGTACAAAATGAAGTGATATTAACACAAGCGATGCACTCCAAGAGGCTAATGGAGAGGAAAAGAAACAAAAGCCACTCTCCACCCAGCAAAACCTGCAACTACCAGTAACAGCAAAGTGCTCTCCTGGCAACCAGCAAGTCTACCAAGCAGACACTTTTAAGCCAATGAAATGTATGAAAAATACATCACTGTTTATCTTTTGGAAGAATCTCTCTGTCCAACAACTACTTAAACTCAGATGCACCCACATACAACCAGTTTTTCACAGTCACCTGCTAACAAAGCCTTTCTTCCTGAAGTATTATAATTAATTACTTGCATTTTTATCTTTTCTCACAGGTTGAAAATAGAAAGTTTAGCTATACAAGCATTCACTAAGTCCTTACTGACAAACTGAAAGCACTTATTTAAGCATAACTACAGCAAATTATCAGACCAATTTAACAATACCCTGAAGACAGGAGCTAAATGCTATCCTTTCCGCCTGAGCAAACCATTTAACCTTTTATCCTTGTCCATATTTCAAGGACTTTTTATTCTGACAAGGTTTCACATTTCCCTTGGTATATTTTCTAATGTCTTAATGCCAGAAGCATATGGTCCCCAAACTCCTAGTCCATGGCAAAGTGTACCACAAGCACAAATGCTGAAAAACAAAACCAGTATGAAAGCTCAAGTGCCAGGCAAATACCCACCAAAAATCAACAATGCTCCACACCTCCTGGAGCATGAATCCTGAGTCCCACAATCAGATATAGAACACTCATACACACCAAAAGAATCCTTCTTCCCCTAACATGTGGCATCCAAGCACAAGGTAATAACAGACTCACATAATAAAGCTTCACAATTTGTTTCCACAGACTGTGTTTAGTCAAAATAAGTTGTTTATGACTGATCTGATTCATAAAATTAAGTAACCATTTATCTGCAGTCAGTGATCCCCAGTTCTCCTCACTCAAGTCACTTCAGATACTCTACCTGAGCAAAAGCTCGTGGACACCATCCAGCAGCCCAGGCACCCACAGAAATTGACCCAAATGGTTCATTTGGCCTTCCCAACTTCATAACACTAAGATGGGTCCCTCTCCTGTCTGCTAATTTTCAGTGAAGCTGAAGAACTATCTTTTAGTCACCTTCTTCAGACCAAATTTTAATTCCTTTAAGGTGTTGAAAGGTTACTGGGAGAATATGAATGAAGCCTGAGCTTAAAATCTTGTTTCTTTTGGAAGTTAGCCTGAAAATACGACTTCTAAAAAACTGATATTTTTTAAAGAAACCCAGTATGCAATTTCTCTGAGTCTACAATTTCTGTAACTGCACAAGTCATTCTTATTTATCTCCTCATATTATCACCTCTTCTTCTGACGTGACTGCCTCCTCATCAGTGTTGGAAGCCCCTCACTAGACGTCTAATCTGTGGATTCAATTATTTTCCTGATATATTTCTAAGCAATATAAAATAAATCTTGCTAATGCAAATGATCTAGATTAGAAAGAAAATGTGATCATGTCCCATAAATATTTTTTTTTGAAGTTTTGAATTAGTGAAGTTAAATACAATGACAAATAACTACAAAAAACCATCCTAAGCTATTCCAGACTTCAAATGTGAAAATTTAAACCCATGTTGCTAATGTTATCTTCCACAGGTAACTTCAGTAAGTCAAGGAAATATCCAGATTTTTTTAAACATAATTTCAATAAAATTATATTTTTCTTTTGAAAGCAGACTTAAGCTTGAGCTTCCAAATCAGACCTGTCAGATTTGCTTTGATATATACATACCACTGTCATTCTTCTGTTGTCTTAAGGACAGAGCAAAACCATTATTCCATGTATACAAGAGAACACTACAGGAAGCCAGCATACGCACCAGTGTTTAGCTTAAGAGAAGGACCATCCAATTTATACAGTTCATTATTCAAAGATTGTAGAAGACTGCTATTTAAAATAATCCCCTCAAAGATTGTGAGGAAAGATACTTAAACTTTTTTGTCTCAGTCTGTGGGGGTTTTTTTCCTTTTTTTTCTCCTAAATGTATCATAAGTATCCCAAAAGGATATAAATCTTTATTATGGAAGAGAAACCAATCCCCTTCAAAACTTGAGCCTTTTCTTTCCTTTCAGCATACTTTCCATTGTCTCCCACCACAATTCAAAGCACAAAGAGAATTATATAGGCCAGGCCAAACCCCAGACCAAGGTGAACAATACCCCTGTCTAGACCAAGTTTTGGGTTTGGAGCACTGAAGTGAGGATCTGGGGGAGTGGAGGGAGTTTAAAGGAGGGTTAAAAGTAAATGAGTTATCAGATGGTTTGCACAGCTCAAGAAGACATCTAACTAGAAGACATGTAAGCCAAGAAAAATGCACCACAAGAAACAAAAATGTATAGATAACAGATACCTAATTTCTAAAAGCCACTCAAATTTCTCCTAAAGGCTGCAAAAGGAAAGGTAGATTCCTCCAGTATTTCCCATAGCAGGATACCTTGTAGCATGCAGTTCCAGAAACTCAAATCCGATAAACTCATAAAATATGAAGACTTTCACTTATTTAAGTATGCATAAATACATTTTCATGCTAAATTTAAAGTCAGTTTAAAGCTAGTTTAAAACTTATGTATTAACTTCCCAGTTAATACATATTTCAAAAGTTTTTAAAAAGCAGAGCAAAATAAAACTGATTTGGAGTCCCACTCAGTCTCCCCTAATGGTAAACAGTTTCTTTTCCTTCGCAGAACACAATTTCTACTTCTAAATTCCCCATAAAAATGTTGTAAAAAGCAACATTCTTACTCACTGCATGTTTTATTACACCTTATAACCAGCTTGTAGCCAGCACAAAAATGTCTTCAGTAATTATGAAAGACAATCTTAAGGAAACAAAATTGAAGCACGTGTCACTTTTCAGGATCTCTAAATTATGCCCAAAGATGTCCCAGAAATGGTTTAAGCTGTAGAAAACTGAAGAGTACAATGAGCCTTCTCTTGTTAAATACAATGAAGCTCAGCCTTTCTGTAACCACCCTGATTCCCTTTTCCCATCAAACCAAACACAAAAGTGCTCAGTCCTTTGAGTAAAATAAGTACACTCAAAAACAAGTCCACCAAATATTCCGTGATTATATTTTCCATGCCTTAATTCTGCACACACACACACAGACCCCAGGAGGAAAATGTAAGATTTATCTTTAGAATGAAGAAATCATTTTACTGTGGTTTGGTGGTGGTGGTGATTTTTTATATGTCCTATATATATATGTATATATACATATATATATGAACCAAACACACTGTGCCAAGATAAACACATTCAAGTACTCTTCTGATGCCATTTGTGTTTTGTGTTTGCACTGAAACCAGCACAAAAAAAGGAACCAGCAAAGTAAATGAAAATAATTTATCTTAGCCCAAAAGTCATTGGAACTGAACAGGGGTTAGCACTTTGTATGAAGCTGTGGAGCACAGAACTATGATGATGATAATGTCCAACCACATCTTAATACTGCTTTCAGATACTGAAATTTGGAATATCACACACACCATTTCTTTTCTCACTTGCACTTACTGGTACAGATTTTGGGGATAGAAGCTCTAATTTCATGCATGTGTGAGAAGAGGAAAAGCATATGTGCAGCAGCTACTGCAATGAAAAAAGAAAAAAAGCACAAATTTCTAGTTCAAGGTGGTGTTCAAAACACAAACTCATCTCCACAGGGTATTACTATTTTACAGCTGAAAAAACCCACCAGCAAAGGATGCACAGCTATAGGAAACAATAACAAACCTAGGTGGCCTTGTCACATTTGTAGTTAGTATCCCTGATGTAGTTTACATCACCACAAATAACTAAAATAATAGATCTTAACAGATCTCTGCCCAATCCATCAAAAGCAGCTCCACCACCTGCATTATCACTTGCCCCCAAGCAGTAACTTATGCCAATAGTCCAAGTTCATTAGCTAGAATGAAAGACTAAAAATTAAATAATATTCCATTATTAGAAGCACTTGCTCAGCGTTGTGTCAATACTACTACACAGCTGCATCAGACTGTGCCATACTCTGTGTGTGTGCATATATTTGTATGTACACATATTTACATATACACAGAACAAATTATTTGCCTCTGGATCTTCATTTCCACATATTCCACTGGTACAAATTTGTCAACCAAATCTGTGACACCAAACAGGATGGAACAACAGACAGAACAAATGAGCAAGATGATACAGACAGACCATGCATCAATATATTGCATTTGCCTGCAGGAACAATTCCTGTTCCTTGATGTTATCTCCTTACACTACTATATTGATATTTACTGCAGGGATCATTGCAGAAGAGATTTCCCAGAGAAAATAGAAAGTATTACAGTAGTGATATCAAGTATATTTCAGGTAATAGGAAAACATGGATACATTTGTTTAAGAACAGGAAGAACTGGTGATGGTGAATGGTTTATTTAACAGGGAAAAAAATAATAGGTTTTGAAAAGAGTAAGACATGCATGAGAAATGAGTACAAAGAAGCCTGAAAGTCATGAAAAGCAGGTCCTTGAACAGGTGACCATTGAAAATGGTCTGGTTTTGTTATTGAGTAGGAATAATACCAAAAAGGAAAGAGGAATGTTAATTGTCTTTATACTGAGAACTCAGTTGCAGGATGCAGAAGAGGGAAAGAGAAGAGAAGGAAAACTGAAACATCACCAAAAATTAAAAAGAATTCTACTGTATAAGATGCCAAATGACCAGGAAGATATTAAAATAAAAAAGAACAAAACTCTTACAACATGGCAGCCTCAGCAAAGCCCATCAATACAAGTCTAAATCAACTGTGCAAAAAATAGGAAAAAAAATTAAAAACCAAGTAAATAAGCAAACAAGAAACCAAACCTATATAAAGCTAAAACAGAAACACCAGGTATGGGGATAAAAGAGAAAAAAAAATCATCTCAGTCAATCTTCAGTAGTCAATTTGTAAATACTACATGAAACAGTAAGGTGACTTGTAAATACTAAATGAAATATTAGGTTGTGTAAAGTGTTCTTCTATATCAAAATATAAAGGAAACAATATTTTCACAGCACAAGTGATTAAGCACCAGAACGGGTGCCAAGAAAGTCTGCAAAATCTCCATCACTCAAAATACTCAAAAACAGTCTGGATAAGACCTTCAGTAACCTGATCTAACTTTGGAATTTGTGATGCTTTGAGTGGAGAATTTGGATTAGAGGCTCTAATTTAGGCTGTGATGTTCATTTTAAAAGTCATCAACATCCAGTTTGAACTTGCAAAGTAATTTTTTCATCACTGGCTTTCCAAAATATTAGCATTCATCACCCCAAATAAATCAGAATAAATGGACAGTGTCAGCATAAACCAAATGTTTTTTAATTTTTCCTGATTAAGTTTTCAATAAATTAATCACTTGTCCGAGCCAAAATTTCATCTAAAAGATCTACTCCAAAATACAAGGGAAAAAATCCAACATTAACATCCTTTTTGACTTAATCATCTGCCTTACTTCTTGATGTGCTTATAGCATATTTTCTTAGTTCCCAAAGTGGTTTTGATGTAGATACTATTTATATAAACCTATCCAAGTGTTTACACCACCATATATCAACAGTAACTGCTAAAGACGACTAAAATTATCAAATTCCACCATCCTGTACATTTAGCACAGGGAAATGCAGTCCCTTTCCCTGCATGTCTTCTGCTGACAATGGGAATCATCTGGGCTCCTTCCCTTCCTTTTCCAATACTCCCCCTGAAGCAACACCATGAAAACCACTCCCCTGCGTGTCAAACAGATACAGCCTCCCAGAGAAATTCTGGGCTCAGGAAAGCTCTAAATAATCAGTATGTAGGGCTTGAAAAATTTCTATTATCTATGGTCAGAAACATTTTTTTTTTAGATATGAAGCCCTGAATGGTCGAATATGTTTAAAATTAACATCAGTTTATCCAAATCCAATCATAATTATTCCTATATATATTCCATTATACAAAAAATATACATAGCTGTGTTTATGATGAGTATATGTACTACCATGAACACTGTCACCACATTAGAAGCAGCACATTGTGTCAAGCTACTACAGTAAGATCAAAATATACACAAAATATTAAAAAGTGAGACATAGAATCTACTCAGATAATGCAGCTATAACTCTGTGATTCTGTAGCTGCCTTAAAGCATGCATAAGACATGAATGGTAGTATGTAAAAGTGGTAAATTTAATTCCCTCAAAGGAAGCTAAATTAACCATGTCTGTCCTTTTGTTTTAATAGGCAAGGTCCATGGTCTATAAACAATTACTTATCCTAGCAAGTATGTAATAGGCTATATCCCGTCACAAAGCAAAGAAAAGGAACAGGGTGCTTTCAAGCAAGAATTTATTCCATGCTCAGCTCACACAAGATTTTGCAGCTCACTCTCTTCCAGCTGTTTTAGTCCATAAGAATCAGTTCAATCACACAGATTACCACCTCTGTTATACTATAGCAAAAGAATAAAGCTTCCACAGCACCACTATAAAATAAAACTTGAATAGCATGTTAAAGTTCAAACAAATTCCAGAAGTATTTATGAGAGCTTAATGAAAGTTGTTGGTAACAAAATCTAAATACTGTTTGCATTGTCAAACTGCATTTTGGTTTTGAATTACTGTACATTTGAAGTAATAAACAAGCATAGCTCTAAAATAAATGAGAATATCCACTCTGCTTTGGCATTTAATTTCTAAATAATGCTTAACTAAAATGGCTACTCTGGGGCAGGTCTGAAAAGTTAGTTACAGATTTTTATAAGTATCTGTAAAAGGGAACTTTCAAAATTAAGGCAAGCTTCATAGTTTAGACTTCGCTTCTTTCCATAATAATATTCACAAGACTATTGGATATAAACCAAGAAAATAACAAACGATTTTATTACTTTGTACAAAGTCCAACTTTTAATTAATAAAATAGACACTAGATGGAAACACAAAACCAAAAATTCTATCATTGCTGTTATGTTCTCAGTCAACCTGACTGACTCCAAAGGATTGTCAGCATTTTTACGAGATTGTCGACATTGCAAGCAGGAAAAAAAAGAAATAGACTGAAGTTAAACTTACCTGCAGCCCTCTTCTTCGCAGAATACTTGAATCATCCATATTTCAACTCTGCTGATCACAAATTCCTGCTAAAGCTCACTTGCTTCTGGCTAGCTTTGCTCTCTAACTGTTAAAGAAGTCCATTATTTTCAAACTTTTCTCCCCCTCCCACCCCCACTCCGTCCTAAAAATAGGACGTGGTCTTTCACTTGCCTGTCATGAAGAACTGCAGCCACGGTCTCTGACTATCTGTATGTAATTTTGCCTGCTCCTTTTGAGGCAGATTTAGCAGGTCACATTGGAAAAAAATGTTTGACTTTCCTAAATTTTTTCAAGGTTGGGTGCCTCATTCCCCTCATATACACAACTGTCTAGAAATACGTAATAATCTACAACTCTGCGTCAGGCCAAAAAGTGGAATTTAATTCAGATTCTACCTATTTTTGCTTTATTTCCATTTACTTGAGCTGTTCTGAGGGATCAGTAAACTACAACAGCTGCCTTCAGTTACTGTTTATAATAAGCTCCCAAAATCCAGGTCACATTTCCTTTAAAAAACACAGAGTCATACTTAACTAAAAAAATCAATTCTGTGGACACAGGGGATGCAGCACTGTTTAAAACGCAGAAAAACCTCACTATGATGAAATAGAAATTTTATTTTTCCAAAATTTGAAAAATTCCTTTACTCCTTTGTAGGACAAAGCCAGTGTCAGATTCTTCAGATACTGTTGCACATTCTTTTGTCTCTGCTATCTCTGGGGTGTGCTGTGGCTCCTCGGAGCAGCAGACACGGCACATTCTTTAGTTCATTGCTGAGATCTTGCGACTCTTACACACGGAAGGGTCTGGAACACATGTTGCAAGTTCTGAACATTTAAGAATTCATTCATCTATTCAGCACTGACAGAGCTGTCTTAAGGAGCCCTTCCTTCTTTGTCATCCATGGCAAAAAGGCAAAACAAAAATATGGAAAAAAAGCGCAGCTCAGCTAAGGCTTTTCCAGTCTGTCCCTGCAGTTTCTGTTTTCCGGCTATCTTCAAAGAGACAACTCCAGCAAGGTCAAAAAAGGCTTTACCCCTTTATGTACAGTATTCCAGGCACATCCTAAAAGGAGCTGTTAGCCTAGCTTGAAAAATAAACAATAAAACTTCTAGCTATACCAAGCACCATTTCAATAAACATAAAAATCTAAGTATATTCATCCCACCATTATTTAAATTACCGAGCATGTCAAGGACCCTTTGTCCTACACTTGCCCTTTCTATACTGGAAAGGAAAAAAGAAAATATTTCGAATATAAAGAACACCCTACTGCCGCAATGACCTTCAATTTTTTTAGCAGAAAGCTAAAGCAACAGATTTCATCTCTTGACAAAAGCTTAGGAAGAGTCTATTTATAACTTCTGAAAATAAATGCTGCATTTAAAAACAACCTAACTTCAGCCTCTGAAGGATTTCACAAGATAAATTTTTAAAAAAACAAACAAAAAAATCAAACTTCATCAAAAGCTGTGTTTATGAGGGGATTTCAGCCAGACATCCTGAAGTGTTCAAATGCAACAACAATGAGAGCCCAAACCGTAGGCTGCCTACCACAGCTTGAGGAAGTGTTCCTGTTCCCACAGTTATGACAGCTGCAAACCAAAAAAAGTCTCAACACAAGCACACAGGTTGGTGGTGCTTAAAGGAATATATATTTACATGGAAATCTCTAGCTGATCTTCATGCTAAGTGACCGAGTCACATGAGCTAAACACATCATTGTAAAGTCAGCTGAAAGCAGATACAGCTCAATCCCATTCACCAGGCTTTTTCTGATCCTCCGGGGAGCGAGTGTGGTCTTTTATTGTGAGTAGCTAATAAATCCTCATCTTGCCGATTCCTCCTTCCATCTGCCGTTTTAAACAACTGAATGCTGAATTAGGTCTGCGGAGTCTTTGTGAGCTCCCCAACAGGGCAAGCAGCCACACAGAGGCTGAGCAGGCAGCTCATTTGCATGGAGTATACTGTACCATATAAAAAGCAGCGCGCTAGTAAAAACAACTCAATGAGCCACTTGATTTTAAAGGAACAGGATCTTCTTTTGCAAATGTAACTGGGAAACATCAAGCTGCACGCAAAACTCTGCATGAGAACTTCAGGACATGTCACCAAGGAGAATGGCAACATAAAAAGCTCTGTTTAAAAGCAAACTGAAATATAAATTGTATTTCTTCACTGTAATAATACTTATAATGTGTTTCCAGACTGCTTCCTGCATTTTGCCATCAGTTTCCTCAGAAAAGAGTACTCCAAAGAGTACAACTTGACTTACCAGATACCAATCTCAAACAAATTCTATTTTTAAGTAAAAATCCCACAGAAACAAAGCATTTTGGCATGCATACTCAGACTACATGCATTTTGTATTTAGTGTATAATCAATTTTAGGAAAATTTATATTAGGCCATGCACTAATAGGATCACTGATCTTCCTTCTTCTTAGGCCACTAGTATTAAACAACACACTGTGAGAGTAATCGGGGATTTATAAGTTATGCAAGACCATTCACATTGTATTTTCCTCCTAAATCAACCATTACATGAAAACGTTTAAGCTTGATTCCACACACAAATAAAACCTCACTTATTTCTATAATGTAACTGAACACATTCTCATCAACACGTACGCACCGCATCCTCCCTGGATTATTTACCTTAATATTCAGATGTTGCCAATTCTCAAAACGTCTTCACAAGTGACTTATAATTGATTGAGGCTGGCACAAGTCTCAAAATACCACGAGAATCATCTGTTCTCTTCCAAATTTCAAGCTTTCTCGGGGAGAACGTTTTCAACTTGGCTGCCTGCCACATTTACCCTGTTTCTCGGGTAGAGAAGCCAATCAGGACTGCTGCAAAATAGCAGGCATGATTTTGCCTCTGTCTTCCTTTGCTTCTTCCCTTCTTCAGAGCAAATAATTCTTAAAATGTCAGATCAAAAACCACCACCAACGAGATCCCAAATATGGTGAGCACCTTTATTCCCTCCTACTTAACTATTAACACTCATCCACTCTCCCTTTTTCTTCCTTCAACAAAACATACCACAGAAAAAGCAATAATAAAAGAGGGTAGAAAAAATATTTGGTACCACACTGAATCAAGCAAAGGATAAATGGAATTTAAAATCAACTGACATGGAAATTTTTTCTTATGAAATACCTTTTGAAATTTATCTGTCATTTCATCAAGAGATTAAATCCTTGGACATTCATTTTAACATATTGAAAGGTCTGCAGATAAGCCTTCAATGAAAGATGAGAATGGATTTGTGTAAGGCATTTCATTACAAGATACATTACTTAAAATGAAGTACACAAAGTGTGTTTTATTAATTATATAAAAAGTTAATTATAAAACAAATTTCTCAAACAGTTTTCATAAACAGGAAGCATTTAGAAAGGGTCTAATAAAATAGCTGTTTATCAGAAGAACAATTCAAAAGAAGGAGGTCATGTAATATTTGAATCCTTTGAGGATTACAGTATCTGGTACTGGGATCATTTGGACAAAATCCAAACAATTCCTGTTTGGCTTCAGCTTTCTCTCTGAGAGACATGATTTCTTGATGATTTCTTAATTATTTGAAGACATCAAGAAATGGAAAGAGCCGTGAACTTCCAGTAAGTGTGTTCCTACCATAGTTAGGCTGATAAATAGCTAAGAACAGTTTATCAGCTTGCCAATCCTAGGATGAATTAAATGAGGCTAAGAGCAATTCTCAAAGAAACAAAATGAGGTATTGCCTTACACAACAGTCACACTGGGCTGCTGTTTGCTGTAAAAGGCTGAAATAACCCCATGAGCATGGCTAAAAGCCTCTGGACAAATCATTGAAGAATCAGCCAAGAACTCTTAAAACAGAAAAAGCCAAAGACAACCCAGAGACAAACAGCTAAAACTCATCTGGAAAGAGACTCTGCCTTAGACACCTGCTACTACAGATAGAATTATTATCCTGAGTGAGCCCATTAGCTTAGGTTTTTGTTTAGGTAGAAAGCAAAAAGGTGCGTGCTGGAGACAACAGTGTCTTGCATCCTAAAAGGCAGCAACTCCACAAAGGAATGAGGGGTAACAGAGCCAGCAGTGTGCCCAGGTAGCCAAGAAGGCCAATGGCATCCTGGCCTGGATCAGGAACAGTGTGGCCAACAGGTCCAGGGAAGTGATTCTGCCCCTGGTGAGGCCACACCTCAAGTACTGTGTTCAGTTCTGGGCCCCTCAGTTCAGGAAGGACACTGAGGTGCTGGAGCAGGTCCAAAGGAGGGCAACAAGGCTGGTGAAGGGACTCGAGCACAGACCCTATGAGGAGGGGCTGAGGGAGCTGGGGGTGTTCAGCCTGGAGAAGAGGAGGCTCAGGGGAGACCTCATTACTCTCTACAACTCCCTGAAAGGAGGTTGGAGCCAGGGAGGGGTTGGTCTCTTTTCCCAGGCAACTCTCAGCAAGACAAGAGGGCACGGGCTCAAGTTGTGCCAGGGAAGGTTTAGGTTGGAGATTAGAAAGAATTTCTTTACGGAGAGGGTGATCAGACATTGGAATGGGCTGCCCAGGGAAGTAGTGGATTCTCCATCCCTGGAGATATTTAAAAAGAGACTGGATGTGGCACTCAGTGCCATGGGCTGGGAACTGCAGCAGTGGTGGATCAAGGGTTGGACTTGATGATCTCTGAGGTCCCTTCCAACCCAGCCAATTCTATGATTCTATGAAAAATAATTCAAAAAACAGAGCGATAGCTATGTCAGTTCATTTAATCCATGAACAGACCAAAGGAACTTAAATGTCATAAGTGAGTGGTATTGTCTCTGTGAAAGATATTAATAAGATCATTAGAGAAAGATCATCTATATTACCTATATTTTAAGATAAGTATTGATAAAATGAAAAGATCCAAAATTAATGTTTCCAGGGCAGAAAAAGGTCATAGTTAAGTGACTCTGAGAACTCAATCTCCTTTAACTATCACAAGAAAGACAACAAGAATATTATGAGGACCTGGAATTTTATTCCTTACACTCTAGACAATAATGAAGCCTACCTCTCTCTGCAAAATGGTGGAAAATCTGTTGGGCCAATCACTCTCTATTCATGTGCCAGAAGGCACATCAGCTGTAGGAATGGTCTCCATTTAGGTTTGGTCAACACCTTCTCTTCATATTACGTACTCATAAAAGATACTCAGACTCCCAAAACACTTCACTGGTTTCAAGAATAGGTAAGAAGAAATCTCTTCTCATCAATGCTGATTCAGACCTTATCCTCCTGCCTGCTACCAAAATCTATTACTCTTCTGTCTTGTAGAAGAAAAATCTGAAAGGTTATAACAGTTTCAATAACTGTGCAAAAGACTGGGGTTTTCCATCCATTAACTTCAGTATAATCAAAGCAACAATTCTGTCTCATTCTGTAGCTCACAGGTCTCTGAATACCATCAGTGGAAGATGACCAAAGGCCTCCCAATCACACAATCAGGAGAGCAATAACCAGAGGAAGTGTCCATGAAGTGGTGTAATTGTATCTATGAACACTACATTTTACAAAAAAATAATTGAAAAATTGTTAATATGCTGTAATCTCATTGTTCACATTTTATAGTTACCAAAGCAACTGCAAAGGGAGATCAGGAGTCTGTATCTAATACATGAGAATGCACATATACATACACACAAAGAAGTATCTGTGTAGAATCACACAGCTCATCTTCAAGCTGTGTTCAGTTTGTTTGTTGTACTATATATCCTAAATATAAAATACCTTCTACTTATCTTAAATTAGAAATGAAACTTCAGGCATATTTCAGAAATCACTCAACACTAATGGAAAAAATTTAGCCAGTTTATTAAGAATTAAAATAAAATATGAAGAGGAGAGCAATTAATTTAGCTATGACTTCCCACTCCTTTCAAGTTTTTGGGATCCTGCCATCTTACCAGTAAATGTTATCTTAGCAATCAGATCATTAGACTGTGGATCAGAAATCTGTGTACTCTCTAGTACAGCTTAAGTGAATTCAGGAGTTGAACACCGTGAACTGGTACCATGAGATGTCTGAGTCCACTTCCACTGACAACTTAAGAAAGGTATTAACTCAACTGTGACATTTAGGACTGACTACAGAAACACCAGAAATTCTCAGAACACGACTGGGACCCCATCACAGGAGACAGGGTGAGGACATCAATTTCCACCATAGGATGATCAACGAGCAGGACCCGTTCATTCTCTGCCATACAAAGTACTCCCAACCAAAATAAGCCAAAATAAACCAGCAGCTTTTCAGTTGTCTGCAACAAGATGTAATGCTTTTTAGTGCATAGTTTTATTATCAAGGAACTTTAAAAAGAACAATTCCCTGATCTAAAATACTGAGTAAAAACTGACATTTTTCATAATTCATATTCCCCCTCTATTTAGTCAAAATTAAAAACAACAGAACATCAACTTGTGGCAAACCTTAAAGATATAACATTTCCTTACATAAGATATCATCTGCTAGGGAAATAAAAAAAAGATCACTTTCCAAAATATTATCAGCTGGCAATTTCAATGGAAATTTTAAAGTCTTTGGTAACATTTGTCTCTGCAACCAAAATGAGCCAAATGTTTCACTGTCAATCCGAAATGTGTTTGGGGGTTATTTATTTATTTATTTTGATCAAACTATGTTTATCTGGAGATTTAAAGACATGTCCCTTTTAGAAAAACTGACAGGCTATTGAAATAAGGAAGGCTGATGAGCTAGCTTGTTTTTAAATAAATATATAAATAAAATAACTTGGCAGTCAGCCTAAGGAAACTCGCCTGACAGCTTGTCTGAACTTCTGGATTTCCTGCCTGTTGACAAGATTCAGTATGATAAACTCAGACCTTTGGAGCAAAGCTGTGCACTAACACTGAACCATAACAGGAACTCATTCTGAACCACGGCAAACTCACTTATAAGGCTTGGTCCCAGGGAGAAGAAATTCCGAAAAAAGTCTAAAAGCCTCAAGATTTACAGAATAATCAGGCTTTCACATTGAGTTTTCTGTTCCCAGTTTGTTAGGTTTAGCTTCCCGGGCAGGAATGCCCCATCCCCCACACTGAATCCATTCTGAGAGGCAGCACACCCACCCTGCCATATAGATGTAAATTTGCTGCCAACAAGGGAGGAGGAAAGAGTTCATTCATCTACAGACCCAACTGTTTTCACAGTGTACCAGAGAAGGCATATTCAGAAGAGATAGCAGCTTCCAAGCACGAAGCAAGTTCCTTGGCTCAATCCCCTTTGAAAGGTAACATCTTTGGAAAGGAATCGCCACCTAAGCTTTAATATTTACAGAAGATGTTGAATTCACCATGCAAACATTCTTGAACTGCCATTAGAAGAGAATGGAAACAAGCTTCTCTGATGCTACATTTCAAACACCGTTTTTAAAAGAAACACTTACTGCAAAAAGCAGACAACTCTTTTTCAGTATCTGCTGCAAATTTCAAGCTGAGGGAATATAATATCTGTTTAGTAAATATTTAGATGATATAATCAAACCAGCAATCTTTTACTTTAAGACAACCCTCATTCTTTAGAGACATTGGGACTTTAAAAGCAGCAGTGAATACCTCTAATCAGAATGGCAACAAAAACAAAGCTCAAGAACCTAATACCAACCCCTGTGTGTGCTTCCCTCATGAAAAGTATTGATGTGTAGTGAAAAGACTATGGAAAGAAAAACTGTAGTTTCACTCCTGAAGGAAAGACATCATTGAACCCAGTTAGCACAGGAGCTACTTTGACACAGAAACTAGTTTCATAAAAGCTACAAATTATGTATATACCTCCTATCTCATGCAAGCACACACACAGAAATACCCTGGAAATTCTACTCTACAGATTTTCAACTATTCTCTTCTGTTCTTCCACTCTCCCTGGCTACCAACACCCTCCCTGCAGCCTCCCTGCAGCAGCAGAGGTTCACACATTTGCCTGTTCTGTAAACTCAATCTGTAAACTCTGCTTCCAGTTCTTACTGGCACCAATAAAGCCACATTTGACTTCAAAGTTCAAGCTAGATAACTTTTACATTGAGATAGCATTTCTTTTACAGAGTTACAGTTTTATGGACAAGAAATTGCAGAGGTATGAAATTATATCAAGCTGTATTTCACTGTATTTTCTTCTCACTTGTACATATGGAAGGTGTCATTTTGGACATTCAGTTCTTCAGAACAAACACTTGATGCTTTGCAAAACAAGGAATCTCTTCTATTATACTAGCATAATATGTAAAATAAGGAATTAGACTGTCAACCGAGCCACTAGTAAAAAAGCCATGAAAGTTAACAACTAATTTTTCCTTAATTATTCTGCTCAGAACAGAGTCTACAGCAATAACTATATTTTTCCAATTCAATCCACATGGAATTCATTTCCGTACACCTTGAATTTCACTTTGGTTTCCAGCTGACATTAAAGTGCTTGGACAAATCTCCAAAGATTGCACCATTTTGTCTGCTTAAGACCAACATGATGTATCTTCAAATAGTACCTCTGAAATACACACTTGAAGATGAAAAGGTAAATCATCTGGAGTTAGAGGAATCTACTCTCCCCTGGCCTCCTTCTCCACACCAGACTAAGCTTACTTTGATATCTAGCAAGACACCTCACAGCAGTTTTTCACTGATGGATTACCAGATTTTTATTCTTCCTTTTTTGGTCCTAGACAAAATTTTGCTGTTCATTTCTCACAATTTTGTCCTTTCCTTAAAATACAAGACAAGTTAAAAGCTTGGTTTTTTTATAGATACTCCTTTTTCCCAACATTCATCCACAAAATTAGAGCAAGAACTGAAAGAAAAGTAAAAGATCAAATCAATTCAGGATTTCCAAGATTTACAGTGCAATGACAAATACCCCTTTTAAATCCTTCATGCTAGGATCTGTGTCATAACTCCCATTTTATGAGGGTTTTTTTCTGTTAGAAAGCTATTCTTCCTCAAAAAACAGATGCATAATAATAATTTGGCAATCTCTCAATCTTTTTTAGTTTTGTTTAACAGAATCTATTACATTAAGTCAGGGGAGAGGATACAAAAGACAGTGAGAGATGTTGACCAAGAACCTCAAAGAATGTTTCTCAAAGGAAAATTGTGACATTCATTATTTTAAAAGGTATGTGAAGACAACTTCTTTCCATAAAGCTAGAAGGTAAAAAATTGAAAAAAACAGATATTATTCATGTCTGGAGAGTTATAGATACATTTTAATCCAAATTCAATGCAAACAGATACTGCTTATGCATGACACTACAATACTGCCATATCCAGCAACAAACATTTCATAAAAGCAAATGTGCTTCATTGCAACATCAATATATTTACGATGTGTTCTTTAAAGTGTTCAGACATCCTACTAAATTACTAATATAACATCAAGCTTAGCAGCTGAAACCTTTTGTTCTGTTTTAGAAAAAACACAAGCTTATCAGTGAAAGATTGAAATATCATTTTCATGCATCATTTGAAATGTCACCTGGGTTTTTGTCTCAGGAACTGACAGAGAATATCAATGTGTTAATTGAAATAAGCAGTATGTAATCCACAGGACATCTTTAGCATATGTTTCCTTCCAAGGGCTGACAAGAGCTTTCTTGGATTTTTTAGCACTACAGTCTAACATTTCCATTCTCAAGCTAAAAAGATGAACAAAAATATTACCTGTTTACATAAATATGTATTTTCCTAGCAGTGTCTTACCACAGGAATCAGATAACGCTGTATCTATTTTGAGACACTGAAAAATAAAATGTGAGTATGGTTACACTGGCACAAAAGTGCTGAAAACCTCATCTTTAGAGCTGTATTCCTCTTCATTATTCAAAAGGCTAAGAAAAATAAATCCAATCAGAAACCCAGCTCCATGATGGAACATTCTTACTGATGAAGGAGAATGAGCTAGTGGATGTAACAAGGCAAAGCTCAATACTCAAAGCTATCATAATTTAAAATTAGACATAATTATCCTTAACAAAACCAGGCACTGTGGAAAGGGGCTTTGGAACAGCTGCTCCTCTTCAACTGAAATGCTCATTTGTTTTACATTGACCTAGAAATCAGTATCCTCCTAACCAAAAGCCAATTAGATAATAGTTTCTCTTTCAAGCTTGTAGAATACTAATTTTTTTAATGTCTTTAGTAGTGAAAAGCGAAGAAATAAACTGCAGATGATGCCACAAGTATCCTCTGCTCCAATAAGCACAACCCAATTGTCCATGTTCCTTCCCAGGCTTTCTGAAAGGTCAGATTTACAGCCCAGGAAAGACACCCATCACTTCCTTGTGCTAACCTTTCAGTGCAGCCTCAGCTAGGTACAACCACAGAACCCTGCAGAGGCAGCACATAGAAATCTTCAGTTTGCTGGAGTAGCATTCCACCATTCCTTCCACAGTAACAGTAATATGTCAAACTGGCAACAGGGAAGCATTACATGTTTCGAAGTGTTTCAAAAGCTGTCCATTTAACCTTGCCCACTAACATCAGTATTTCTGGAAAGAGAATAATGTCAAATTCTTTCAGTACTGCAATATAAACAAGCTGCTTCTCAAGCAACAGAATTAAAGTCACATGGTTTCCTACAGTCTTGAGTTTGCCTTTTTTCCAGCTTGTTCCCTCCATGGTCCTTATAGAAGGAAGGCTCCATTTCACACAGCATCTCCCCCAGCTAATCAAGAGCTGTCATATTTGAATGTCAATCAGTGCTGCCAAGCCACAATAAACAATGAACTGCCTCTCTCAGACCATGTCAGGGGTGCCTCCTACTCTGTTCCCATCCTCATGGAATCACAAAATTATTTTTGACCTTTCTACTTTTTTTCAAGCCTGTATGAAAATGGGCCAGCAGCTCAGAAGTTACCAGGAAAGAAGGAACAACTGCAGATTCCCTAACACTGCTTGATGTTTCTGGTAATCACAGCAGTTTACACCACTACTTGCAATTTTGGTTAAAGCCAATGCCAAAAATACATATTCATCTACATCTCTGTTCCATCTCTATAGAGACAAAATGATGATGATACCACTTTGATTACTCTCAAATACAAAGCCGTAAGATTTCTTGGTCTTCTGAGTCTTGGCAGCATCCCTAGAAAAAAATAATTTCCATAAAACAAGTAGAGCCTTTTCTAAATGCATCAACAAAAGAAGCTTCTCAGAAGACTGGTATCCTACTGAGTCTGTCAGGATCCAGAAAGAAACTAATTAATGCAGGAAACTACATTACAAAATAGAGAATTCAATTCTACAAAACCATTCGGTCTTCAAAGAAGAAAGAAACACTGACAATCACCAGTAGCAAGCCACAGTTCCATGCTGAAAAATAATCTTGTAAGGCAAAAGGTGGGTGATTTAATATTGAAAGGAGCTTTCCAAAACTGCCAAAGTCGTGAAATAAACAAGCCTATATTGAAAGGATGATCTCATAGCACAACACAAATCTGTACAGTCAAGGCAGAATTCAAGGGAAGGAGAAGTTCTTTCCAGAACAGGTAATAAAACTGAAGAAACCCCTGTCTCCTATGGTTTCTTTCTGAAATCACTGAAGCAGAAAGCATTGAAATGAAAGTGCAAGCTGCAATGGGCAAAAGACAAACACAGTAACAGCACCATGATTCTGAATACTCCTCAAAGGTATCAGGCACCTGCATCATCAGTTTATTGCAGCAGTTTATTCCCTATCTCATGGTCCTGAATTTCCCAGACTCCTTTTCTCCCCAGTACTGCCTTCAAAGCTTCTTTTGCAACAGAAAGCAGAAAAAAAGTTAAGAAAAGCCCATTCCTACCTGGGCAAACAAGAATCAAGGAGTAAGCAGATTATCCAGGACGTTTCAGAGCAGCTAGGATAACATCAATCCCCAGCAAAATAAATATTTTAATCCTGTATCAGCTTTTCCAACTAAAGAAAAAGGAGACGTAACAACAGTTGTTGATAGTTTCATGGGAAAAAATAAAGTTACAAATAAATCACTGCAATTTCTGAGACCAGCTCTTAGCTGATTTTGAGTGGGGGAAATGAGGGCTGAGGTGTTTAAATCGTTGCTTCTGCTGATAAAGTAAACATGTAGCCATCAGACTTAGAACTTCAGAACTTTTAACTTGCCTGTAAAATCTCTTTCTAAAGAAAAAAAAAATTAATCTCTAGGAAACAAAAAACTTCTAGGTTAAGAACCTGCCAATCAATTGAATTTTTATAAGTAGCTGTCAGAATTGTTACTGACTATGACCATTCTGTGTAAAGAGAACAGACATGCATATAACACTATTCAGCATTTTAGTCGATGACCTAGAAATAAATATAAAACCACTGATGACAAACTTAACTGCAATAGCCACGTATGAACAGTGAGGTCAGCACTACCAGGGCTCTCTGAATGACTTGGCAAGGCTGCTGTATTCAAAGATTGTGTTAATGAAACCAAATGGTAAATTACACTCAGAGCTATGTCATTATTTCCTTTTGCTCACCGAGGTAACAACTCCTTTATTTGGTTTCTAATCATTCCATTTTCCTTTTAACCCTTCAATGCATTTCTCTGCCTTGAAAAGGAAGCCCCTAACTAGCTTGTATGGAGGCTAAGAAGATTCAGGCCTCTCAGCTCATGTTCCTTGCTCTTCTACAAGCTTTCTCTTTCTAAATCTGTTCATCTTCTTGAAATCAAAAGCAACCTTAGTGATTTTGGGTTTTTTTTAAACTACTATTTTTTGCTCTGCATCCATTATTCCAGCTGAAGCCTTTAGGGTAGCTTTTTGACATATTTAAAACCAGAACTGAGCACTGCTAGGGATAAAAGCAGTGTTACCTCTCCACAGGCTCCTTGCTAAGGCAAGGTCTGCTCTCACCATGTCCCAGTGCACATGTCCAGTCTACATGGAAGTACTGGAAGTCTCCCTCTAACATTTCATCCTTCATTGTCCAACCCTCCTCAGCAGCCTGTATCACCTGTCCTCATTGTACAGAGGGAAATAAAGGCCTCAGATTACTACTACTTAATTAGATCCAAGTTTCAACACTTAGGTGGTCTGTGCTGCTTGCTGATGCTTTGTCCGCTTCAAATGGGGGTGGGGAGGAGGTTCTTTAAACATGCAGCACCAGCCAGCCACAATCCCAACCTCTTTAACCTTTCCCATATACTTTGAAGGCACAGTACCAGGACACAGAGCTGCATGTAAATGAGACAGCCAGTCCTCAGCACAGCTATGTCAGAATTGGAGCATTTTATAGAATTCGAGTCATTATATGTACAACATACAGTAGAAAATGTTATAATTATACTTATGGGTAGTGAACATAATTATACGTTTTCCACTACTCTGAACTGAGGGATTCAACAGAGAACAGAAGCTTGTAACAAGAAGGATAAGCTCAATTATGTAGCTTAAGTGAAATGGAGTTAAATCAACTTTATCCATTTTGCTTGACACAAAATGGAGTCCAACCAACCTTTCACTGCTCACTTCAGAATGTAAAATACTGATCATCTACTTTTGAACCCCCAAACTATTCCTGATCTGCAAGGCAAAATGGAGCTAACAATTACTAATAGGTGTCTATGAATGTTCTTGGATTGAGATTTCATACAATGTAGGAAAAGCCTGATGATAAAAGCCTTGCTAATAATGGGACAGAAAACAAATCAGATAGGAAAGGAAAGAGTGTATCATTGACACACTGCACTGAAGAAATTAGGCACCACAAGAATTTCCCTTGAAATTATTGCTATTTATAGTGAGATTGAAGAGCAACAGTTTACCTGTTGCTTATGGAGAAACAGAATAATTTTGCAATTAGAACAGTAAGGGGTATCTATCATGTCATTTGGCTGAGTTTAACAGCCAATCACCCCCCCTCCAGTTAAACAGGATTTATCTATTCCTGACACTTTCCAAGGGTAAGTTAATAACCACAGCTTTGTCTGACAATAATCCACAGGGAACAGGGTCCCTGTTTTCAACACCTCTCATTTTTAAAAAGATTGATATTCTTTCTATGCTTCATTACAATTCAACTATATCTGAGACAGCAATATTTTAAACACAGTATGTAAATTACATCAAGAAAATGTCAGCAGCCAAGTAATCATAAAGAAAATAAAAATGTCATTGTCAAATATACCATTTTAAATAGCTACCTTTTTAATCACGATTGATCCTGATGCCTGATCAATACAATTCGACAATGTCAACACAGTACTTTT
Organism: Calypte anna; assembly: GCF_003957555.1. NCBI lineage: Eukaryota > Metazoa > Chordata > Aves > Apodiformes > Trochilidae > Calypte > Calypte anna. Next base: position 21,665,526 of record NC_044254.1, on the reverse strand, counting down.
CCTCTCAATTCAGCTAGTTATGCATGTCCAGATTACAAATTGCTCCTCTTTTCTTTCAAACCCCCACCAGTTTATATTGACAAACTTACCTAATTATTTCATTAGCCTATTCTGTTCTAATAAGTTCTTAGATTTTTTTCCTAATAAATGCATGCATTTCAAATTTGTAACATCCCACATTTTACTTTATTTTGAAATTAAGGCAACTATTATGGCAAAACAACACAAACTTACCTAAAACCAAACAAATAGTTACCAGTAGATTTAATAATATGCACTATAGCCAACTTAATTTTACATTGCATGGTGTGGTTTGAGAAGAAGCAAACAGTTTATGGATCAAAAGTCTCTCATTCCTTTAGTAAAAAGATACTACACAAATTAAGGTTGTACCAGAACTAGTAACTGTATAAGAAACAGTTGTGTAAATTTTGAGCAGCAGTAAAATTGTAGTACAACACAAAACTCTACAGCTTTCACACTAAGATTCCCAGACCAACACTCCACAGCTCAAAGCATTTACGGTGAAGGATGAAGGAGGTGTGCACAGCAGAAGGATACTTGTGCACAAAGCAGTGCACATTCATTTTTCTGGCTATCACCAAATAGTAAGTAACTTTTACTGTAAGGAGGGGTTTTTCCCTGTTTCCTGGCGATAGAGGAAGCCACAGACTAAAAATAAACACTTCTGGGAGAACACAGGGAGAAAAGGAGAATTTAGGAACATCCGAACAGGCAGGAGGGATCCCAAAAGTGATCCCTGTCATGCTAGAGACAGCCCAGTATGCAGAGATGTGAACAGGCAACCAAGGTTAGAACAGCTGCGGAAATTCAAGCAGTAATGAACATCACGACCTTTGTCTTCAACCCTTGGATTCTTGGCACTGTGATAAACACATCAAGTATTTTCCTTGGCAACAGCTCAATCGTTAAATTAGTTCAATTATCAATATTTAGAAAATTTGAGATGCAAATTTGCCAGAAGTACCTTTGTAGGCTTTCCTATTTGAAACAAAGATGTAACAAAGTACCTAGATGGATACCTTGCAAGTTGTGTCTAACTAAAGTACCCAACTTCACCTCTTTTTGTGAAAAACCTAATGCAAGCACTGTAACTTGTGTACGCAATCCATGTAGCAGTATTCTTTATACTAAAGGTATGCAAATATTTCTAATTTATAGTGAAGACAAATACAGAAACCATATTAGACCTGTTTCATGTTTTATTTAAACCCTAAGGCAGAGAACTTTAATTCCATGTTTCATATAATAATTTGCTTTCATGGACAAAGTATGAACCCTGCCACAGGAGCTCCTAATGTAACTACTTTTACTGTCACTATACCATATGACCACATTAAAGTAATGAGTTCTGAACAGTTATATCTTCAATTAGAGCCTTGTGGCTTCAAGCACTTAAAGAACAAATGCTGCCATTAACCTAGTCCTTACCCCTCAAATAGGCACCAAATATATTAACTATGTTCGGGAATCATGAGGTCACTGTGAAAATGTCAGTCCCAGTGGATTCCATCACAAAGCAAAATCTTGAGGATTTTAATAGGATATTATTTAAGGTATAAAATTAAAATCTCTCACTAGGTTATCTCAACAGCTCACTTAATTTATCAGGCTCAAAAATTATTTTGAAGGTTATTTTAGGTTAATTACATTTCTCATCCTTTTATGAGAGATCTGAAGCCCTGTACATCTTTCAGCCCTCTGCTCTAAACATTTCCCCTTTGCCCATAACTTAGTTGATATTGACATCCATTTTTGCATACTCACACTGTTGTCTCAACATGGCAGTGTTTTATATTCATGATGCACACAGAGTCTTTTTTCTTTTTACATGGAAACTTGGTCATTGCAATAAGTAACCAAAGCAGGAAGCACCTCAGTCAGTTGTTCATGCTATTTACTAGTAAGACTGATTAGTTAAGCTGGTTTGGTTTGAACACCTAAGATACCCTCTCAGCAAATCCTGCACTACCCGTACTTAGCTGGCCACAACTACTTTTCAATTAACACAACTCTCATCAATCTGAAAGACCACAATACAAGAATCCTCCTCATCTAATCCTACAATAAAGCATTGAAAAAACAGCCTGGCCATTATTTATCTTGGTCTGTGCTCACAAAGGGAAGAACTACAAATACTGACTCTGAGTGAATCTTGCTGCTGTAATAACCTCATGTTCTCACAGCACAAGGACTCTGCAGTTCCCACCAGGCAAGAGCATAAAATCCTCAATTCCTGCAGAAATGCTCAGATCAGCAATAATAATGCAGCAAAGCCAGGTAAGAGATCAATGCATTTCCTGGCTTTTGAACAATTGACTTTGAAATCTAGATAACATCTTTAACAAAATCAAAAATAAGAGAATGACCCAGGCACACGATACAAAACTTCAGGTAACAAGTTACTGCATAGCACCATCCATTTGAGCTTCAAATATTTTCCATGCATCAATAAACTGAGCTTTCCATAAAGTCTGTGAGGTATACTTTAAGGTATACTTTACTCCCAGTTCTATTGATGACCAAATGACTTCACCTCTCTGTATCTTAGTTGATCAAAGTTCAGCCGTCAGGATTGTTGCATAAATCCCAGGTTTTAACACCATGTTTCACTTACAGGGCTACACTTATCACTGCCATGAGATTTCACCTCTCCCTCTCTAGTAATCTCAAGGTAATAAGGATTGTAGATTAACTCTTAGGAAAGATTCTGAGCTGCAGCTGTTCAGAGGCATAGAGGCAAAGTGTATAAACTGCTGTATTTCCATTTTCCTCTGAGTTGGAACTGGAGCTGGAACTATTTGGGCATGTCTTGGATAAACCAGAATGGCACAGTATAGAAAAGGAAAAAGGAAAAAGGAAAAAGGAAAAAGGAAAAAGGAAAAAGGAAAAAGGAAAAAGGAAAAAGGAAAAAGGAAAAAGGAAAAAGGAAAAAAAATGGAGGAGCCAACTATGGAGGATAATGTGCTGCTAATTTCTAGAGCATCTCGAGCTTTTGCTTCCCCAGAAGTTACAGAGGATTTTTGTAGATGTCCTAAAGCTCAAAACAGTTTTCATTTCTGGAACACAGCAACAAAGTTGTTTGAAATCTAGGCAAACAAATCCTCCTATTAACCACATCCTAGGAAACTGTTACCAGAAACATTACCAGAGAATGCAACCAGATCAAAATCCTGAACACAAATATCTCACAATGCCTTTCTAAGGAAAATCCTGCTAAAAACATCTGAAAAAAGCCAGACAATTTTTTAATATTTTAAATTTTAAAAACAGGGTTTTTTAGATTTTTCTACATCTGTCTAGTTTTATATAGAGGCCAATAAGAATTAAAGAACAGTCTTACAGAACAAAGCCCCACTCAGTGACAATGTGTTTGCAAGACAGACTGAATAATTCTTTATATTTTAAGTTGCCCACAGCTCCCCAAGCAAAAAAAAAAGGCTAATTTTCCATGCACTCTACAGCAGTTTCTCACTTTACACCTACAATAGTGCTGCTGTCAGGAACAGAACTGACTGCATGTGCCAAAAACCAATTCAACATATTCACAGACAAAAAAAATAACATGCAGCATCTGAAGATAATGAGAACTGCAGTCATTCAAACTGACAGTCTAGTGCCTAACAATTATCACAAGGCAAGTTTTATGAATTCATATTTTATTTCCTACAATGACAAGCCTCAGGTTACACAGAAGGTTGTTCAAATTTTCTTTCAAGTATGAAAATCTCTTCTGAGCCAATGAGTCCACTGTAAAATGGAATACACTTAACTGAAGTAAGTAAAAAGATGCTGACTGCATTTAAGTAATATGCTGAAGTTTCTTCAGAGCAAGATGCTGTGTTTAAGTAACATGCACTACATATAAAATAAAACTTTAGTACAGAATTTATCATAATTACTTCCTGTTCTTTACACAGATAGACATTAACTACTCAGAATTAAATTTACCAGTGAAAAAAATATTAGGACTATCAATTTTGAGTGCCACTGTGAAACATGTATCCTGAATTTATCATGGAAACACACAATTACAGCATAGGCATTTTAGTTTTCCTACCAGGAACACCTTAAATCTGTGACAAAGTTAAGTCCCTTCAAGCAATCTAAATACTGCTCAATGCTCAGAATACTTAAATACAACAAAAGAAGCTCTTCTGCTTACAATCTCATTTACCTCTTTGCAAAGGCCTTATTGTCCACCATTCCACATTATCAGATACAAATTCCTTGTTCTTACTTTCATGTTCTATCACACAGCTCATGCCAATACATTCAACCCTCTGTGTAAAACTTTCTCCCTGCTTTTGCCTCAAACCCAATCCCTTCAAACAAATGTGAAGCCTGGACACTGCTTCAGTTCTTTGGGCAACATTTATCTTCTGTGCCCATCCTTACAGCCACATTTTCAAAAAATGATTACACACCCAAACTCTTAAAAGATTTACCCATGGACTTTGCAGTATAAGTAAATGCAAATTTGTAATTAGTATGTAATTAGTATGCAGAAACTTCACATGGTCCTAATTTAGGAAATCCCATCTCAGGTTATTACAATTACAACTGCTATTTCAAAACACAAACTCCATGGCTTCATAGAGTGAATGAATAGATTCTATATGAATAGATTCATATAGAATGAATCTATTCATTCATGCAATCATACCTTATGCTATCTTCTGCTTTATTAACAATATAAAAACATAAAATTCTACTTGTGCCACCAAGTATTGAAAGTTCTCTACTCCCCAAAACAAATTATGGCTTTTTTCAGCTAATACTTTAATGATTATTCTTAGACAAAATTATTTTCAGCTGTATTCAGCAACATTTAAATATTCAACATGTTACCACCTAAAATATAAACTAAAAATACAGTTAGCTATGGCAAAATATTTTGGGATGCAAGCAGCTGTGTGCTTCAGAAGACACCAATGTAAATTAAATTTTCTTATCTGATTTAAATGTCTGCCTCTGTAATAAGAATCCAGTCTATCAACAGGAGGTAGCTCTATGTACAACTGGCATTAATGATTTGTTCCCCAAACACTATTGTATTTTTCAAGGAAAAGACAGAGATTACATCTGACTCTTTTGTGAGGCTGTAGGAGTCTCAGCTGTATGCATTCACCTCACTGCCAGCACACATGGCGAGCAGAAAGGTGAGAGTGAAGTTAAAGATCAGCTATTTTGCTTTCCAAACTAATCTTTAATTTGCTAGTCAGATCCCTGCTAGCCACTACAAACCCTATTTCTTCCAAGACCCTATTTCCAAAACCCTATTTCTTCCCTATTTCTCCCATCACTGGGAGATTAAAAGCCACTACCCAGAAGTCTGTGTAAATTGAAGATCCTAAATAATAAACAGTAAATCCACTAAAGCAGTGGGGACTAAGTGTAAGACCCAGACACAGTTTTCTTCTATAACCAGGAGGGGGTTTGAAGCATATTAAAAAGAAGCTTGAACTTCAGTTCCACTGCACTTCATCAAGCCTTCTGAATTATTAATTTTTGTACCGCACTGACAATCAGCACAGAATTAAGATCTCCTTTAGACACAGGCTACAGGAAAACCTCTCAATCCCTTCTTTAGGCTGGCCCTCTAGCACTGGTGTCATTGTTCAGCTCGGTGTTGGAAACGCAGCTCTCTGTACTGAGACCTCCGGTGCTCCAGCACCACCTAGCAGGCCATGGACCAAAACACAATCCGACAACACAACTTCTAACCCAAAAACTACAAACCACGATTTATATACTAGCTCCAAATAATAACTTTTTAAAAACAATAATCGTGGTTTTTTTCATAATTTTTTTTCATAAGTATCCCAACCAACATCTCTGTTACCAGAAAAAGAATTAAAATATGAAGCTAATTTATACTCCAGCCAAAAAAAAAATAGGCCAGGTTATTAGGAAGTGGTTATTGTGGAATATGATCCCAGGAAAAAACTGTCTGTGCTGTAAAATGCAATGACCAGGATCTCTAAAAACAGTTTACAAAACCTTCCTTGGACCTTGGAATGTATTATTTCTGTCTCTTACAGCAGCCCACCCGCAGATGGCAGACGAGCACCACAAATGCCTCCCTCAGCAAACTATCAACACCAACCACTGGATTTAATTCTCCTTAAATTGATGTGAAAGGTATCTGAGTTGTCTCACCCACAAACGTGTGTTTGGGTAATTAGCAACTCCTCTTGATAGCCAGGAATGATACAGATTTGAAGTACATCCTTGAGTCATTGATTGCAACATGCACAGGGGAAATGGACTGTTACAGGAAGTTTGTATATTAGGTACAATTGATTCTATTCATAATATATCTAAAATGAAATTTTAAAAACAAAGGAATGAAAGTTCAGAAAATAAACAGTCAGGGCTTAGATGAAAAGGCTCCAGGGAGACCCTATGGTGGCCTTACAGTATCTGAAGGGGGCCTACAAGAGAGCTGGGTAAGGACATAGTGATAGGATGAGGGGTAAGGCTTTGAACTGGAAGAGGAGACATTTAGGATAAACATTAGGAAGAATTTCTTCACTATGAGGGTGGTGAGACCCTGGCCCAGGTTGCCCAGAGAAGCTCTGGCTTCCCCATTCCTGAAATGCTGATGATCAGGTTGGATGGGGCTTTGACCAGCAACCTGGTCTAGTAGGAGGTGACCCTGCCCATGCAGGAACTCAATGATATTTAAGGTCCCTTCCAACTCAACCATTCCTATGATATAAAGCAGTAAATATTACTTCCTGCATCTAAAAAGTATACCTGGACTTGGACAAAGATAACATGCCACAGATTGAAGTCTGTTTTAGTCACCAGGTTTCCTACACACACATCACTATCCAGCCAAGAACCATCACAAGGACACCCATTCTCCCCGTTCCACTTGGGATTGCCTAATCCACACCCAGAATAAATCAGGCTGAATGGGCAGTGTGAGAGACACACAAAAAAACCCCCACATCTCTCTCCAAAAATTTAAATACATATTCAGCATTAGCAGCATTAGTGTAGTGCTCCAGTTAAGCACCATGTCTTTACAATAAACGAGGGGGAAAACTATCCCTTGTCCACTCATAAATGTTCCAGCTCTGGAATCTTAACACCTTATGGCATTGTAATTTCATTCACACTGAGTTTTGTCAAGACAAGTATTTTCAAGAAAGACACTCCCTAACTACCTCTCCTGCAATAATCACAGCATTCTCTTCACAGCTTTTTCTTTTCCATAAATTAACCCTGATTCTCTTCATGCCTTTCTTTATAAAAGAATGCATCCATATTCCTGGTTATTCACATCAGCTGCCACAGTCCAAGTTCTAATTGTTTTTACAAGGTGCCTGCAGGTTAAGATTCCAGATACATAAAATTCCAAACCACGTCATAAGAGAATTTTTTACATCATTATTCTTTTGTTTCTTTTATACACACTCCCTGTTTCTCTACTTTTTACTGTGTTAGATTCTTGAGAGCAGAAAAGACCACTAAGATGCCCACAATGATGCTTTATGTCTTTTCTTTGATCACTTGCTTGGGTAATTTAGGGATTAAGAAGCCTAAAATAGGACACTCTTTCAGCCGAACTCAATCTACCAGGATCAGAGCCATCCATCTTAAGAGTAGATGATGAGCTGAAGGCCATCCTCTGAAATCCCCACATATATTTAGAAGGGACACAAATCAGATCAACCTTTCATTCTGTGATGACAGAGCTCAGCATTCAGTCTGCCCAAGCTTCTTTCTCAAGTCAAGGATCTGGTGGCAACTGCTGTGCAGACACAGTAATTCAGACTATCACACATGTATCAGCTGAAAGATTCTAACAATAAAAAGTGCTTATGTAATTGAGTATGCTATAATTTGATGCATTTCCAATTCCCGAGTTGTTGCTGGTCAGTAGCCTTGCTATCTATTTCAGAAGCCACAAACTAATTTCTATAGATTTGCTGCTGTTAATTTATCTTTTTGCTTTGCATATACTTTCAGAGTTGAAAAGAATACCATTTAAACACAGCAAGTAATCTGTGTGGTTAGTAATGGTTAGAAAGTAAACAAACACATCACTGAATCCCAGCAAAGCAGCTTAGCAAAGGAAAAGCCACTGACACCTACAGTGCCAAAAAGGGGGAGTAGAAACAATGCACACAGCTTTGAGTATTCTGTCTTTCCTGTACCAGACTCCCACTTCTCTCTATCTGTCTAATGTATTATAACAAATAATAAAAGAACTAAATGCTCTAGCAATCAAGGCTGGCATATTAAAATGACACTCTGCATTACTAAACCTACTCATCTCTTAATAGAGCTATTCTTCAAAGGAGATTAATTATACTGGCAAGAGACCTTTCTGCTGTTCTAATCTGTGAAATGTATTTCAATACCACAAGCATATTAAAACAGCTGCAAACATGTAACTAGCTCCAAAATCCCAGGACTCACTGCATTTAATTAGGTGTTCATCTTGTGACCAGCTCTTCAGTCATTGCTTCAGATGCCCACTTCATATAAAAATTCTTAATTTCTAGGCTTAATTATCTGCAGCTGTAATTAACATCAGCCCATCATAAAGGGGACAGAGATAAAGTTACTATATACTTCAGTACCTAACACCATAACAGAGGAACAAATATTGGATTTATAACTGAATTTCTCTGCTTTGATTAGAATGCAGGGAATTTTAACTTATTTTTTAATACATTACTGGTGCTGTATTTCATATCAGAACATCTGATAGACAGCAAAAACACTGCTACAACAAACTGAAAATACGTATTAGTATTATATAGAATTGTAACACACAAAGATGTCTGCAGCTCACTGAATTCTACACAGCTGTTAAGTAACAAACCAGTATTCCAAATTAAATATCCAAGAACTAATGCTTTGTTTTAAAGCACAGACATTTCCAGGAACTTATGCTATAAAGCTTCAAGGCATCTGCCTGCCTCTAGAGAACAGGCCTGTACTTAAACTTTTTTTAATCCCCATCAGATAAATACTTAGATGTCAAGGTCATGTGAGTATTTTCTCTTGCTGTTGATGCAGTCAAATTAAAACCACTGCTGAAAATAGAAATTTAAGGCAAGCACTGAAAAGGCCCCAAACTAAGACACAAAACAATTACATCAAACCAGAAAATTTCAATATAGTATCATGTCTGAAAACACTAAGACTACAAATACTTCATTGTGAAATCAAAATCAGTGGTAACACAAATGCATGGCTTCTTGAACTTTAAAGATTTATGTTTCTGCATTTTTTTTCTTAGCCTGATGGTGCCAAACTGTCTACAGGCTGATAGTCTAAGAGCTACATCCAAGGTACACTTAAGGGGTCATTTCTTCTAAACAGTCTACAATACAATATAAATTCACCCAGTTATTTGCAGCTCTACAAAGGGTAGTACAAAGTAGTGCTACAGACACACCAGTTTCCCCATTTCAGTAAAACTTGTTATGTAGGCTGCTCTATGGAGGTTTGGCAAAAAATGCTTCTAGCTCTGCTTTTAGTCTACTATTTAGAAACAGTTTCTGTTGCATACATGACTGCTCACAAAAAACTGTCTTCTACTCCTACATTTTTCCTCTCCTTGCACTTCAGTGATATTAGATATTTAGACATGATAAGGAACATCTATAAACAAAACAAATGTTCCTTTTGGTTTGCACTTCTGTCAACTCTAGCTATGTAAGTTTTCCCTCCCATACAGAATACTCACTTCTGAGGAAATGCTAATTTAGCAGACACAACACCTTTCAAAAATACCTTCACTTTACCAAAACCATTTGACAGAAACCATGCAGAAGAGCAGACTTCAGTTCCAGCTCTTCAGTCCTTGGACAGCTGTCCCTTTCAGCTTCATGACCCCAGCTATTCTCTAGGGAAACAAGCAGAGGTAGCTACTCAGAAAGCTGTTTCCCAATTAAACTTGTTTTATATGATCAAGTTCCCATGCTCACATCTCCCTAGATTTGCAGTGATATTTTCTTTCACGTATCAGGCTGCTTAAGTAGCATTGGAAAGGAGCTTCCCAAAAAAAGAAATTACTCTTCACATTCCTGCTTTTTGTCAAAAGCAGGATGAACATATTCTCCTCCTAATTCATCCTCTACACTAAAAAGGAGACACAGGAGCAAAACGCTGCATTCACTGAGCAGAAGCAGGAAAAGCAAGGTGAAAACTAATGCACAGGATAACATCATTTTTTATTTATAGCACAAAATCATCATGTGTATTCCCAGAGTCACTCACCAAACCAGCAGTAAGTGAAGGAGCAGACTGTCCTAAGGACTGATTTCTCATGCGGACCAGGTTTGATGTATCTCCAGGTGGCTGCCATATCGTCTGTCCCACTCCACTGTGGACACTATTTGATAAGGGAAGTAGCTGTTTTCCTTTTAAAAACAAAACAAAAACACCATCAGCTTGTTTTTAAGTATGTGGATGAGAAGCATTTAATTAAAAAGGTATTTAAAGGCTTTGGTAGGTTAGAACCTGTAAGAGCACACTACCTGTGAATTCATTATGTTTGATAATTAAGTAGCTCCAAACAATTCGGTTTGCATGATGAGGTAATGGGTAAATCAAAAACCTTGCAGAGCAGACTTCTATCACACCTTGCTATATTTCACACAGCTTAAAAAGAAAACTGTATTTGCTGCCAGTTAAACAATCTCTTTTCCTGTAGGGAAGAAATGTTAACATTACAAAATCCCTGAAGTATAATTTCCAAAATTCTTAGGAAAATACAGTCATAATTGTAAAATATTACCTCTTCTAAACTGCTTAGCCACCTAGACATACCCACTTTCCCCTACCATCAGTACACTCAGCAGCAGATTTCATGCAGCTGTGATCAGAATACAGTGTATGTTTAAACATTGTTTTGCTTTGGACCATAGATGGGATTTTTTCCTGTCTAAAAAAAAATTTTACTGTTCAGCAATATCGTATTATCTTAGAAGCAAAACATTCTACAGCTTTGCAAAGTCTCCCTTGTACTGATTGATTAGTGCAGATGCTAATTCCCCATGCTACATACACAAACAGTGGGAAGACAGTTCCTGTCTCACCAAGGTCGCACCATTGTACTTCACTGCAGGAAGTACAGGAATCGTTTAAAAGGATTTGGCTCAATACATTTTTTTCTAGTCAATATAACACCCCTTTTTGAAAAATGTTAAGCAGTAAATTTCCACAGTGTGAAAGAACCAAAGTCAATGTAGGTCATATTTTGATTCTTTCAAGCTTGACAGTTTCCTTTCATGTACAATGTCATTTACAAAAAGAAAAAAAGAGAAGGAAGATATTCTTGTGGTTAAAAACACATAAGTGAAAAAGTCTGTAAATCTGGGTTCCATTATTAGCTTCCAGATGACTTCCTCTGCAACTATGGTCAGCCATCCTCTGCAGTTCAGTTTAACTATCTGATAAACAGGAGTGAATAATAGTTAATAATAATAGGAGGTAAGTTACAGACACCCCTCATTTCAAAGCATGGTCAAGATAGTCCATTCAACAGATTACTACATGCTCTGCTACTGCAACAGGAACCACAGGGGGCACGAGATTTGTTGCAATAAGAAGGAGAAAGAAGTCTACATGTATAACATATACATATACACATATTTCAGAAAAATATTTTTTTTCTCAGAGGCAGAAAGCTATTTTTTCAAATTCAACTTTGTCTTGGAATTAGATATGAAATATTACACTCATTGCATCAAAGTGGCTAAAATAATTGAAAGTCAATCACACATGATTAGCCATGACAGGGAAGGGGGTTGAGGGGATGGGGGGGCAGTGGGAATGGTGGTTGGGGGTTTTTTTCCTTTATTTTTGTTTTAAACTTCTGTTATTTTTCTGAGAAATTTAGGAGCAATAGGCCAAGTACACATTAACAGAATGAGTCAAAGTGTATGAGAGATTAGAAGACTCAACTTAGGCTAGTAAACCAGAGATACAATTTCTTAATACCCTTTCCCAGTCCCACTCAATCTGCCTACACCTGTGGAATTGGTTTTCATGGTTTGCTCATTTTCAACATAATGTGTAAACACAATTACTCCTCTTCTCTGCAGAGATCTAAAACTACAGAAATGTACAGTGCTGTATTTATCTCAGTAAAGCACTAATAAAGATATCCTATCATAGCAATTCAAACCATAATTATCTAACAGTTCAAAATGCCAGTGCTTGAGAACAAGAACATTACTTAAATCTGCGTAAGATACAGTTATCAGTAACTCCCTTGAGTTCCACAAAATCTGAATCCAAGGAGAAAGAATTCCATCAAGTGTCACCTCTAAGCCAAGCATCTTACATGTACAATAATCTGTACTCTTTAAATTTATTTGCTTCCAGTGTAGAAAAATAAGAGGTGGAATTATTTTTGGGATGAAGCTTGAAGAGAAAATCTTTCAATGCTGTGTCTGAAGTCCTACATACATTCCTGATAACCATACTTAAAATTTAAAACATCTGCAATTCTTTTATTCAACTATGTCAAACTGATCTTCTTCAGACTGTTTTCTCCTCTCTGAGCCAGGCTGCAGTAGACTGAAAAGTCAGTAAGATGAAACAATAAGTTCTGGAGAGCATTATCATTTCAGAAGAGAAGATGTACAAGAATGTTATAATTTTTTAAAAAAGAAACAGAGCTTCTCCAGTTTTCCTGCTTTCTCCTATTTATTTTTCTTTCCTTACTTCTACTCAAGGAAAAAATAGAAACAGAGCAAGCAACAACAAAAAAAACACAAAAAACCCAGTCCTGCAGTGCTATCTTCAGCCACTGTAATCAGCCAACAGCAGTTAACTGTGTAGTTAAACTTCTGTTCTCCTCCAAGGATTGACCTGCCTTAGGGAACAAACTTACAGGCCTGCAAAACAGTATGAATGTTTCCATTTTTCAGAAACCAGCCACTTACTACAAATAAAACATTAAGACAAGGCCAAGCCAAAATGGAACATGCCTACTTTATGGCTTATTTAATTCCATTACACTTAGCACCTCAAACATTAAAATGTTTATCTTCCCCTGATAAAGGACCATGGAACCAAGACTGGATGTATTTTCACAATCATCTAAGTCACACCCATGTTGCTACAATGGGTGGCTTCACCCTCTTCCTCTTCCCCTCCCACCTGAGGGTTTCCAAACCTTTTTGCTCTTGCCTTAACATGCAAATAGGCAAACGGTTAGCCTAATTAGAAAGGAAATGGGCTGCAACTTATCCCTAGGGAACAACACTGGCATTCAGGCAGATCAGCTATTTTATTCTACACTGATCATGCAGCTCTAAAGGTTCTAAGGCCAGCATCACCGACTTGAGATCAGCTTTAAACTTGTGAAACCATTTCCTAGCCCAAATAAAAAGTCTTTGGAGAAGAAACTACTGAGCATGGTCCTCCATTTTTTAGCTAATTACTGGACTATGTTACCTTGTTCGACAGGTAACAGGGCTGAAGACTGTGTTCAGAAGAAAAAAACAAGCTTTATACTAACTGAAAAAACATCTAGTTAATAAGCAAGGTTTTTCACTTGGAAGCACATGTGCCTAAGGTAATTTTGAAATGGAAAAGAAACTAAACAATAATTTGAATCTGAAACACAGCACTGTGTTTCCTAAAGTTCCACCACTCCCTTCTTTCAACTTTGCACGTTAAGTCCTACCTTCTAACTTCTCACTCTGGCCAATATACAGAATTTTATTCCTAATCCTGCCTCTTTCACTTTTTCTACCAATATTTCTTCTTGTATCTTTCCCTTACATAACATTTAATGTCCTCCCAAAAAGATGTCACTGCTAGTTTTCAAGAAAGAACTTATCAGTATCTTTTATTATACCTGGTATGCCAATGAATAATACTCTGTCTTTAATACTAATGAATTGTTGTATGGTCTTTATAAAATAGCATACCTGACAAAGAACTTGCCAAACTACCTCTTCGTAGCTTGCAGTCATCTTGACTTAGCTGACGATGGAGCTTGGTTTTCCCAGCAGATGAAAAGATGTCAGGATTGCTGAGCTTCCTGCAACGCAAGGGAGTGGACTCTGTTATCATCTCCTGCAGAAAGGAAAAAAAGCAAAACAACAACAGTTAGTTAATAACAGCTTAGTATCTTTTCTGAAACCTGCAATCTCCAAAGCATTAACGAGACCATTTAAAAAAAAATAAATCTTAAAATTGTAAATGTCCCTCTTGTACCACGTATCTGTGCAGAAAGTACATCACAAGATCCCAGTTAAATATGGTCCTTGAAACATTGCTGTAAGGAATATCACCAGTAAGTCAGAAAAAAGCCATTGTGTTACAGCAGTTACTTGCTCTTACAGTATGTAGGCTACTAAAAAGTCAGGCTCAGCCTTGATTCAAGCTATTTCCTATTAAAGCAAAGAATTTTCTTCAAATTTCTTGAGTATTTACTCCCTCCAGTCTATGAGTAATACAGCTATAAAGAAATTGTTGCAATGTCTAATTGCAACCTACAGCTCCTATTATAAGTTACAGCTCTACTACCAGACCGTATGTATCACTAAGTAGTAATTAGGATAGAGATCATCCTTTGTGTAATGTCTTTGTTATTACTATAAACAAAATTAGACATGTATTTGTCAGAAACACTCCCACACATGTAAATTGCTTTCACAGCAGACAGCAGACTTTCAATTGAAATAGCAGCAGGCAAGGCAGTGGCAAGCACAGCTGCATTTCATTGTTCTGGAGGTGTCAAACTCACTCTTGCCACCCAAAGAACTATCACACAGGGACTTGAAGATAACGTGACACTTTCCATTAAAACCTTTATAGAAGCACTTAGTCAAATTCTCCCTTTTCTGCAGTAGTGCAACATGTCCCACATGCCTAAATGGATTGCTCCACTTTGTTTCAAAAGCCTCCCATTTGCTATATAGCACTTCATGCCATGCTTGTCCTCAAAATCTCATCTGAGGCAAAAAATAAACTGAAAACTTCCTGCATGATACATTACTACATGGTTTCACATAGTTTTAAATGATGTTTAAATGAAAAATTAATGTACCAGTACTGGGCTTTAATTACAATTTGCAGATTTCAGTCAAAATCCATTTCTGAAGTCATTAATTCAAATTGTTACGCCTCACACTGTTAAATCTAGACCGGGACTACACAATCTAAAAACTTCCAGGTTTTTTTGTTTAGGGTTTAGGGGGATTGTTTGGGGAGGTTTGGGTGGAGTTTTTTGTTTTGTTTTGTTTTTTGTTTTTTGTTTTTTGTGGGGGGCAAGAAAGGATATGAATAAAGTGGGTTTACAGGGAAAAAAAAATGTGAATTTGGATTTGAAAGGGAACTCTCACTTAGCTCTGAGTCACACATTCTAGACTTTTCTTAGACTCCATCTCCTTCTAATCATGAAATCTTTTGGCACCTCATCATAGCAAAGAACTCTGCTATTTGTCTGATGGACAGAAGTGCTTTTTTATGCATCTGCTTTGGTGGTGCACCCTCCATGGGGTGAGGGGTACTGCTCTGACACTACTGCTTCTTCTGGCTACAGTCAGACATTCAGTTGCCACACTGCCTAAACCAGACCAGGAGAGAGAACAGGGTGACCTGAAGTAGGTCAGTTTACTTAATCCAGTTCCCAGCTGCAAACAGTTCTGTTGGCACAAGAGTGGGGAGAGGCACAAAAACAAGTGACCTGGGGTAGCAAAAAGCACTTGAGCTGAAAACTGATTCACAGCTCATCTCAGAGCAGGGAATGTCACATTTTCCTTTGCCTCTGACCTTTTCCACCAAGGTGCTGAACAACTTCGTTTCCAGCAGCCTATGCTTCCAGGTTTCTATAATTTGGACATCTGAAAATACATCTACCACGTGTTCTGTTTGTACTTAGGAGTAAGCTAAGTAATTTTAAATTGCAACATTAGGAATCCCCCAGCACACCCTAAAAGCTGCAGAGACCAAGGCCAGAAACTCCTGATAGTTTCTATTTGGGATGCCAGAAAGTTGTTACATGTGCTTTAATGTCCAAGTATACATACAGAAATAAACACACACAAATTCAATATGGCCTATTCTAAATGCCAATAACATCCATGATCTGCCATGTATTTCCCAACTGTGACAGTCAGAAATCACCATACTTTAAAAAAAAATTTTAAAAGAACCCCACAACACTACATGGAACTCTGGGTTAAAAGCAACTTCTCTAAATATTTTATCAAGTCTACCCTCTCACACTCCTAATACTTCAATTCCAATGTTCTCAAACATCTTTCCCAAAACTTGCCTATCCTTCCTCATTGCCCTCTACGTAGAGCCTCTTCTTACTGGTAAAAACAATTATAAATTCTTAATATCACTTCATCATGTGATGTACTTTGCAGTACAGAAGCTTTTTGAATCTTGCAATACCTCAATCAGAAGCACCCCAACTGAAGGAGCACCAGGAGCACCAGCACTGAAGGGCACAGCCACATTCCCACAGCACTGGCTCTGCTGTGACATTCTGCCCACACACACCTTCCAGTGGTACCTGCTGCTTCTCAAAACATCATTCCATTTGCATCACTTTGGCCCTCATCCCAGCTTAAGCAGCTCCTTCCCCACTGGCCACTTGTACCACAAAGATACAAAAGGTAGAGCGGGAAGGAAATAGCTCCCCACACTCACTAAAGAATCTTGTCTGTCTTCAGAAGACAGGCTTAGTATTTATTACATATGGAAAATTCTTCATAACCCCTTTTTTTGCTAAGCACGTTAAACACTTCAGCAATATCCAGAGAACTACAGAGCTGTTGAATGTTTTGAAGAAAGGGGCCCTAACCACATTCTGCAGGTTTATGTAATGTAAAATTCACTTTTCAAGTACTTAAAAAAAAAAAAAATCCAGTGCAGTGTTCCGAGACAGCCTATTATGTTTTAAAAAATGCTTAGTAGGCCAGTTTAAAATTCCATCTTCTAAAAGTTATGCCTGTATTGTGTCAGCAAAACAATGAAGAGGGAAAGTTTTAACTTGACAACAATAGAGTTGTCTTTCTGTAATTTATTTTGCTCACCCATCAGAACTAGTTTTAGTATTGCAGTTCACAGACAAACTACAAGGAAATTGCAGTGGTTTATGTTACCACTTCTAAACAAGAAGGAAAAAGAAAGCACAACACACAGGAAGAGAACTTTCCTTGTCCCAAAGGACAATGCAATACAAAGGACAGAAAAATCTTGCACAATGTTCCAAATCAATGGATAAAGAAACTCTTTGCAGTATGAAAGCAAAATTTTGTTTATATGCTTTCAACTTACTAAATAACACTAGCAGAGCAAATGTCTGAAGAACAGATTACATAGCACAAGTGGCATAATTTTAAGGGCTTCACTTCCACTTTTGAAAAGAAAAATTCTTGCAGATTTAGAAATCAAAGCATTAGTAAGGATGTAACAGAAACATTTTGCTCACACTGAGAGAAAAGGACTGTAAGTCTCTCTCCTTCAATTTCTTTTCAAATACAATAGAAGTCTTCTTGATTTACTTTGGCCTGGAGTCTTTTGACACAAGCCAAAAATCAGGCTCAAACAGCCAGATGAATCCTACAAAGCTTAAAGCTGAAGACAAAAACATCCCCAAACCAATCTTGATTTGCTGGGCAAGGATTTCTCCTATCTGTCCCTTCAAAGGTATACAAAATTTGCTCAAATGGCATGTGAATACTGGAAGTGTGGATGCATGTCAAAGTATTTTCTTGAACTGCCAGATGAAGTACCACACAGTGAAGCTGATCAGCAACAGATGAATGCTAGGGAAAAAAAAAAAAACCACACAAAAAAATTCTAAAGATCTGGTTTTATGGTGTACACCCCATAGGTAACAGATCATACAAAGCAGCACTTCCTTACATGTAACTTTCTTACAGCTGACTCAGAAATATGTATTTCCTAGACATCACTACAAGGCACAAAAATACTCAACTATGACTATAAAAACATCAAATCTGCAGGTCCAAACATGTTAAACTGTTGGCTGGGGGAGGTGGGGGAAAGATCTACAAAAAACATTTTTATAAGCAGGTAATTCCCTCATAAGAAAAATGAGATTTATTTTTTTTTTAAGCCTAATGAGCACAACCACTTCAGGTCAAAGCAAATTCTTAGCAAACTATCAGAAGGAAGAATGAAAACTTTAATACAATAAATTGGCAAAGAAGAAGCTAACACAAGGCTGTTTGTAAGGAAGATAACCAGTCAGCAATGCAACTCAAGGGTAACTTGACACTTTCTGAATTTTTTTAAAGCAATAAAAATAGACAACACTAATAGATGCATTTTCTTTTTAATACAGTACAGTTTGTTCTTTAAAAGATAAAACTCATTGTGTCAGGATTGTGTGACTATCTGAGAAGCATTCTTATTCTTCTCAGACTTTTCTCATCACTTCATATAATGTATGTACACACCCTTAGCAAAAGATAAATCTGATCCTGTCATTGGGTGCTCTCTAATATGCTTTAAAAATACACTGAAAATGAAAATTAAAGGCCCAGGGAATAGATTGCAAGCTAAATATCTATAAGTAGCAATTCACAGAATGGAATCACAGTGGTTATGCTCTGGTATTTAGCATTGAAACTTTCTAGCCTGGACAGGACACATCAAGGGAATAGGGCCAACAGTTTGCCAGGAAGCTGAGGTGAGCCCAAATGTGACCAAAACTGTAGTCTGAAGAACTTCCAACTAAGAATCTACTTAAATGTATCTGCTTAACTCATGGACTTGCCAGAAGCACCCTGAGAAACATCAGACAACGAATCAAGGAAAATTACATTAAATCAACACAGACTCTTAGAGGCTCTGAGATATTAGTTTACTACAACAACTAGGGAGAAACGTTTTACAAAATATACTAATATACATAAAACTGTCAATATTTTAAAGGTAGAGAAGAGTTTTATAATTTTTTTTCTCTTTACTAGATTTTTTGGAAGAACTTCACAATAAATCCCAGTATCGCCACAAAGGTAAATATATAAATTCAATTTAGTGTCAATATTAGGTATTCAAACTGACTAGAAAGCTAAGCATTATTGCCACAATGATGTTTTCAATAATTACATCATGTAAATGCTTAACATTCTCAATAGCTGTAGTTTCCTCTGTACACTCAGCTTTGGTTATATGATAGAAGACAAATGTTGCAAAACAAATTTAACTCCTTTGCAAAAAAAAAAAAAAAAATTAAATAACTAAACTACAGTTAAAAACAAACAAGAGAAAAGTCTCCTGAAAGACAAAAGTATCAGAAACCTGTACTGAGATACACCCCTCCTTATCTTGTTCCTCCAATGTGAAATTTTTTTTCTTGTTAACTCTTCAGGAAACCACTCCAAGGCATGTTTGATCAGAACTAATGAATTAGAGGCTCTAATGTTGTTTTACCGGGGAAGTTCAAGTTGTTAACTTTGTTGCCAAGTGTTCCCAGCTGCAAGAACGCATTAAGCAGCTTATTAAAAAGTAAAAGTAAATATTTACAACTATGTATATTATTACCCCCTTTTTGAGGATCATTGAGATGCAGATTCATTTTATTCCCAATGGAACCACAGTCTAGAAGAAAAGGTAATCTGTGATTAAATTAGATCAGCACGAATGTTTGGTTCCTACATGGAAATACAAATAACACCACAACAGTTTACACAAGCAAAGTGTTTGATCCTTGTTCCGGATCTCCTCACTAAGGGACAAACAGATAGCACAATTCTTGAATTCATCTTGTAAATGCCTACAGCCAAAAAGGATTTCATGTAGGGAAGAAAAAGCAACAGAACCTCTACTAAAGTCTGTATTAAACTTTACAGAAGCTCAAAGAAACCACTATCAATATATCAAGACTCAAACCCCCCCTGTACACTCACCAGTTACACTGAAAACAAAACCAGGCTGAACAAAGACACTGCACATTAAAGGACCCATCACTCCTTTATCTCTGGGATCCCACCGGGAGTACTTCAAACATGAAAGGGTTGTAAAGAGAGGGAAATTAACTCCTGGCCAGATAATAAAAAAACCCCACACCATGAACAATTCTATAATTCATCATTTGTACATTAGAATCCTGCCTGCTGTTAAGGATTAAAACAAGTATGACTCCAAAATGTGTCACTTGTAATAAAATTTGTTGTTACATCAATACAACTTTTTTTTTTTTTAACTACTGAACTTTCAGATCTCCAACTGTATTTATTTTAGCTCACATTACAAACACTGTTTCACTGTCTTCTCCACAGTGAAAAAGCAAAGCAGCAAAATACACCTACTTATATCTGTGTAAAATCTATTTAATGCCTATAAACAAAGCAACAATAAAACCATTTCCATTGGAAATGTAAACTCCATGTTGGTCAACGGAGATGAACAAGACCTAGTGATAGGTTAAAAGTTCATTCAATTTATATAAAGAAACAATTGCTTCCTATCAATTGGATGTGGAAGAGACCTTCAACTAATTTTATACATCCCAGACAGGAAGCTCGGAGTCACATTGCAAAACATGGGAAGTTATCTGTGTTAGTATTTGATTCTCGGCCCAAACCTATAAAGAAATTTCTATGTCTAAGATAAAAATAAAATAGATTTTATATTAAAATACTAGCTGAAAATGCTAAGCCTAGCAAGTGATCAATAGTAGTGTGTTAAAATGTGCATGCTGTATAAAAATGACTCAAAGCACTTTGCAAAGAAAAGTCTTGAGGTAACTCATGAACTGAACATTGGCAGGTGAACCACCTAGGTGAGTTAAAGAGGTTTTTCTAATTGATGCAAACTAATCAGAGATCAATTAGACATTCAATGACTACGTAGAGATATGTAACACAATTTTAAGATTTGATCTTTAATTATAAAGCTTACTTGAATGACACACAATGCACAGAAAGAGAAGTATGAAACCAGAAATCACTACAGAAATCCTCTATAACCATGCTGCTTTTTTCCTCAGTATGTTTTTATGTATCATAGCTATTATATGAATAGCAGTAGTAGTGGAAACAGCTCTAGTTAGGTTGAGATTAGTAATGAAATAAAATCTAACAAGGCACAACGGTGTCCTAAGAGAATGTTATTTGTTCATACACATAACAAAGATCACAATATATTTTAATCTGGTATTACCATCACTGACGAATATCAACATTTGCAGCAGGAAAAAAAATATTAAATATTTTTTCCTTTGTGTCAGTGAAACCTACAATCTTTTGGCACCACTATTCTTGTCTCCATGAACCATCTGGAATCTTCTCATTTCCTATCACAAATGACATTTTCATACCAATGCAAAGCATAAATAAGAAACACTTATGTGAAGTTTTCCCAAGAATAAATTTTCCCTCAAACTCAACAGTGGTATGGAATATACTCTGCAGGTATGGAACTGGAAACAAAAAATTATCATGTAATTATAGACTGTAATAAAACTACCAATGGCTTTAGACTTCAAGAAAAGCAGATAATCATTGGGAAAAAAAAATGCTTAAACCTTAGCTTTTCTTAAAAGAAATCATATAAAATGGCAGACAAAGATAAATAATTAAAAATTGTTATTAATGTCTGCACAAAGATACAGAGTCACTATAGTTCAGCACAAAAGCTTCTCGTCACCAAGCAGCATAATCCAGTTCCATCCCAAAGAAACAAAAGCCAAATTTTTTTCAAGGGTACTTCTTCCCTTCTGCTTGAGAACAAAAATCATAGAATCATAGAATTGGCTGGGTTGGAAGGGACCTCAGAGATCATCAAGTCCAAGCCTTGAACCACCGTTGCGGTTGCTAGACCATGGCACTGAGTGCCACATCCAGTCTCTTTTTAAATATCTCCAGGGACGGAGAATCCACTACTTCCCTGGGCAGCCCATGCCAATGCTTGATCACTCTCTCCGTAAATAAATTCTTTCTAATATCTAACCTAAACTTCCCCTGGCACAACTTAAGGCCGTGCCCTCTTGTCTTGCTGAGAGTTGCCTGGGAAAAGAGACCAACGCCCACCTGGCTCCAACCTCCTTTCAGGGAGTTGTAGAGAGTGATGAGGTCTCCCCTGAGCCGCCTCTTCTTTAGGTTGAACACCCCCAGCTCCCTCAGCCTCTCCTCATAGCGTCTGTGCTCGAGTCCCTTCACCAGCCTTGTTGCCCTCCTTTGGACCTGCTCCAGGACCTCAATATCCTTCCTAAACTGAGGGGCCCAGAACTGGACACAGGACTCAAGGTGTGGCCTCACCAGCGCTGAGTACAGGGGCAGAATCACTTCCTTGGACCTGCTGATCATGCCCAACTGTTATCTTTATGAACATCACTGGGCCCCAAGCTCAAACTGAGAGACTACAGTCAGCAGTCACTACAGCAAAAGTGTCTGCTAAACTGGCAAAACAATCTGTAACCAGATTTTCCTCTGTCCTAGGGATCAAGGAACATACAAATAACTACCTCAATGCATAATTTAACTTTCAGGGTCATGTATTTTTGTCATCTTCATGCTGCTAAGTTCCCATTTAAGTCTATTTCACTAAATAAGGAAGAGGTATTTGCTACTAATACGTCACTGCTCCCATCTGCACCTAATGTTTGAACACCTAAATACCTACAGTCACTGCATTAACTAAACAGCTCATAAGCTTTCCTCAAAAACACTGACCATAATTTATACATTTTACTCTCTGATCTCCTGGTGCTGTTCAAAACACTTAACATCAGTCCTGACCACTTCATTTCCTTTTAAAGGTCTTTTCTAAGGTTCCACAGTAAAATGTTTTTTTTATGACAAAGTGCTTGTAAATACACTAAAATTGAATGGTGTGATTTTAGTGAGCAATAAACCTGTTTTAATTATTAAGCATTCCACTTTTGAAAAGAGATTTCCTTGCTCTGGGGCACTGTCAGCTTTGAAATAAAACTGGGGTCTCACTCCATTTCAAATGGCAATAAATACAGTTATAATAAGAGCTGTTGTTAGTCCTCTCAGCTATTCCCCAGTGAACAGGAACCATGCATCTACCAGGAGAATAACAGAACAAACATCAAGAAAGTAATGCAAGACATTAAATTATTTCACTGCCTACCTGTGTATTCTTTCCCCTAAGCAGCTTCACCAATCTCCATTACATACACTTTTCCAGTTTGGTCTTTCCAAGAGCTTAACACTTCACTTGCATGAGGAAGTTGGATTTATTTGGATTTGTTAATGATTGCAACCATTCTGCATTTCCCCTCTGTCACAGCAGACAAACTGGTCTGGGAACTCTTCTGTCAAACCCAATAGGGAAAAATCAACAAGGAATAGCAGGATCTACAAAATCTGAAAATAAAACCAAGCTGCTGTGCTAGCAGCTCACATATCTAAGTGATAAACACAGACACTGTATACTGAGCTAATACTGAGCCAGCTCACAGTCAACAGGGCTGCAGAATGCAACCTCATATAAGCAACAAGTTGAGGTGTTATTGGAAATCCGTCTCAAGTGGATTGCTGGATGTTTAGGAAATGGGCAGGAAATGGAAGCGCAATGAAATTCACATTCTTATTTTAACTATTGTTAAGGATGTTTACTATTATCAGAATTAGCTGACATGCCAAGCACATACAACAAGAATTCAGAAATACTAGCATGACACATTAAGGGCTTTAAAAAAAATTATTAAAATTACCTAAGTGTGATTCAATTAATTAAATACCAATTTGGCTTTGTACTTTTGAAAATAATTGTGTTGAATTACAGAAAATTACAGAAAATCTTCCTTTATAGACAGTTCATTAAGTCATGTGTGGACTGCAACTGAATAAGAAGTTGAATTTCAGAAATTCTTAACCTCCCTATAGTTTAACCTTAGCAGTCGTATCTGCTTCTGGAAATTCAGACAGGTACATGGAATGTTTTAAAGCACCATTTTGCTTTTATGTTCATGAAAATCCAGACCAACTAAAAAGGTTTAGAAATATTTTATTGTTAAATTAGTTACTATATGTTTAACAAAAAGTAAAAATAATTACAGTGCAGTTCTAATAGTAAAGGCATGATTTTTCCCTGGAAAGAAACAGAGTACAACCCTATTTTCCATGTAATTAATGGAGTTCCATTAATACTAGAGCAAATCCAAAGAGCAGAAAATTGACAAGCTAGATAGCTAGGGTTCTTTTTATTGCTAGGTTTTCAGTCTTGAACCCTCTTCCCTCACTGCACTGCAATGTGTATTCATAACAACAGAACATTTGAAAAATATTTCTGACAGATTACTAGTTTTAGGGGTCATGAGACCTAAGATCTAAGGAAGATAATACACAAACACAAAAAAGAAGAAAAAAAAAAGTTTTCAAGCAAATTTTAGAGATAGCCATTACAAACCAAACAAGGCCTTCAAATCTTTCTACTTCAGTGTGACACCACAAAGCATCCTCCTATGGCCAGGAGTGTTATCTACCAAGATATTTTTTAAAAGTCCATTTTCCTCACCTGAAGCAGACTTTTTGCACTTTCTTGGCAGAAAGGTGGACATTTTTTGAGCGAATACAGATTCAACATCTTTCTGCATAGAGCAGCATTTTCACCAGGCTTCAAATAGCATTACATCACTATAAAAACATGCTAACCACAGCACATCATCATGATGTAGAAATGAAATTGCTAAGACTTTACAGGACCTGTTTTCTTAGCTACTGTGGTTCTTGAGGAATAACATCTTGATGGGTGATAAAAGTTTTCTGGTTTAAGTCTCAAATAGTTCACTAACCTGGTGGTCTTCACTGCTTCCTTAGCTTCAGCTATTCAGATGCCAGGAGCACAATTTAAAATAAAATATTTTTTTATTTTAAATAAATGCTGTCATTGGATCTAAAATAATCCACTACATTTGTTATAATCACCAAAGCTATGGGGGCTTATGGAGCACAACAGGCATCTCAGTAATAAAAATAAACTATCATCAGATAAAAATAAAGAATTGCCTCTTCTAGAGACTCTAAGAACTACCTTAACAGGCAGGCCAACATTCACATTCTTGCACTGCAAGAAGGCATATGAGCTTGCTCAAGAAGTCAGTCTTTTAGAGGTCAAGTCAATAACACATATCCACTCCCTCCAGCACAATACACATGGATAATACTTGGTTTCCCAAAGCATACAGCAATGAAAATATTAAGAGCCTGACTGCTCTGCAGATTCCTAGCTCTAGCCTTGGGTGGAACTCCACTGTTACTCTCAAGTGCTCTGTAACAAATACTAAGTAACAGCAGCTTTTCCCTTCAAGCTAATAATTTACTACAATTATAAAGACAAGTAGTCCCACAACAAATACAGCCACTTGTGATATAAAACTCTGCTCAGCTTCTTCACTTCTGTACTCCTTTTGGGCAAGAAGTACAGTGCACTGATGAACTCAGGTATGAATCAGCAACATGAACACCTATATATTCATAATCTCTCCACTGCCTTCTTAGCTATTCTAATACACAACATATGAAATTAATGTGGCTAATACACAATATTTGCTCCTACTGTTCACGTTTGACAGGATGCTGAAATCCCACATAGGCAAGCTGAATCATCTAAGCTGCTGATGCAATGCCTACCTACTAATTGATTTACAAAAATCAATTTAAACAGATTAGGTTTGTCCATTTAATACTGCACTTTGAGGAAGGTGATATTTTCATTCTATCAGGCCAGAGAAGTGCCATGTGCCCTTTGGCTCTATTTTGCTATTATCTAAACAAGTCCATGGAAGAATTGGTCACTTGACTCTCCATCTCTTTTGCCTGCTTCTAGATGAATCTTCTGGCTCAATTTTGTTATTACATTGCATAATTGATCGTTTGACTTTTTCCCCTTTGCCTGCTTTTAGATGACTCTTTAATCACTTTTCCCCACTTCATACTTCTAAACATTAGTGTGAACTCAAAGAGACACATTGCACCATGACTCGTGGAGAAGTCAAGCACAAGTAGTTCTGGCATCAACAAGAATCAGCATAAGAAAGGCAGCAAGTTATACCTAGAGGACATTGAGAGGTTTCTTCTTTCTGGCTTCTTTTCTCACCTCCTCCAGAAAAGGACAGACAAAAAAAAAAAAGAGGCAGAACCATACATGCCATAGGGAACAGCTCCTTCCTCCACAGCTATGCTCTGCCTTCTTCATTACCTTTATTTCTCCACAGAGAAGACGATAAGCTTAAGAAATTAAATTCTGAGTATAAGGAAGAATGTCTGCCAGCCAACCATATACTCTGGACTCTGGTTCACCATACTAGAAGCTTTACAGGCTAGAACTTGGCATCTTCTTATTAAAAAGGAAAAACAAAACAACAAAAAACACCAACACTTCTTTTGCTCTCTCCCTGCAATGAGAAAAATAGCAACAAAGAAAGGGAGATGAGAAGAGGAAGTCTGAGGTCTACAAGCAGTAAATGAATATTTAATGATAAGTCACATCCATAGCTTGATATTTAAGAGTTTTAGACATTTTCCTTAAGACTTTCTTTACCTCCCTTGGTGACACAGGCTCAGGACAGAATTGCCCTAAAATCAGCCCTAAATAGCAATAATATCCCAAAACAGGTAGCTAGAAGTACTTATGTAAAAACACGGCTCCTGATCTTATGGAAATTGGCAGCACTTTGTCCCTCCTTTGATAAGAAAGGGCAATGATGCTTACAGGCTATAACTGTTTTTATGGAATCTGTAGTGCAAATATTTAAAACTCCAATTTATTGCAAATACAATGTGTCTTGCTGGTGATAGAGTCATTTGAGTCGGTTTATTTGCTTGAATTTTGGAAACAAACTTCCACCTGATTCAGACTAATTTTCAACACACCCTTCAGATTTTGATATGAAGTTAAAAGAAACAACTTTGAGTCTTTTTTGAGCTGTGAACTGTAGGGTCCATGGCTGGGGAAGCATAGAGACAGAGGTGTAAGGAAAGCTCAGAAGCAAAGTGTCAACTGAACTCCAAGAGCTTGCTTCTTCACCTGTCACACAAAGGGGAAGACTCATGGTAGAAATATTCAACCACCAAACTGTTACAGTCTGTGTACAGGGCTCATCACATGCCTTGAATAGAACTGATGGCACCTAAAGGGAAAACTAAAAAAAAAGGAGAAAGTGCTTATTATATTTGAAGCACAAAAGTTCTGATTAGGAAGATCTCTTCAATTTCCAGACCTGCCACACAGCAAGGGAAGCATGGCAACAGCTTCTTTGCAGCTGTGTAGGCAAAACAAATGTGACGAGCTCTCTGGGGTTTGGCCAGTTTCTCTCTGATGGTCACTGACAGCTTTCCAAAAAAACAAACCGGGTAAGAAGTTAGTGGAAAAGATTCTTTGCCATTCCTTGAAAAAAAGAAACAAACAACCCAACATGAAAGGGGGAATATGCTTTCTAACGTTTATAAATAGTCTTGGAGCAATTTCCATGATGTCCTGAACACAGAGAGTAGAAATATCCACATAAGCATAATGTTACAAAACTCTCTCTCATATGACACACCCAACTGTGGTAATGCAATCCTCAAAACTGTAAAAAGACAAGTATCAAACAGTAGTGAAACAACCTTGTCTGTGACCCCACTATTCCAGGCTGCTGTCAGAATGCTACCTAGTTTGGGTACACACGCTCCAAAAACAAATGGGGGGGAAGCACTAAACGCTAGAAGCAAAAGAACTCTCTGTCTTCTGTTCCAACTGAAGCTGGATTTTACAGTTCAAATAGTTACACATGGAAAAGAGATCAGATAGCAGAGAATTTTTACTGCCTGTGCTAGCATAGGCATATTCCACAGCTGAAAGTTGGACATTAGACAAAGCAAGCTTTGAAATAAGATGTGGTGTAGTTTCTTAACTACAGGAATAATTAAACACTGGCAGAGCTCTCCAGAAGAGGTGACAGACAGACCATGATCTAAGACTAAGATAAGATCAGTTTCTAAGAAAGACGTTTTAATTTATCTTTCCGGAAAGCTCCACAGCCTGCACATGTGGGGAAATCACACTGGACAACCCAGTAATCCATTTTTGAAACTTTGTAGGTCTGTATCTCCCAGAGCTAAGGCATTTGAAGAGAGAGAGAGAGAGAAAGGAATACTTCTGCTGCTCTCACAAAGTTTGTAGCTATACAGCTCCAACTGACTATAATAGTCAAATTATTAGACTGTTAGGTCAGTTACCTTGTTCAAAGCTCAGGAAATACTTTCTACCCAATGCAGAAATGACAAAAGGTGCTGACTGGGGAATACACAGGATCTCCCTTCTTCAGGTACATCAAAATCTACAGCTGGAGGTAGCCTACTGCACTGACTGCCTCGTGGAAAGAAGCCCCCCAGCTAACCAGGAACACAGAGGTTGTTCATCTTCCTTGATATCATGTATGCAGCTTGCCTGTTGTCATCAGCTGAACACTTCCCATACAATGAACACCCATGCAGCAGGGGAGCCTCCAGATTTAACAACATTTCAATCCAACTCTTCATCAGTAGCAGCCAAGTTAAACTTTATACAACACAAAGGGTACATGTAAAACAAAATTCTGCCTCTGCAACTTGTAGTCTCTCTACCAGCCTCCAAAACAGCCTGAGATTCTGCAACTGTTGCCTCCTTCATTTCGTTACTATCCTACAAAATCCCAAAATCATGGAATCTACTCATAAATCCTCTCCTGGCCCTGGCCATCCATAGCAAGAGCAGAGGGAAGCCTGACAGAAGTGACAGTAAAATGCCAACAAGCATGGAGTCTGTTCCTGACCCCTCACAGTGTCACATCTCCAAGCACAGCACCACTGAGCAGCACTCACTGCTTCCCTGGATGCCTTTAGAGCAGAGAATGCTGTTCAGAGATACTCAGTGTCCTCTATTTTTACTCTGTTGACCCTCAACCTCCATGCCCCTAGACCTTCCACAATACTTCATCTTTCCTCATACCTGTGTATTCTCCCCAGGCTTTCAGAGGAAAGGATTCAGATTTGTTGGAGACAGATTAATGCCCACTCCTCATGGAAAAACCCTATGCAAATAACAAAGACATCATAACCTCTCTGAGTCATTTCTTCCAGACACTGAAAATTCCTTCATATGAGAACTTTGACCTTTGACTTCTACCTGAAGTAGAAAAAGCTCATTGAAGCACCTCTCACAAGTGTTGGCTATGACCCATGGGGGGTCTTTCACAATAAATATCACAATGTCTCAAACTAATTGTGTAAGCATGATATGGAAAAAGTCTAATGCTTATAATATGCCTCTGAATGAGGGTGACTGTCACTCCTAAGCAACAATAGCTTCCTCCTCAATTTTCAATTTTTTCTTCTTCAATGCAGTCAGCAAATATATGATGATTAAGCTGATACTTTACAGAAATCCAAGTGGGCTGTGTTTGACAAAGATGACTTCACTCAATGAAACTGAAGTGTCAGGGGATAAGAAAGATAATACAACTATGAATTAATGACGTTGACAGATAGGAAATAAGAAGTTAGAACAATTGGCCTTTTGCCAAAAAAAGAAGGATCACCAGTAGAGTCTCACAAGGATCTGTTCTGGAATCAATACTTTCAACATTTTAAAGCAAGATGTAGCACAGAAGCTTAACACTTACTTGAAAGACTTTGCTGACAATGTTTAAAAGTTATTCAAGGTTGCAATTTGATGGCCAAAGATCTGAAGAAGACCTTAATGATACTGCTTAAGTGGGCTGTAAAATAGCAGATAAAATAAAATGTAGATAAATGTAAAGTGATGCACAGTCTAAAAACAAATTTCTAAATTTATATATGTAACAACAAATTCTGAACTACCTATTAGCACCTCAAAGAGTTATTGTGGAGTTACAGTAGACAGTTTCAGAGAAGTGCCAACTCTGTGCTTAAAGACTGTCAAGAAAAAAACAGGTAGAAGATTAAATAATAAAACATAAAACAAGATACAAGTTTACAAGGTGCCATATACAGAAACACTATAGCCAGTCCCAGTTACTGTTTCCCAACTATGTTTCTCTGATATCTGTATCACTACCTCAAATCAGGAACAAACCTGCAAAAGGTGCAAAGAAAACAGCAAGGGCAATGAAAAGGATAAAGTCACTTCTTTCTAAAACTCCTCTGGACAAGTCACAAGCAAGGGATGGAAAATAAAAAGGTTATAAAGCTGTAAGGCTCACAGAAGAACATGGTTTCTCTTTTTCACTGCCTCTTCCAAGTAAGACATAAAACAAGCAGGTAGGAAGTTCAAAAACAAACAAAAATAAGTGGCTTTTCCACACAAAATGTGTTTGAACCTCACACCACTCAGCCACGGGATATTGTGGATGCTACAATCATATAATGCCTCACATAGTGATGGGACAAATTCATAGAAGAAAAAACCCTCTGGGGGCACTAAAAACAAATATCACCTCTAGTTCCAGAAACCTGTGAGCCACAAATTACTGGAGGTTGCAAGAGGTATTTCCTCAATTTACACTATACTCTTCTCCAAGTATTTTCTTTTGGCAGCTCAGGGAGGCAGGGTACTGGGCTAGAGGGATCTTTAATGTGACCAAGTCCAGTCATTTTTATGTTCTTTTATAACTCATTAAAAATTGAAAACAGTAATTGTATGTACATGTCAGAACTCTAAGGACAGAACACTAAAGGACCAGATTTTCAAAGGCCTAAAGGTCAGTACAGTGACAAACTACTACAGTCACATCTTGATAAGTACTTTTCCACCATTAGAGTAGTCTAGTTTACCTTGACCACAAACTTGTGCAAACTGTGAAATCTGAATTTAATTCAGAGTGGTTCCCTGCAGCTGTGCATGCTGCTGCACTGGTACAGCTGAGGGTGTCCTGCAGGCTTGGAAACAACAGGGCTACTTGAATCAGAAGTGGCCCCAGAGGAAATATTTGTCAAGCTAAAAGCCACATCAGCGGAAATGGAGCATCACATTGTCTTCTGCATCTCAGAACGCCCTTTCCACCACATCTACACAACCAGTTCCTATGTTTAAAGAGATAATGAATTACTGATATCAAAGATAGAAATGCTCAGTAGACTTATTTGTCCTGTTTATTAAATTTGACCAATACATCTACTAATTTCCAGTCACTTGCTGCATTCACAAAACTTCCATCAATTCAAACGGAAGACAAAAGGGGAGAGGGAGCTCGAGGTTCTCTTTGAAGTTAGGGGGGGCATCTAGCACAGGTTGAGTAAAAGGTTTCTTAACTTTAGCTGCAAAACTCCTCAAAAACTCCATCACACTGAGCACTTGCCAGCATGTAAAGGTCTGTTCCTACAAGCTGAATCAGGTTTCAGTCAGAGCAATCAAGCTAAAAACACTCTGGCAGTATCTGCCATTAAAAAGCCCGGTACACCTCAAAAACTGGAATTTTTTAATTTGCTGCCTTTCCTGTTTTGCAATCTTAATGATGTTTTGGGGAAGCTTCCTGAGTGGTCAATACTTTATGTGGTATGCAGTGTGTCCTGTGTGCACGATTTGCAATAAGCTTAGTTCACAGCTACTTAAAATAATTTCCTTCATTTTCCATGTCAGCATCATATACAGAATGTCAGAACTGTAAAACAAACACCTTGCTGTTGCTTTGGATAGCTCTTCTAACCCCTCTTTTAAATGACAGCTGGGAAACTAAGTCACCCCTCTTGCTTTTAGATTACTTTTTCCTTTTTGACTGAATATAAGTGGTTTTTAAATAATTCAAGAAATTATAAGCATCAAAAGCAAGGGCACCTCTCACCAAGCTTAACAAAGCACTAAAGAATAAATTTTTTAAGTCTCTTTAATTGAAGGCAATGTAATGCAGCTTTTCTAGAAAAATCTAAGAAATCATTAAAAAATAAGAATAAACCTGAGCATCTACAACAATTACATAAATTTAAGGCATATTTTTTATATGAAAAGTCAAAGAGCCTGTTTTTTTTTATTCTGTTACAAAAAATGGCAAAATAAAACAACAAATTACAGCATCCTGGAGTCTTCATGCTTGTGATGCTTTCTCCTTCTCTTCAAACAGAAATAAAGCATTAGTCGCCATCTACATTTCTAAACTGCTAAATCTCATCTCTCTTTTTTTTTCTCATGCAAAACCAGGAATACCAAAACACATCAAAACAAAGTTTAAGATTTCTTGGGTCTCTCATCCCTGTAACATCAAGCAGCCATCAGTAGACCCTTTTCTTGTGTGGAGTGAAATACTTAAAAGGGGGCACACTGAACTTACACACTCTCACTTTTAACAAGGCTATTAATTTTGAAATATCTGCAAAGGTACGTTGCCTAAATAAACCTCTTCTTGCATTAAGACCTAAAAATGCTGGGAAATGCATCTTAACAGCACAACTAGGGGTGACCTAGGGAAGGTTACTACCAAGAAGCACCCAGTAATTAACACCAGCCAGCATGTCACACAAAGTAGATTTCACTGCATCCTCCCTCGCTTCTCCATCGGCATGGAGGCAGGACTTCTGGCCCCACGGCGACTCCCCCAACACTCTCCCAGCGCCACGCCGCCAGAACACGGACACACCGCCACCAACAACCCATCCCTTCCTCTTCAGGGGGCATCAACCCAAGCAGGCGTGCGTAAGGCGAGAGGATGCTCGGAGAACTCAGTCTCACCCTCACACAGCCGGTTCCCTCACAGACCACAGCACTTCACCCCTCTCCAACCCTTGGCCTCCAGGCCCCCCAACCCCGGCCACTCGGGAGCCCCCGTCCGGGCCGGGCTCACCCCTGCCCCGCCACTGCGGCAGCCGCAACCCGGGCGGGATCGGGGGGCGGCACCCCCGGGCGCCCCCGCCCGCCGCCGGCCCCGCCACGCGGGCCGCGCGTCTCCATGCCAACGGCCGCCAGCGGCCCGGCAGGGCCCCCCCCCCCCGGCCCTAGCTCCGGCTTTACCCTCTCCGGCGCCTCCCGGCAAGGCGCCCCCGCGGCCCTGGCGTCCTCCGGCTCCTTTCTGCCGCCGCCCCCCAGCAGGGTGGCTCTGCGCTCCGCCGCGCTGGCGGCCACCGCCCGCCCGGGCTCTCTCCGCGGTGGCGGCGGCGCTGCCGCCGCCGCTTTGTCCCCCCGAGAGCGGCCCTTCCTCATCGCGGCGGCTTCTCCTCAGCGGCGGCTGCGGCACGACTCGGGCCCCCGCGGCGCGGAGCCGGCCATGGCCGGCGGGACTCACGGAGAGCCGGGGCGGCGCCGCCGCCACCGTCGCCGCCACCACCTGCGCGCGGGGCGGAGGGACATCGCCGTCCCCGCCGCCCGCCTGTCAGGGAGCGAGAGCGCAGCGGCTGCCGCGGCGGCACCGCCCCGCCCCCCCCCGGCACCCCCTTCCAGCGCGCCCGCCCGCCCGCCGGCCGCTGCCTATCGCGAGAGCAGCGGGCGGGCGGCGGGGAGGAGGCGCGAGACTGAGCGGGTGGGGGAGCGCGCGAGGGGTGTCACGAGGGGCGGGCAGGAGGTGCGGGAAGGTGCGGGACGGCCCAGGGGGAAGGGGGGGCGGTAAGGGAGCCCCGCACGCTGCGCGCAGTAGAGAACGGAGGAATGAACCGGGCGGGGGGGGCCCGCAGCAGTGCGGCAGCCCGGCTCCCGGTTGGGGTGCCCAGGCGAGTGGTGCCACGGGTTGCGGGGGCTCCGTTGCCATGCGAGGAGAGCAGGGACGGGGCTGCCGTCGTGGCCGCAGAAGGAGGTTTAGAGGTGTAGAGTGGAGGATGGGCAACGCAGTGGTGCCTCCCAAGGGTGCAGGCAGCGTTTCTGTCCCCATCATCACCGCCTGGGGTCAGCTCCGGTGTCCCGCAGTAACTCTGCCGTTCAACTCTTCCCCGCCCCTGCGGTGCAGGGTGAGCGCGGGACCTTCCCGGTGCTGTCACCGGTAGCGGGTGGCGCTCAGGAAAACGCCACAAGAGGTTCCAAGAAGTCCAGCAGCATCCCCAACGCGACAGGGTGACAACCAAACCATGGGCCCCCCCCAGTGCTCGGGGGACAGGAGCATCGCCCGGCACCTCCATCCCTGCAGGAACGCCGAGCTGCAGGAAGATAATCAGCAGCTGCACCATCAAGTGCTGGAGCACTTTTTCACTTTTTTTAAGGAGCAGATTAAGATGTAGTTCACCGTCTTCTCAGTAGAAAAGACAAACCTACAGAGATTCGTTACCTCAAGGAGTAATCAGAGCATGGATCATCATCTTCTGTTTCATCTCAGTAATTGACATCCTCTCGGCATTTTTGTATTTGCAAATTATTTCCTGAGGGTGTAAGTTACCAGCTTCTGCATTCATTTTTCACAAAAGCAACTTCAAAGTTGTCCTTTTTTTTTTTTTTTTTTTACTCTTACATAGTCAAGAGCCTTGAAAAAAACAATTCCTTTGCCCTTTTTACCAAGCTGAAAAGGCTCATCAGACATCTTCAGCCAGAAATCTGATTTCATAAATTTTTTACTTCGTCTGAATAGTCAAAAATAAATTTTCAAATTATTTATTGATGTAGATGAGTGGGAGGATTTTAAAATAATGATTAAGAATATTTAAATTCTTGCTGAAATCTATTTCATGATTCTGGGTTAGTCAGAGAGATCTTTTTCCTTTGTCATTGTATATGATAGAGATGGACAACTCTGTGGAATTTCTCAGCTGGGAATCCTGCCCTAACTAAATGTAAATAATGCAAATTTATGGAATCTTGGCATCCATGACAATGTGAGTCTATTAGGATGGCATGGTGCCTCATCATAATTTGGCTGGATCTTTGCCCTGTTGCAACACAGATGCCAATTAGTTATTTGTTGGCTATGGCCTGTGGGCCACCTTGTACCAGCTCACACCTGTTTGTTTCCTGTGCCAAAAAAGAGTTCATTAATACAGGAAGAAAAAAATCACAATGAGAATTTGCATAACACTGCCTGCCTTTAAAATACAGTGAAAACAAATCTTCAGTTGTTTGTTTTAGATAGAATTGCAAATAATTGTCTTCTGGTTTAGTGTTTTACTCAAAACCATTTAAAAATCATTTTCTCACTGCAAATTAAGAAGCCATCTGGGGGTAATAGGACATTCTGCTTCTGAAAAGATAGGTTTAGATTACTTTTGGATTATTTCCTTCTCTGTTTAACCTCTGTTCACTATTTGGGACTTGAGATGTCTCTCCAATATTTTTGAAACAAGAACAGTGAGGTTTTATGTTGCAGGAATAGGAAAAATACTCATTTTACTGATTCTCCCATATTTTTTCCATTTAAACTCATCACTATGACCTGAATCTGCAGACCAGTCTGAGTGACCTGATTTTTCTTTTCCATATGAGCTCGTTTTCTGATCTTATTTTTTTCCCCAGCTTTAAATAAAACTGAACAAATCATGAGAGGCTTGACAGGGAAAAGGGGCACAGATGAATGAGGCAGAGGGTGGTGTGATGCCACATCTATGCCCACTGGTTTTTTCCCCATAAATCTGTCAAAAAAGATGGAAGA
Source organism: Calypte anna (assembly GCF_003957555.1). NCBI lineage: Eukaryota > Metazoa > Chordata > Aves > Apodiformes > Trochilidae > Calypte > Calypte anna. The sequence goes on along the minus strand of NC_044254.1, from coordinate 21,630,062 downwards.
GTAATTAATAAAGGTTTATAAAGAGGCTGATTTTTGTTACCCAGACTGACTAATGAAAAAAAGGGGATCATAGAGAGCCTCTGTACCTCACTTATTGATACTCAGCTAATACTAAGTTAAAGCTGTTTCTCTTTATGACTCTAGATGCTTCCTTTCCCTGGCTTCCACCCTCCATTTTCTCCATAGAAAGAAGGTCTCAGAATGCCCTTCTGATTCAGAAGGCAGCTGGAACGATGCTGTCCAGCAAAAATTCCCTTCTGTTCTCTATTTGGTTTAAAGGGACTTAGGTAAGGCAGAACACAGAGCCTAGTCCAGTTTATTCCATAATGTTTTCTAAAACTACATAAATCCATCTGCAGCCTATTTATGACTGCTGAGCACACAACTACAGCAGTAATTCCTGGAGCTGGAACACAGAAGCTGTGAGGTTAAAACCTCTTTATTCCAAACAGAATAGGAAATGCTAAATGGTAGATGTTATTAGGGTGCTGCTGAGCAAGAGAATTTCCTCTACAAAATGAAATACTTAACTTGATCATTTGAATTCCTATTAAATGCAATCATTTAGCAAAACTGGTGCAGCACAAAATCCAGCTGATCGCCCATTTTCACTGTTTCCAAGGGGGAACTGTATCACTAATGCCACCAAACAAGTATATTGCTAAGGGTTGTTGTTTGTCATTCTGCTCACACTATACACATAATCTTCACTCCCAGTACTTCTGCTCTGCATGAGACAGAGGAAATGGCTGTAGTTGGTCTGCATGTTAAGCTACCACGCACCTTCTGTTAGTGACCCAGTTCTAATGGTATTCACAGAGAAGTTTTGGGCTTCACACTGGAATACTAATGTCTGGCAATTGGCAATGTACAGTCAGCCCAGAAGACAGCATGGTACTTTGGGATATTTTACTGTACCTGTATAGAATGTCAGTAATGACAAGTAATTATATGGGGTGCATGTCCTCACCATGACTCCTAGCTGTTTCCCTAACTTCACCCCTAGGACAGCATTCTTTTTTCAAGATTCACCAAAAAGAAGAGCATGACACCACTAAAAAATACCAGTTATAAGCAAAATAAAAAATAAGGGTAGAAAAGTAGATACATGAACCACAGGAAGAGTGAAACTTGCTAGGAAAAGCTTTGGCTAAGACTGATCAATTATTGCAGATAGAATGATGCATCCTTTTGTTCAGCAAAAAAATGAGACAGCAATCCCAGGCTGGCCAAGCAAGGTGTGCTGCCTGCACAGCTGAGAACAGCAGCCACAGGACAGAGATTCCACAACCACCCCTAAGCTCCAGAGAAATTGTAAGAAATACAGGAGTTTCCAAAAGAATGCAGAAGCATCAGTAAGTCTGGGACCTTAGGAGCATCCAGGCAAAACTTTGTCATTATTTGAAATCTGCTATTTGAGAAATTCTGCATTAGACATTTGGGTAATTAATACAAGGAATCCTACTAACATGAAGACATTTTACAGAAAGGATATAAACATCATGATTCAGGGCACAAACTAATAATTTTATTAAATAGGGTTTGGAAGAGTTTTCTTACAGGCAGGTTAATCCATAGAAGTATATTATACAATATATTATTCAAGTGCATCTTCACTGGAATGTACTACAATTAGTCTCAAGGACAGAATAATGATGTAAACCAACTGACAGCCTGGTACAGGATGGGAATTATTACCTCTAGATACAACAAAAGCCCCAACTGAATATGATTTTCTTTCCAGTTGTTATTTTCTTTCTTTATATACCGTGAAGGACATATGTCCTTTTTTGCAGTGATGGAGTGTGTTGAAGTGATGGCTTTGCACTGCTGTAACCTTGTTCTAGATACCATATTTACATCTGTTAAGGAAGCAAAAGATGTAAATATGCAAATATATTTCAGGAGTTAAAAGTATGATTGTGAGGTTCAGAGAGAGCTCAGTGCAACAGCCAACTCAACAGCACCAGAAAGTGCTGCTGTCACTGTCAGCTTGGACTTAGTTATACAGCAGATGCCACAGCTGAGCTGTTACCTCTAGATGCTAACAGAGTACAAATTCCATATGCATATAAATACGGATATTTATATTTCTGAGAGGGGAAGGACATGGTGAATGGACAGATGCAGGCCTGCAGGAGTAGTATCTGATCCTAACTGTTGTCAGCTTCTCTTTGGGCACCCAGAAAAAGATGGCTTTAAGAAGGGTCTGGGGAGAGATAATGTGTAGTTTTACTGCTACTTATAGAACTTCCCTCCCAATATGAGATGACAAATACAGGAAAGCAAGCAGTGTAAATCCAGCAGCTGAGCGGTGGAGGCTGGAATCGAGACACTTCAAGAGACTTAACCTGTTTGTATTGAAAGAGAACAGACAAAGATAAACTGGAAAGGGATTTGGATGTGGAAGCAGTTTTTTATTTATACAACAGAGAGGAAAGCCATCCAGGGGATGCAGAGAGAGACAGGATGATATAATGAAAGGTACTGGGAACAAAATACCTTTCCTTGAGTGTTGTGGTCAATTTGCTAACCACAGATTCATCACAGGGCAATGAGTCAAGCTATCTAGAAGTAATATAATATGCATGGGTGTAATTTCTCAGAGATGTCTGCAGAGACACTACTTGGACCTCTGCTATGTCCCCCTTGAAAACTCATCCCTGCTGTGATACAAACAGGAAAATCTCAGCAATGATTAATCTGGTGGTTTCCAGTCACTGCCTTTTAATATGTTGACCAGTATGATGTCACTGTTACCTTGTGTTTGCATTATTTGTTTTCTCTATAGACCTCTCGACTCATTTTTTATTATAAATTGTTCAACAAAACAATTAATAAACCAGCATAATAACACAATGTGTTTAAGTACTGCCAGTCCTACCCTCCTCTGTTTGTTTCTCCCATTGTGCTATGCCACCCTTTTCACAACTTTTCCACAGCTGTGCTATAAACTGAAACTTGACATTGGTTTGGCTAGAAACACTGGAGGCAGGGGGAAGTGGTGGGTTTCTTTTTACTGGATCAGTTCCCCCATCTGGTTGTTGAGTGCTCAGCCCCAGTATAGGGAAAGGGCAGGGCAGGATCAGGGCAGAAAGGTGGGATGCAGAACATGGCCATCCATAGTCCAGTACTGGCACCAAATACTTTCAAACTTCACACAGGGACATCCAGGCATTGCCTCTATACAAATAATAAATATCCATAATAAAAGCATAAATTGAAAAAAAAATAGTACTCAAACTCCCCTAAGAAGAAAGTCATTGTTTGTAAGTGACTGTAGAAATTTCAAACAAATATTAATAGTTTAAATGAGAATCAAGACTGCAGTTGGTTACTTCTGGAGAATACATCAAGCTAGACCCAGATTTTCTTTGTTACTTGTGAGAGTCCACAGCACACTACACAGTCAGTAGTTACCCAAACCAAAGTCCATTCTTCATAGAAAAAACAGTAGTTGTTAGTGGTTCAAGGAACCTCACAGTAACAGACTAGCAGAATGAGAAAGGCAAGTGAAAGGCAAATGAAAGACTAGGGCAAAGGAAGAACATTTAGTTATTCTTTCAAGAGGTGCTTTCAACTCAGTAATGAGGTAAAATAAGTAGGTTTTTGTCCCCTTTAATTTTGAAAAACCTAACACGGGGCTTAAAATAACATTTTTACAATTATAATTTTGTTGTTTGGATTTTGATAGCCTTTTAAACCTACTATTCATTAAAATATCTGTTTTTTATTTCCGAAATGACTCACTCCCTGGGCTATGCAAAATTAGTGGTGTTTTTGTCATTCCTGTGCCCTGCTGGTGAACTAGCTCAGCAATATTTGTGTATTCAAGTAAAGGAAGCAAAGCTTCTTTGTGCTGTGATGGAGGCCTTACAAAGACAAAAGAAAAGAAGAAATCCCAGTCCCACCAAAGTGAACAGAAACAAATCATACCTTAAATTCAGTAGTTAAGATTTGACCTCAGCTTTTTTTTCAAGAGTCAGGAGTGCCAGACTGAGTCCATCTGGAGTGTCTCCTTTGGCATTCAGCTTGACTTGTGACATGATACATTCAGCAGAGAGACTTGTGAATACAAACTCTTTGTTCTGAAGTCTAACATAACTAAAGTCACAAACGTAACTTATGGTGAAATAATGTGCCCTCATTGCATCTTTAAATGCAGTTCTGCAAAGGAGCTTCAGAAATGGCACTAAATGAGATAACAACCTGTGCTCCTAATTACATTTCTGGTTACAGTTAATGAGAAAAACACTTCCAACTTCTGAGCATGCAGGCTCACACTGTGATATGAGGAACAAACAGATTAATTTCATTAGCACATATTGCCATATCTCTAATAAAGCTGTAACAGGCCAAATGCTCTCATTTATCCTCCTGAAAGTCTGTCTCCCTCTGGTCATACTGTTGTTACACTTTCAGGATGCCAAGAAAGGAAATGGATCTGGCAGTTGTCAATGGTTGGAAGTGCAAACAATTTTTCCCTTAACCAAATCAGCTTTGCAGAGTTACAAGGAATATAAAAGCCTAAAAGCTTATGTCAGTCATTAAAGAGATCTAAATCACAAACAAGGAATCACTGTATTGAGCTAGGAGATGTCAATTGACATATTTACTGAGCTGATTGCCAGAAAGTGCAAGCTTAGCAAGTAGCTTTATTTTTTAAACATTTCTTTTCCCTAATTTCCTACTAATGGCTCTTAACAGAAGGAAGTTGCTCAGGTAGATGCCTCTTGAGACCCAGTATAGCAATGTTTGTGGCTTTGGAATAGATGCACACTTTTATTAGCATAGGCTGCTATCAATTAGATCATCAGATCATGGTAATAATAATTTAATGCTGTAGCAGCTGAATTACTGTCTGTGGCAATATCTTAACAAGCTTTTAGTCTTCCTTTTGACATCATGCATGCTTAAGCTCTAACTTTGAAAAAGCTGTATAGAAGTCACAGGGCACTGATGTTAAAGTTTAAATTAAATGGCAGTAGGAGTCCTAAAAGTACAAGAAAATCACTGAGTACTGGAAAATAAGTTCACTTTTAACAAATCAAGATAAATGACCCACTCAAGTATGGGAAAGGGTAAGTAACTTCCTTTATCTGATTTCTCAGTGTAAAACATATTTCAAAATAACTAGTCAGGGAATACTCGAAGAAAAAAAAAAGATTTGCTTCTCAGGTGATGAAGATGTATAGCTGAAATCTCTAAAAGCTCCTTAGTCTGAGCCTGCTTACATGTGTTGCTAACCAAAGCCAAGTCTGAGAAATCACAAACATATGACAATTTTCCTTCCTGCTGCTAGAAACTCTGCCTAATCTCCCAGCAAGTGGTCCCATTTGGCTCATACTCAAAGCCTGAAAGAGATCCCAGTTTCCTATAGCTTAATATAATTTGTATGTCAGTTCAATGAACAGAGGCATTACAAGAAACCTCCTGGCATGCTTACACCTTTACAGGCATGCAGATATTTCATGCAAACCAAGCAGTAAGGCACAGACCATGTACTATTTCTGTGCTTTTTACCAGGGTGCCTACCCTACCCACACATCACGGTGTTGAACATGAGGGCTCATATTATACAGTGGTCACTCTTTTGTATGAATACACAGATCCAAGTTCTGAGGAGTATGCACAAATCCTTTACATTACAGATCAGCAAAGAGCTCCATTAATTTCACCCAACACCAGAGCAAGTCACATGAGATGAAGGCATGGATAAGAAGCCATTAGATTTACTTCAGTTTCTCCTACAGTTGCTTTATGCCTTTTTAAACTTGCCTTAATTAAATTCATTCTTCCAACTTGACTTCATTAAATTCATTCTGGAACATAAAAATTGCTCAGTTTCCACTGATCTGGAAATGGATCTTTTTAGGACAGCAATGCTTCTGCCTTGAGGCATTTACTAGAGCTGGGATAGGAATCAGTGCTTATAGCTTTTAGAGGTTGTTTTATGATCATGCTCAGTGAGTTTGCTGGATGAGATTTGTACTGCACTTCCACTGTACCAGTATATGTTTTTTCAAGCAAAAAAAGTTTTTAAATAGTGGCACCAGAGTATTATCTGACAGTGTTCTGTTTTAAACACAAACCTAGCATACATTACTTCCCTTCTGCATCTAAATAGTTGCCAGGTAGTCAATGGTACTGCTCTTTAGAGTACTCAACAAGATTTGATCTATGAAAGTAAGCACAACTATTTGTAATCACCATGTCTACCTTCTGCAATTCTTTATGTTCAGATGCAGAATCCCATTTGCAGAGAGCAGATCTCACCATGAAATGCAGTCAGGGATCACTGTCAGTGGTACAAGCAGCAGTTCTTCATCGTGCTTGTGATACTGGTTGAAGGCTACATGTGAGGCAGGTAAAGCAACCAAAGCAAACAGCAGCAGGTGAGAAAAGGATCTTGTGACCTGAGAGTTGGGAGACATGGATTTTCTTCCAGGGGCTGCAGTAAAATAACAGTATGAACAAAGGAAATCCTCAGTTCTATAATCAAAATTATTCCAGTCGGGCTGAAATATGAAGCATTGCTTTTCATGTCTCTAATTCAGTGACGTCCAAATCTGTGATAAAAGGCTCATGAAACTGTAGAAATTAATCTAATAATTAGTAACAAAATTAATCATTAAAAAATCAGGGAGGGGAGTTAGTTGCCTTTAGTTTTTAAAAGAGCTCTTGTTTTCTTAATACTAACCTATGCTTGTACTTTCCACTTTATCATGTCGACGTCTGCAAGCAATAAAAGGGCATTATGTGCTGGTCACTGCATCTGCTTTTGAGATAAATCTATGTTAGCATTCCAAAAGGTCAAGGAACTTGTCCAGGGCAAACAAATTCTGGAGCACTGATGCCAGATGGTATATATATAAAGTAGAAAATAAGAAAAGCAATTTATTGTGTTCCTGGTTCCAGGGAGAAGTTTTCCTGAGGGAAAGCAAAAGAGGTGAGAATACAAAGAAATTATGAAGACTATTTTATTCTTCTGTAACATGTTTTCTTTATATCTGAAAAGTTGGGGTTATAGAGAAACTGCAGTCCCTATTCAGGCAAATTATTCCAAAAATATAACAGGGATATTGAACTAAAGAATGGGGGGTCAAATTAGTAACATATATAAATAGTTTTGCATTGATTTATGTAACAGGTTCTAAATTTATCTATATAGCTCAGTAATATGTAGGCTGTGTTTCATGAAAGTTTAGTTTCTCAGACAAAACATTTTTATCTTGCATATTTGACCAAATTCTCCAAGGGGCAGAAAACAATGAATTAGATTCTTAAGCATAAACTATCATAGCTTCAATAAAGGCTGTAATTTATCACTGTAGTTTATCAAGCTCAGGTGCTGACCACTCACTTGCAGCTGTATTAAATGTGTCATTTCCAAAGCATGCAAAACAACTCTGCAAGTTCTAGAACTAATCTATCTTTTCTTCAACTCTAGAGAAGCAAGGGAATGTCTCTTGGAAAGGTTCAAAGATAAATTCGGGTCAGTGTAGGAAGTTGAAAATAATGTTCTTAAATATTGAAAATTATAATGTTTTCATAAATTGCCTGAACCATTTATGGCTTTTATCACCTACCACAGAAACTCAAAAATACGTAGCAAAAGTATTCAGATATAAGCAAAGAGAATGGGAGGGTGTGTCTTAATATTTCTGTGTGAATCTTTGCAGAGTGTATTTTATTCGATTATATATGTAGATTTTGTTAAGCAGCCCTTCTTTTTAATGTAATGTCTTCACCCAGAAAAAAAGGATATAGACTTTTCTCCACACAAGAAAAAGAACTGAACAACAATGTTGAGGTTTGCTGTCACCCTCTTTGCTGTCATAATGTCATCTGCCTGCCAAAAATATGGATGTCTGGAGGGGGACACCCACAAACCAAAGCCAAGTCCTGAGCCAAATCTGCATGAATGCACTCTGTACTCTGAATGTAAGTGTGGATTAAGTTTTGCCAATACAGTCTAGAAGTACTGCTTTGTACACACTAATTGTTTTGGCACTTCCC